>NC_091678.1:27911551-28220551 GCF_030179915.1 Drosophila takahashii | reverse complement strand
TCCCCAAAAGTAGAAGGTAATATTTCAAAAAACACCGAAGCTAGAATTTTTTAAAGTTTTTTTTCCCGATCCTTCCTATGGGAGCTATAAGATATAGTTGTCCGATCCGGTCGGCTCCGACATATATACTACCTGCAATAGAAAGAAGACTTTTGCGAAAGTTTCGTCCCGATAGCTCAAAAACTGAGAGACTAGTTTGCGTAGAAACAGACAAGACAGACGGACAGACGGACGGACGGACGGACAGACGGACATGGCTAGATCGACTCGTCTAGTGATGCTGATCAAGAATATATATACTTTATGGGGTCGGAAACGTCTCCTTCACTGCGTTGCAAACTTCTGACTGAAATCATAATACCCTCTGCAAGGGTATAAAAAACCCAAAAAACAATGAGCTGAAGCATTATTTAATTTTTTCCCGCCATCGATTTGATTTGTTCTCGCATTCATCGTTCCAATTTTCACAGTCAAGAGGAAGAATACAGAGTTGCACCGAGAAAACATAACGTAACTATCGCATAAAAGAACCCGTTAAAGTCCGTCAAAATTGGATAGCGGACTAACTAGGAAATTTTCGGAACGGCAAAACCTTACGGACCATCCGTTCAACGGATGGTAAATGGTGGATGGAGCTCTGTGGGAAGACCTTATCGGGGGTGACACAGAAATTATTTCCAACCGAAATCCGTTAAAGTTCTTACGTGCATCAATGCAAAATCCAACCGTCTCACAGTGGGGCGAAAGAGCCAAAAGTCTGCCTTAAATCAGCGGAGCCCTATATCGAATATCTTTTGATGGGGCATTGTTAAAGGCAATTAAATATGTAAAAACAGGACAGATAAGCCACAAAAAACAGGGAAAAAAAGGACAACAAATTTAAGAAAAGGACAAAAAAAAGGACAAAAGTAAATGTGCCTACATTTTTCTGTTTTTACCAATGGGTTATATATTTACTTAATATAAATGGATTTTAAATAAAATTTAATTATGTAATGATCTACTGCGCCCGACTCACAACCTTCTTTGTTTGATCATTTTACCATGGTAAATTTTTGTGCGTATACGTAATAATCTAAAATTATTATAATAATTAATGCATTTCAAGTAACTATATTCGTAATACAAAAAAATTAAATATCTGCGTCAAACCCGAAAAAGAGTCGTTCAAATCTGATTTTTTTTTCTGACAAAAAAGCAGAGAGTAAAAATTAAAAAATTTTAAAAGTGCTTTCCTCTTTTTTTTGCTACAGAAAAAATCGTACTATAAAGAAAATCCATCGACTGCTTTACGTCTCTTTGATAATTTGTAAAAAGAATTATTTTTTAAGTGCCGAACTGTAAGAATGATGGTTAAAAAGGCATTTTAGCAAATAAAAACAGGTTTATACACTTTCGACTAGCCAAAATAACACTCAAAACCTTTTTTTTGAAAAAAGGATAGATTTCCGGATAGGGGATGTTTGAAATTTTTTCCGGATAAAGCCGTTAAAAAAAGGACAGATCTGTCCGGAAAGAGGACAAAATGGCAGCACTGATCCAGAGTACACTCTAATCATTTATTAGTACACTCGAAATTCTAAGATTATTTTTGGGTCATTGAACCTTGTTTCGAAATTCGCTAATTTTTAATGCCACTTTCGATTGCCAACTTTTTATATTGGTCTACTAGCAGTGTCGGTAGCCCGCAGCTTCGCCTGCGGAAATTAAAATTGGAAACTAAGCATATCTTTAAATTTGGACATGGCTAGATCGACTCGTCTAGTGATGCTGATCAAGAATATATATACTTTATGGGGTCGGAAACGTCTCCTTCACTGCGTTGCAAACTTCTGACTGAAATCATAATACCCTCTGCAAGGGTATAAAAAACCCAAAAAACAATGAGCTGAAGCATTATTTAATTTTTTCCCGCCATCGATTTGATTTGTTCTCGCATTCATCGTTCCAATTTTCACAGTCAAGAGGAAGAATACAGAGTTGCACCGAGAAAACATAACGTAACTATCGCATAAAAGAACCCGTTAAAGTCCGTCAAAATTGGATAGCGGACTAACTAGGAAATTTTCGGAACGGCAAAACCTTACGGACCATCCGTTCAACGGATGGTAAATGGTGGATGGAGCTCTGTGGGAAGACCTTATCGGGGGTGACACAGAAATTATTTCCAACCGAAATCCGTTAAAGTTCTTACGTGCATCAATGCAAAATCCAACCGTCTCACAGTGGGGCGAAAGAGCCAAAAGTCTGCCTTAAATCAGCGGAGCCCTATATCGAATATCTTTTGATGGGGCATTGTTAAAGGCAATTAAATATGTAAAAAAACATCATAAGGTGAATTTTTTTTAGTGAAATTTTTGTTGTTGGAGAAAATGTTTAAGAAAAAAAAATTGTTTTTTTTAAGAAAAAAAATATAAATAAATTACTTATAGGGTTCTAAGTTTCCCAATATTTTTTTTAATTTAACTTGATTTTTGAAAAAAAAAATTATTCAAATCGGTTAACTATATTTTATAGCTGCCATATAAACGCTTATTACAAAGGGGAATGTCTCGGTTCTATTTCAATATTGGATCATATAAATTGGGATTAAGTCATTATTTATCATTTTAGCTCTATGCTTACCTTTTTTTTTAATTGGTCAATGATATCTTATAGATGTCATAGAATCAATCAAGGTAATATAGCATATTTTCAAAAAAAACTGGTAGAAACCGGTATTTACTTCATATATGTATTTTTAGTAAAATAACATAATTTTAAATTTTAAACCCAAATTTGTTTATTAATTTATCATTATCTTCATCAATACCTTCACATAAGTAAAATATCTTCATGATGTTAGGGCGCGCGGATGAACCAGGGCTGACGATATTTCAAATTATGAACATTTCTTGCTAACTTAAACTGCGGTTTTCTCAGAAGAGGCACAAAAGGGCAGGCTAATTTTTTCAGAATATGTAGTTAAATATCTAAACTTTTTTTTAAAAAAAGAATTAAACGGGGATCTAGGGTGTAACACTACTTTACGTCCAAGGGTATCCAAAAAATTCCTTTTTTTGGACCACTTTTAAAAAATTAAAAAAAAAAGTAATTATGTATCTAAAATTTTTATTTTTTTTTTAATATTTTAAGAATTGGTTGCTCTTAAAATTTCAATCGTTACATATACAACTTAGGCCCTTGGGCGCTTTCAGGAAAATTTCAAAGATGTGTAAAAATACCTTTTTTTCTTATTGGCTAAAATTATATTTCGAAAAATCCACTTTATAAATCTGTAGTGGGAGAACCATTCAACACAGATCACTCTTTCCTTTTGATGTGTATAGAGAATTCAATTGTTTTTAAAGTTGCATTGCAACATTTTGGAAAATCTTAAAAAAAAAACCATTTTGGCAGGCTTTTTGTTCTAGGCGCCCCACAGTGCGTTGTTGGGAAACTTTGGAGTAAAATTAGCGCGCTTTTTTCTTCGACATGAGTGCATTAATCTATAGACTTTTATGAACTACAACTAGTTATCGGTGGTGCGTAAAATTTTTTTTAAATTGTTATATAAATTTCATTATTTTAGTATTCAAAATATTGGTTTTTAAACTAGTAACTTTTAATATTAGCATTTATGCCAAAACAACGCTATCTGATAGTCGGGGACTCAATATAGCAAAAATATGTGTCTGAGGTCTGGTAGCGCTAATCTCTCAGTAATTCCGAAGGTGCAACTTGTTATCTTCTCCCACTAAACAAAAGCAGAAGCAAACACAACACAGGTTGTACAGAATTAATTTAATTGGTTTTGCGGCGTCAGAATTGGGTAGAAGGTAAATGTATGAAGTCCTTCCCGTGGCGACAGACTTCCCTAACACAATATCAGTTGACTTGGCTTTTAAGGTGCTTTGTGTTCACGGGTTTTCTGATAGGCTTTGCGGAGCTCTTTGTTGACGTCTTCTCTCTCTCAACTCTCAACTAACTTATCCTCTTCCTTAAGTCCCTCAAGAAAAAAACAGAATGCTAAAAATTGTGTGGTGTTTTTTTAAAAAGGGCAAACGGCACAAAAGGAATGATAACACTTGTTTTTATCATTTTGTTAATACATTTCTATAACAACCTTGCGTCGATCAGCGTATATTCTTAACTACAGCTTAACAGAACACAAACACTTTTATTAGTTTTCGGCTGAAAGAGACACACACAAGACATTAAATAATTGGACAATGCAAATAGTTACAACACCATTTGTTTTTAGAAGTATTTTAACATACCTTGTCGTAAATTTACTTTCTTTTATTTTTAGCACTGGGGAAAAATTTCTCAACTGCGCATATGAGATTTTAGATTTTCTTCAAACTCGGGTACCTCGTAGAGTTTGCCTTGGTTATCATCTGTGATTTTTTTTTTAATTTTTGGTGTCCATTTAGGGGCTTTATGAATTTGTGAAGTTAGGAATTAAAAAAATGTTCTCAAACTTTAAATTAGTATACCTCGAAGACGGCTTATGGGAACAACGTGCAACTTTACACGTTTTTAAACGTGTACTAGGGGAATTAGGAAATTATTTTCTTAAATTCTTTGTTTGCCAAAAAAAAAAAGAAAAAAAGCTAGCTTCGGCCAGCCGAAGCTTATATACCCTTGCAGATCGTTCCTATTAACTTACAAATCGCAAAAACTTTAAATTTCGTATTATTTTAATATTTTTTTTTTATCCTTCCCTATTAAATTTAAAATTTTAAATTTAATTTAAAAGTATAAGAGAATACAATAAAAACCAACGGAGCTATAATTTGTTTCCAATTAATTTCCCATTAATTTTTCGATCGTTCCTATGGCAGCTATATGATATAGTCGTCCGATTTTGATAAAATGAAAATTGAAATTCGGAAATATTTAAAAAGAGTCATGTTCTAAAGTAGAAGAGAATACAATAAAAACCAAAAAAGCTAAAATTTATTTCTGTGTAACTTTCCCATTAATTTTCCGATCGTTCCTATGGCAGCTATATGATATAGTCGTCCGATTTTTAAAATATTTTATTCGAAATTCTGTAATATTTAAAAAATAATATTTTTAAGAGTAGAAGGTTTTATTTCAAAAAACACCGAAGCTAGAATTTTTTTAACGTTTCCTTCCTATGGGAGCTATAAGATATAGTTATCCGATCCGGTTGGTTCCGACTTATATACTACCTGCAATAGAAAGAAGACTTTTGGGAAAGTTTCATCACGATAGCTTCAAAACTGAGAGACTAGTTTGCGTAGAAACGGACGGACAGACGGACAGACGGACGGACAGACGGATCGATGGCTAGATTTTAGAGAAATTAATGCAAAAGACATGAAGTCAATTGGATTCATATAACCGGAGATACAGATTTTCAATGAGAGGGTACTTTTTCAAATTTGACAATTTTTGGCACACTTAAAAAAATTCTAACTAAAAAAATAATTTTTTTTCGGTCAAGTCCTGATACACGTGTTTACTTATTTGCCGAATAGTACGTGTAAAAAAAGTTTCAGGCAAATCAAAAATGTGAAATTTTTTTTTTGGCCAAATCTGTTTGGTTTGTAAAAGAACGGCCCATATAGGACGTCAACAAAAATGGTACGCTTGATCAGTGTAGCATACTTACAGGCGTAAAGTTCCCTACATTTTTCAGGTGACGAAATTGCCCTAGTGGTGTGGCGATTTTACCCCTCTATGTGGTGAGATTGCCCCAGTATATTGGTTTTACTTTTTAATTTTTTATAAATGACCAAGGTTATTAAAAAAATAGGGGAATGTCACATTTTAAAGCTTGGTGCTAACCGCATTCAACAATAAAAATATAAATATGATAACGTGTCTCAAGATGGACCAAAAATAGCTTTGAAAAAATGCTGACGAAATTACCCCACTCTCCCCTACTTCTACGAGGTACCCGAGTTTGAAGAAAATCTAAAACCTCATATGCGCAGTTGAGAAATTCTTACCCCACTTTAAACACTTTGCACGTTGCACAGTGGGGCGAAAAAGCCAAAAGTCTGCCTTAAATCAGCGGAGCCCTATATCGAATATCTTTTGATGGGGCATTGTTGAAGGCAATTAAATATGTAAAAAAACATCATAACGTAAATTTTTTTAGTGAAATTTTTTTGTTGTAGAAAATTTTTAAGAAAAAAAAAATTGTTTTTTTAAGAAAAAAAATATAAATAAATTACTTATAGGGTTCTAAGTTTCCCAATATTTTTTTTAATTTAACTTGATTTTTGAAAAAAAAAATTATTCAAATCGGTTAACTATATTTTATAGCTGCCATATAAACGCTTATTACAAAGGGGAATGTCTCGGTTCTATTTCAATATTGGATCATATAAATTGGGATTAAGTCATTATTTATCATTTTAGCTCTATGCTTACCTTTTTTTTTAATTGGTCAATGATATCTTATAGATGTCATAGAATCAATCAAGGTAATATAGCATATTTTCAAAAAAAACTGGTAGAAACCGGTATTTACTTCATATATGTATTTTTAGTAAAATAAGATAATTTTAAATTTTAAACCCAAATTTGTTTATTAATTTATCATTATCTTCATCAATACCTTCACATAAGTAAAATATCTTCATGATGTTAGGGCGCGCGGATGAACCAGGGCTGACGATATTTCAAATTATGAACATTTCTTGCTAACTTAAACTGCGGTTTTCTCAGAAGAGGCACAAAAGGGCAGGCTAATTTTTTCAGAATATGTAGTTAAATATCTAAACTTTTTTTTAAAAAAAGAATTAAACGGGGATCTAGGGTGTAACACTACTTTACGTCCAAGGGTATCCAAAAAATTCCTTTTTTTTGGACCACTTTTAAAAAATTAAAAAAAAAAGTAATTATGTATCTAAAATTTTTATTTTTGTTTTAATATTTTAAGAATTGGTTGCTCTTAAAATTTCAATCGTTACATATACAACTTAGGCCCTTGGGCGCTTTCAGAAAAATTTCAAAGATGTGTAAAAATACCTTTTTTTCTTATTGGCTAAAGTTATATTTCGAAAAATGAACTTTATAAATCTGTAGTGGGAGAACCATTCATCACAGATCACTCTTTCCTTTTGATTTGTATAGAGAATTCAATTGTTTTTAAAGTTGCATTGCAACATTTTGGAAAATCTTAAAAAAAAAAAACCATTTTGGCAGGCTTTTTGTTCTAGGCGCCCCACAGTGCGTCTTCGGTTGGAAGAGATTTCTGTGACACCCCTGTATATGTTGTTATTTTTATCTTTTTTTGTTTTGTTTTCCGTTATTTTTGTTTAGGAAACAGTTATGGATGAATTTTATTTGAATAAAGACAATTTCCTGAAAATAAAAAAGTCCTTTCTTGTTTTAAGAAAACAATTTCTTAGTTTAAGAAAAATTTTTACTAGATTTAAGGATAACACAGGCCGACAAAATGTGACATGGGTCGGTGTCCAGGCCTGCCACCATTTTATTTCGATAATTGAGGCTTTTCTAAGCATAAGTCGCCACTACGTCCATCAGCTCTGGTATTTGCGGTATCTTTAATTTAAGAAAATCACAAATTTTCTTCGTCTTTTGGGATATATCTTCAAGAGTGGTCAACCAATTTTGGTAATTTTTTCGGAATTAAATAGTTACATGTCTCTTTTATACGGTCGTTTTGGAAAATTCAATCTATCTCAACCACACGAGGAGGTGGGCGCATTCAAAATTTTACAGTCACAGCAAAGTTTAAAAATCTTCATTTGTGAAAAGCGTTTAAAAATTAAATAAAAATATTTTCTTCTACAATGCATTTTTGATCCAAAGACTCCTTATGTCCTTAATTTTTAAGACACTCATCAGGTTTTTGTGAATTGTTTTGGAATTTTTAAAATTGTTTTTCTTCCTTCCTTCACAGTGACGATTCACAAACAGTGTCACAATTTTAAATATCATAATTCTAAACGATCTAAGTAGTTTTGCTTTGAGTATAAGCACATGACCGTAGCCTACTAATCTTAGGGGGCTGAAATGCCTGAAGTGTAATCCCCCTCCAGCTTTTAACTTACGCCCATGTATAAATATTTTTAAAGCAAGGGTCACTTGTGTTCAAAAATAGTTATGCGTTACGTAAAATAGTGACAGGTTTGGGCACTGTTTGTGAATTGTCACTGTGAAGGAAGTAAGAAAAACAATTTTAAAAATTCCAAAACAATTCACAAAAACCTGATGAGTGTCCCAAAAATTAAGGACATAAGGTGACTTTGGATCAAAAATGCATCGTAGAAGAAAATATTTTTATTTAATTGGTAAACGCTGTTCACAAATGAAGATTTTTAAACTTTGCTGTGACTTTAAAATTTTAAATGCGCCCACCTCCTCTTGTGGTTGAGTTAGATTGAATTTTCCAAAACGACCGTATAAAAGAGACATGTAACTATTTAATTCCGAAAAGATTACCAAAATTGGTTGACCACTCTTGAAGATATATCCCAAAGGACGAAGAAAATTTGTGATTTTCTTAAATTAAAGATACCGCAAATACCAGAGCTGATGGACTATAGGCGTAATGGAAACTTATACTTAGAAAAGCCTAATTTATCGAAATAAAATGGTGGCAGGCCTGGACATCGACCCATGTCACATGTTGTCGGCCTGTGTAATTTATGAAATTATGGACATTTTTCTTGGTTTTAAATAAATATTTTAGCTTTTCAGAACTTTTTTTTTATATTTATCTAAGTAAAATTTTAAAGAAATCGAAAATTGTTTTTTCCAGGGACCGTAACTGTTATAAGTTTTATTTTAAAAATCACACTTTAACAGTTATTTTCTGATTTGTAAAGTAAAACTCAAAGAATAACTGTTATTTTTTGAGTTTTATAATAATAACAGTTATTCGTCGTGATCAAAAATAAAACTCAAACTTGATTTATTTATAAAATAGGCGCGGTTGCTTTTTTTAACAAATTTTTAGTAAATTATATAAAACACGGTAAGCATGTTTTTTTTTAAATATTTCATTTTTTCAAACATGTCAAGAAAATAACTGTTATACATAAAAATCAACAAATAACAGTTATTTTTGAGTTTTATTATAAAAATTAAAAAATAAAAATCTTTACGGATTTGTAATCTACAATAACTAATAAAAATAGTGGTGTATTTAAAATTTTTTTTGACCTTTCAAAGTGCGTGTTTTTTTTGTATGAAAAATTTACAATAACAGTTATTTTCGGTCCCTGGTTTTTTCGGCCAATGTGTTTAAGTGTCGAAATTTTCCATTCTGCGGCGATGCCTCACAGGTATATCCCGGGCACCTTACAACTTTAAACGCGTTTTTCTCGAAACCACTTTTTTTGAGACGGCCGGACACATGACTCGAACAAATCTTAACCGATCGATCTAAAATTTTGACAGTATATTCAAAATACCTTTATCTATCGAAACACGTATATTTTTTATATATTAAAACTATAAACGGGGGAAAGCGGTACAGCTTTAGGGCTTTACCGTAAGTGAATGCCTGGTCCAGCCAAACTAACAACTCACCACGGGTAAGCAAACCTCTCTGCTGACAAAGTGCGACAACCTTCGGCGCATACTTGGCCAAACCTATTAGGGGCATTGGCCTAAAAACCCAAGGGCGAAGAAGGGCATAGTTTTCAGCCGCTGAAAGAGAAGAAGGAATAATATATATATATATATATATATATTAGCGTGGGTCGATTCGTAGGGGGGGAACGTATTCTATAGACAATTCTAAGCAACATTGCTAAAGAAACTATGCCTTGGAAACCACGTTTGACCCTCCGCATTTGCAAGAGAAAAATACTGGTTTTTAGAAAAAGGGAGAATACAAATTGGAATAAAAGGGAGAGATTAAATTTGATAAAAATCTGTAACGGCTACTATGATAGTTTTCTGAAAAATTAACGAAAAACCAGTATTTTTCTTTTGCAATTGCGGAGGGTCAAACGGAATTTTCAAGGCATAGTTTCTTAGACAATATGGCTCAGAATGGCCCAGAGATGTGTTCCACCCAAACGATTTATTATTTTTTTCGCGTCCATTCCAGTGTATCAAATTTTAGGGCTACTGTGATATTTTTCATAAAATACTGGTTTAGGTGTAGGGCTACTGTGATATTTTTCAAACAATACTGGTTTTTTTTCTTTTGCAAATGCGGAGGGTCAAACGTGGTTTTCAAGGCATAGTTTCTTTTGCAATGTTGCTTAGAATTGTCCATAGAATACGTTCCCCCCTTACGATTTATCACTTTTTTTTGCCCTTACAAATCGACTCAGTCTATTATATATGTACAGTGGCTCCATCGCATAATCGGACACCTACTTTCATAAAATAAACATGCAAAAAAAATTAATAAAATGGTTTAAATTCGTCGTTTTTTTTGCTTTTACTTATACATAATGCTAATATCTTCCAAAAACATAAACAAGAATTACATATTTTCCACGAAAACACTTAGTTTTCCAACAAAAACAACAAAAAATCCGATTTTTAAGGTTCAACGAATAATCGGACACTCGCTAAATATGGTTATTTTTTATGGAACTTGCTGCAAACTTGGGGTTTTTGGCATTGAGATTACTTTGTAGTAGAAATTAAGAGAAGAAACCATCACTACACTGCAAAAAAAAGTTGAAATGACTCCAAGGAAAGCCATTTTCTGTGAAACTTCGTCAGTTGATTGGAAAACTCAATTTCGAACTGATAACTGTACGGAAATTCACTGCATTGGTCGGAGAAGTCAAGTCCATTGTCCAGGACATTATTATATAGTTCCGGGATACATTTTAATTTGACAATAGAGGCGGGGAAGGCCAAATCAAGATGTTAATGACGGCGTAATTCCAAAGTACCTTAAGATTTTAAAGGATAACAAATATTTAAAAAATTATTTTTTAATGTTTCTTTCGTTGGTCTGAAAGTGCATTAAACAACCGACAAAATGATGTATCGTTTATAAAAATCGGTTCACAACTTACCTAAAAAATGGACCAAACTATAACCAAACCAATAACTGCTTGGTCAAAAAGCACGATTTCCATACAAATTTCAATAAAAACGAAGCTTTCAGCTTAACAAGAATGTTCTCGAACCCATCTTTTAGGTAAGTTGTGAACCGATTTTTATAAACGATACCTCATTTTGTTTGTTGTTTAATACACTTTCAGACCAACGAAAGAAACATTAAACAATAATTTTTTAAATATTTTTTATCCCTTAAAATCTTAAGGTACTTTGGAATTACGCCGTCATTAACATCTTGATTTGGCCTTCCCCGCCTCTATTGTCAAATTAAAATGTATCCCGGAACTATATAATAATGTCCTGGACAATGGACTTGACTTCTCCGACCAATCCAGTGAATTTCCGAACAGTTTTCAGTTCGAAATTGAGTTTTCCAATCAACTGACGAAGTTTCACAGAAAATGGCTTTCCTTGGAGCCATTTAAACTTTTTTTTTCAGTGTAGTGATGGTTTCTTCTCTTAATTTCTACTACAAAGTAATCTCAATGCCAAAAACCCCAAGTTTGCAGCAAGTTCCATAAAAAATAACCATATTTAGCGAGTGTCCGATTATTCGTTGAACCTTAAAAATCGGATTTTTTGTTGTTTTTGTTGGAAAACTAAGTGTTTTCGTGGAAAATATGTAATTTTTGTTTATGTTTTTGGAAGATATTAGCATTATATATAAGTAAAAGCAAAAAAAACGACGACTTTAACCCATTTTATTCATTTTTTTTGCATGCTTATTTTATGAAAGTAGGTGTCCGATTATGCGATGGAGCCACTGTATATATGAGTCTAAATCTGCCAAGTGGGACACCCCTGTTCCGAAGGTCCGATTTTTATCGAACTTTTTAATTTTCCGGTTCACAACGACAAAATAAGAACTTAATTTGAACGGTTTTGCAAAATTTTGAGTTTTACCGGAGTTATAGCAATATGACATTTTTATACCCTTGCAGTGGGTATTATAATTTTGGTCAAAAGTTTGGAACGCAGTGAAGGAGACGTTTCCGACCCCATAAAGTATATATATTCTTAATTAGGATCTGACCGTCTGTCCGTCTGTATGTCTGTTTCAATACCGTTTGCGAGCTCAGTTTAAAAGCTAGCGATTTAAAACTTTCACAGTCGTCCTAAAAAATGTGTACGCAGATCAAGTTTGAAAACTGACCCGATCGGACGTCTTTATCCTATATCTCCCATAGGAACAATCGGATATAGCTTTAAAAAAATGAAGATATTTTGCTCAGTAAAAGAGCTTTTGACATGAATCTTTCTAAATTGTATTATTTTATACATACCTTGATCAGGGTAAAAGCGCGTGCTGATCGGACGTTTATATCTTATACCTCCCATAGGAACAATACGGTGAAATCGGTCAAAATTTGACGTTTCTCAGGATAGTTCGCGCAGAACATAAGCTATTCCCAAATCGTATTCTTTTATGCATTCCTTAATCAAAGTAAAAGCGCGGGCCGATCGGACGTCTATATCCTATAGTTCCCATAGGAACAACAGGGTGAAAAATTTTAAATTTTTATTTTTTATACCCGTTACTCGTAGAGTAAAAGGGTATATTGTATTCGTGCAAAAGTATGTAACAGCTAGACACAAAAAAAAACTATGTAAAATCAACTATTTATAGTGAAAACTGCCCCAACCCATTAAAAATAGAAAATGCCCCAAAAAGTAGTAGATTACCTATAAAATAGTAGATAACCTACAAAATAGTATTTAACCCGAAAAAAATTGTTGTTTTTTTAAATTATGTTTTTAACTTTTTTTATTTTTTATTTAATTTGTCATCTTAATTTATATGGAAGGTATTTATAGACACTTACATATCACAGATACTTAAACTTACAAATCAGGTTTTTTGCCTCAGCTGGGAATCGAACCAGAGCCGCAACCATCGGAGTCAAGCACTCTAACCACTAGGCCACAGAAGAATGATTTTTGTAGAGGAAAATCTATAGACTTGAAATCAACATTTAACAAAAAAAAAAAAAAGGAAAATATCATCTGCAAAAGCGGGATTTGAGCTCACGACCCAGAGATTATGAGTCGGATACTCTAACCACCCTAAGTCCAGAAAAATAGTTGACATACAATTTAAAATCGTATTTTTAAATAGTTTAAATAGTTGTGTTACGATATTAATTGTGGTGTTACTATTTAATGCCCCAAAAAATAAAACAACAAAATACACGCAAACAAATAAAATAGTTTTGCTACGATATTAATTGAGACGTTAATATTAACTTGCCAAATGAATAAAACAACAAAATAAATGCAAATTTCGTAAATAGGTTTTCTACTATTTTAATTTCTTAAATACTATTCAATGACCCAAAAAATAAAACAACAAAATACATGAAAAATACAGAAAATAGGGAAATACTTTTTTTCTATGTTATTTTTACATAGTTTCTTTTTGCCGACTCTATAAAGTATATATATTCTTGATCAGGGTCACTAGCCGAGTCGATATAGCCATGTCCGTCTGTCTGTCTGCCCGTCTGTATAAACGCTGAGATCTCGGAAACCATAAAAGCTAGAGGATTGGTATTTGGCATGAAGATTCTTGGAGTTCCTACGCAGCGCAAGTTTGTTTTCACGCCCCCTCTAACGCCCACAATCGCTTATATACGATTTTAAAAATTTAAATATTTCGGAAAAGTAAAAATGCAGTTTTATTGTGGTTATCAATACCTATCGAAATGTAAAAGATATTTATACCCGTTACTCGTAGAGTATTCTTGGGCTTCCTACGCAGCGCAAGATTATTTCAGCCGGGCGCCACGCCCCCTCTAACGCCCACAATCGCCCACTAACGATTTTAAAATTTGTCTGGCGCCCACACCTTTAACGATTTATTCTCAGTTTGGTTTGGCAATTCATCATGGCTTGGCAATTCATCATTGTTCCTATGGGAGGTATAAGATATAGACGTCCGATCAGCACGCCTGAACAACGCTTGCAAATAGTGCACTTTTTTTTTGATTTTTTTTCATAAACGTAAAGAAAAAAAAAATTAAAAATAATATAAATTTTTATTGCGTATAACTTTTTAATGAATGGTCCGATTTGAAAAATGTCTTCTACATTTCGATAGGTATAAATATACACAACAAAATTGCATTTATACTTCTCGGAAATCTTTAAAGATGTGGGCACAGGACCCATTTTAAAATCGTTAGTGGGCGATTGTGGGCGTTAGAGGGGGCGAGGCGCTCGGCTAAAATAAACTTGCGCTGCGTAGGAAGCCAAAGAATATGTGTGGGAAATCTCAACCTTCTAGCTTTTGTAGTTTCTGAGATCTCAGCGTTCATACAGACAGACAGACGGACAGACGGACAGACGGACATGGCTAGATCGACTCGGCTAGTGCCCCTGATCAAGAATATATATACTTCATGGGGTCGGAAACGCTTCCTTCTAGCTGTTACATACTTTTGCACGAATCTAATATACCCTTTTACTCTACGAGTAACGGGTATAAAAATGTTATTTAAAATTATTTTAATATGAACAACATATTCAATTTTTAAAAATATATTAAAGTTTACCATTTTTGTATTTGTGGATTGAAATTTTATTTTTATATTTATTACCATAATAATTTCTAACAAAAATACTATAAACCTTTATAACAAAGTTATTTCAATAAAACAATGATGTAACATAATTTTTAAATAATTAATATTGCATAACAAAGATGGTTGCATACCGCTTTTGCAAAGTACGAGAATTATTCATGTTTTGATGGAGGTCTAGAAAAGAAAGTGCGCAAAAGTGCACTTTTATACTTACTGAGTTTAAAGAGGATGAAGTACTCTACAAGATAAAAAAGGTTCCAGAGCTAAAAGAGCTGGACTCACTTTGTAGCTCCATTTAAAAATAAAAATTCAATACCAGTTCTAATGTTTTTCGAGATTATAGGAACACCACAATCAATAAATACATCGGTACGCTCACAAAAAAAAAAGTTATTGAATTGCATTTCAAAAACAGTGCTGCGTTGTTTCATTACACTCTTTTTGATAATTTAAACTTTTAATTAAAGTAAGCAATTTACCAGTGCACTGCAGTGCACACTGGGCCAGCCGATCCAATTTTAGCCAAAAATACGTTTTTTTTTTATAAAATTACCTAATTAAGTTTGAATTATTTTTCATAATACATTAATACAACTAATTTGTGCAAAAGTGTTAAAGAATACGGGTTTTTAACCGTATTTTCAAAGTGGGAAATTCATCAAATATTGATGGAATTTAAAAAAAATCTTGAAGTCAAAGACGCCGATGCAGCTGTTCGACTCTTCACAAAACTTGTAGATGTGATTACTTTCAACCAATAAAACTATATAGGTCGTATGTCTTACTTGTTTCCTAAAACAAATGTATTTGTTGATTTTTATGGTTTTCTTTAGCAAATGAGTAGTGTTAGGTTAAAACTGCTCATTTGGGTAAGCATGTTCACTTCCCAGTGGCGCAATCCGCATTCGGCCGAAATTGGGTATTGAGAGAGAATCCATTCGAGAAGGTATATTCGTAATCGATCGTTTCTCCAGCTTCTGGAACGTAGGATTGTAATGGGGCATTGTATTCGTTTTCTGCTCTCCCTTTTCATCGGGACTTCGGGAATCGTTCGGGTCGCACGTTTTTTTTCTGTTGAACGTTTCTATGATTTTTTAATTACGCACACATCCGAGCGCCTATGTTTTTTTCAGCAAGTTTTGGGTTCCACGGCATGTTGTTTGTGTAATTTTTTGTCTACTCTTTTTTAACGCACTTTTTTCTTGCAACGCGTCACTTGTGTTTTGGAACTTTGCAGAGTCTGACGTGTTATGGTAAAATAAAGTGGAAGTTTTGATGTATTATATGGGAAGTACAGCTAAACATTCTTAATAAATTGACAACTAATTTCCCATTTATTCTTAAATATAGATGCTGTAATAAAAAATGGACTAAGTAGCTTATTGTACGTTACAATGATGCCAGCTGTCTTAATAAAACAAATAATAAAATTATAATATTTAGTTGAAAATCACATTCTTTAATTTGTCTTCGAATAAAGCCATATTACGTGGTATACCAGTTCGTAAAGCATTTGCATTACAACCCTATATACAGGGTAAACCAGTCAGTAAAACGGGTGCACTACAAACCTATAAACCAGGTATCCTATTCGGTAATGCACTTGCATTACAGCCTCATATACTTGGTATGCCACTCAGTAAAGCGAATAGATTACCACCCTATATGCAACAGTATATAGGACGGTAATGCAGCACGAAGTGTGCTCGGCTACCGCCTACTTTCTCGATTCGAAGTATGCGGTTTTGAAGGTACACTAACGGAAAACGCGGCCAACCTTATGGAATCGTAAACAGTGTTGTGGTATGAAACCGAATGCATTCCGGCTTCGAAGTATGGCGGTCGGAATCGATTCTCGAAGGCAAATTTCCGCCATTATAATTTTATTATTTGTTTTATTAAGACAGCTGGCATCATTGTAACGTAGAATAAGCTACTTAGTCCATTTTTTATTACAGCATCTATATTTAAGAATAAATGGGAAATTAGTTGTCAATTTATTAAGAATGTTTAGCTGTACTTCCCATATAATACATTAAAATTTCCACTATATTTTACCATAACACGTCAGACTCTGCAAAGTTCCAAAACACAAGTGACGCGTTGCAAGAAAAAAGTGCGTTAAAAAAGAGTAGACAAAAAATTATACAAACAACATGCCGTGGAAACCAAAACTTGCTGAAAAAAACAAAGGCGCTCGGATGTGTGCGTAATTAAAAAATCATAGAAACGTTCAACAGAAAAAAAACGTGCGACCCGAACGATTCCCGAAGTCCCGATGAAAAGGGAGAGCAGGAAACCCTACGTTCCAGAAGCTGGAGAAACGATCGATTACGAATATACCTTCTCGAATGCATTCTCTCTCCATACCCAATTTCGGCCGAATGCGGATTGCGCCACTGGGAAGTGAACAATAAAGAAAAAGTTCGAAGGAACATGTTCACTCACTCAGTTTAGTGAGCAACTCTTTTTTGTTCACTCACTCATGAGCAACCCAACACTACAAATGAGTGCGTTGCTTTTCAAGTGCCTTTGAGTGCCATCCCCAAATTAGTTCATTCCCTAAAAAAAAATTCGTTGATTAATTTACTAAATGCGTAGCCCGCCGACTCGATGCGGTTTTGCCTTAGTTTTCGGTACTTTAAGTTTTAATTGAAGGCTTAACTCGAAGTCGAGCTATTTTGATAAGCTTTGCTATGAGAGCCCAAAAGTATGCCGTATTTTTTCTTCTTTAGTTTTTTGCACTTTTTACGTACATTTATCCATCATGGTATTTTCGAAATCTATATAGCTTAGATCCGGAAACTATTAAACAGGAAATTACAGCGCAGTGCTCAGTGGTCGCTGCCATAAGCCAAAAATCAAAAAATTGATTTTGAGATATTCCAGCGAAAACCAGTTTTACGATCAGCTGATTGTCGAAACTTTACTACACAATAGTTATTCCCGTTACTCGTAGAATAAAAGGGTATATTGTATTCGTGCAAAAGTATGTAACAGGGAGAAGGAAGCGTTTCCGACCCTATAAAGTATATATATTCTTGATCAGGGTCACAAGCCGAGTCGATATAGCCATGTCCGTCTGTCCGTCCGTATGAACGCTGAGATCTCGGAAAGTACAAAAGCTAGAAGGTTGGGCGCCACGCCCCCTCTAACGCCCACAATCGCCCACTAACGATTTTAAAATATCTCTGGCGCCCACACCTTTAAAGATATCCGAAAAGTATAAATGCAATTTTGTTGTGTATATTTATACCTATCGAAATGGTCAAATCGGACCATTCAATAAAAAGTTATACGCAATTAGCCGAGTGACGGGTATTACATAGTAGGGACAACAACCCGACTATAGCGTTCTCTCTTGTTTTGTGAGTTGATTTTAAACGTTAAAAATTCTCAAAAATAAAAACGTCTGAAGTAGAAAAAATATGTTTAAACTTTTTATAAAATAGCACAGGCCAGTAAGTTCTTCCAGAATAAAGCGTTTTTTAAATAGGTTTCTCGTTTATCCTGGTCCTCGACGATGAAAAGGTCTTTGAAGTGGTCCTTTTAATAAGTGATGGGTGAGGTGAATTGTAAATGGCTGCGGCTTTGATGGGGCCCCGGCACTTCATAACTATGAGCAAAATGTTGGACTAAAAATATAGTGGACCAAATGCAATTTAACTTCAAGGAATGAAAGAATATTGTGAAGCAGTAACGAAATGAAAAGGACGTAAAATACCATTCGATGCAATCAACCGTAAAAATGTAAATGAAAATTGACAGGAAAGCAACAAAGTTTTCTCGGCATAACAAAAATCACTCATGAAATTTGATTGACTGCATCAATGAATAAGTGACTTTAACCACTGACAGATGAACCGAAACTTACAGGAAAAAGTTCCTTTTTACTGCGGAAACGTCCTGACAATCACAACTCAACTTTTCCCAAAGCCGAGAGGGCTCCACCGCTGCCCAAACTTCCCTTCTAGGTCTCATGAAAATTGACAATCAAATTGCAAATAGCTTTATCTTGTAGTTTGCTTATTTATTTATATCATTTCGTTCACTTTCTGTGCACGGCAGGAAACAACGAGCGTCACGGAAACGGGGGTCGAGATGGGGCAGATGACGGCCGTATTTGTTATGTTTGCCCCGTCTCGTTTACTCGTGCCCACCCCGCTCGGATGTGGGAGTGGGTGTGCGATTGCCTGTCCTTTTTGGCCTGTTATCCTTGGCTTATGTTTTCAATTAAATTTCCATACAATTTTCATGACATGATGAACTACCTAGGGCCAGAACAGATCCAGCGCCAGGACTCAGCTCGACTTTCCTCTCAGCTGTGACTGACTGGACTTTTGTGGCTTCGCGTGCGTGTATGTATGTATTTCAGTCAATTTATTTAATAACAAACGCGCACATACACAAACGCCCACACATACATATACATAAGTGACGCAGTCAGTCACCTGCTGTATGTTACATAAGAGCATTGCCAATCCAACTCGTGTTTCATCACACAAATCTCTGTTGAAGTTTCTGAATAAATCAAGCGCCAAATATTTTATTTAACTCTGTTTTTGCTTAAACAAAATAGAAAAACAAGAGAAAACGCTATAGTCGGGTGCCCCGACTATCAGATACCCGTTACTCAGCTAAAGGAAGTGCGAGGGAGATAGAGATAGAAAACTTTGATCGGGCATAACTTTTTAACGAATGGTCCGATTTGAAAAATTTTTTCTACATTTTGATAAGTATTGATGAACACCATAACACTGCATTTTTACTTTTCTTATATCTTGAAAGGTGTAGGCGCCAGACTCCTTTTAAAATCCTTTGTGTGCGATTGTGGGCGTTAGAAGGAGCGTGGCCCTCGGCTGAAATAACCTTGCGCTGTGTAGGAAGCCAAAGAATATGTGTGGGAAATCCCAACTTTCTAGCTTTTGTAGTTCCCGAGATCTCAGCGTTCATACAGACGGACAGACAGACAGACAGACGGACAGGCGGTCATGGCTAGATCAACTCGGCTCTTACTCTTTTACTCTACGAGTAACGGGTATAATAAAGAGAACAGAAAAAAAGGAGTACATTTGTATATACCTTCGGAAGAAAATATAGGAAGTGCACAGAAGAAAAAACTGAACAATACCCGAATAGTTAAAGTTTTTGACTAGCGCGTTTTCTCTTGTTTCCTTGTGAAAATGTTTATATTTTGGGCTTATTTGAAAAGTGAGTATATTTAAATTATTATTTTTAAGAATTCGGCGATTCAAAGTAACTTTTGCATTGCCTTCAGACTTTTTGAATGTCCTTGTTCTCAAAATATTATTGACTTATAAAGCTATCGCGGAGTTTATTTAAATAATTAAACAAAACAAAAAGTAAATACTGCCAAATTTAAATATATTTAACAGAGTAACAACAGAGGGAAATTCGATTTTGTGCAGTTCTTTCGGAAGTGAATTATGGAACCAGTCTGGGAAATTCGAATCCGTGTGAATCTTTCGGAAGTGAAAACTAGAACAGGGCCGTATATCTGATAGTTGTGAAAAAAGTAAAATATGAATATTTCATTGAATATTCCAATTATATTAGCTGCCGCTTAAGACAACAGCAACAACATAAATTAAATCAGACCATTGCCATTGACAATTGTTGGAATTCGATAAAGATATGGACAACATGGACGAAGAGGACATAAATAACGCTTTCAGGGTCTGATAAGTTCCGAGAAGTATTTTGATGCATGTGAGTCAATGTTTATTAGCACAAATAAAAAGTAAATAAGCCACAGCCCTTTTAGAAAAGATTTGGCCAATTCTGGGAAAAGGACGTACCGAAAACAATGAGGAGTTTTCTGATGGAGACGGATATATTTTGTATTTTAGTCTCAGGACTGGAAGAGCTGCAAAAAAGGGCACATCATTTTGCAAAGCAATTCCTTTGTCAAAGCGTGTCGCTATTGCACTCTATACACTCAAAAAATTATTTTTTCTTAAATATAGAAAAAAAAATTTTTTCTGTGCTTCAAAAAAATATTCTATAAAGAGGAAAAATTTTCTAATCTTCAGAAAAATTTTCTAATCTTCAAAAAAATTCTGAATTGAACGAGTTTTTTTAGAAAATATTTTCTGAAATACAGAAAAATCAATTTTTTTCTAAATTATAAGGTTTATTTTTCTAATCATCCTTTCTTTTTTTGAGGGTTAAAATCGCCATTGATTTTAGAAAAAAAAAGACTGAACTTTTCTAAAACTGAAAAAAAATTGCCATTAAAATTATAAATATTTCTACATAATAGAAATATTGTTTTTCTAATAACAGAAAAATTTTTTGAAGATTTTTCTAACATTTTGAAAAAAATGTGTGATATTAAGAAATATTTTTCTAGAAAATAAAAAATTTAACCGTATTTGATCGATTTCCTTTCTTATAGACTTTTTAGAAAAGTTTTTTTTAGCCTAAGAAAAAATCGCTATTAATCGAAGAAAATTTCCGGGATTGGTAGCCTAGGGGTCTAACGCGTGCGTGCATGCATATGTTATTCAAGCTTGCGGCTGCAAGAGTGAGTTCAAACCCACGTCGAGACGAAAAACTCGTGGTGTCTTTTTGTTTTTTTTTTAACACTAATAGTTACATATTAATAAAAAAAATGTATTGCATTTTGTTTAAGTTTTTCAAATTTGAAACATTCAATTACTGTTACTATTGAACCATAATAAATAATAAATATATAAATATTAATATTAATCAATAAATATTTAAAAGTAAAATTAAATGATAAACTAAAAGGAATAACCAGAAGAAAGCCAGATCAATTTGAGTAAAAATAGGAGAACAAAATGTGAATAGACTTTGTACAGCGCCTCACGTGATGCTTCCGTGGCGTAGCTAGTAGAGTGCTTGACTGCAAACTGTGAGGCGCGAGCGGTTAGCGGTTCGAATCCCGCGTGCGGCGACCAAGATGTTTTTCTCAAAATAGTAAGTTATTGGGTTTTTATATTTATAATTTGTAATTTGTACACTCATTTCAGTTCCAATTTGAAACCACCCATGTGCTCAATTAAAGGAAATTAAAATAAGGTGACAAACAAGAACGAAAAAAAAAACAACACAAAGGCCGTGGCGTCACAGAAACAACCGGGTATAATTCCGAAGCCCGAAAATAGATTTTTGTATTTTCTGAATTTGAGAAATTTTTTTTTTTTTATTTAAAAAATATTTGTCTATATTTAACAAAAACCGTATTTCTATTTTTTAGAAAACCTTTATTTCTAAATTCTAAGAAATAATTTTTTACTTTCTAGCAAAATATTTCTAAATTGCAGTCTATTTTTTTTTGAATTTTAGGAAAAAACGTCTTTGATTTTAAAAACCTACTTTCTTTAATATAGACAAAATCGCCAGTAAAGCAAATTCATAGGCGATTTTCTAAAACCAAGGGCGATTTCAGTCGATTTTTTTTTTGGGTGTACCTTGGAAAGCTCGGCAAAATGCTGGACTATAGGAAGGCTGTTCGGAGTGTCAGCCAACAGTGTTTGCAATATTCTTTATGAGTTTTGCCAGGCGTTTATTTCAAAGTTCGCAGAGGAGTACTTGCCAGCCAATTTTTTGACTGAAGAAATGGTTGATAACTGCACTCAAAAAAAAAAAACAGCCCGAAATCGCCATTAAATCAAGAAATTCGCCATGAATTTCAGTCGATGACAATTTACCGTATTTTTTAAAAAGGAATTTTCTAAAATTAAAAAAAAAAATTCTGAAAAGCAGAGATACTTTTCTAAAATCAAGAAAAATTGCCATAAAATTGAGAAAATTTCCTAAAATTCAGAAAGTACTTTTCTTGAAAATAGAATTTTTTTCTTAAAATAAAAAGGACTTTTTTTATTTTCAGAAAATGTTCTTTAATTTAAAAAAATGTATACATATTTAATTTACTATTTTATTTCCTAAAGGAGAAAGAGAAAAGAAAATAAAAAAGATGAAAAGAAAATTATTAATATTTCCTAAACAAAAAGGGAAAACAAAACAAAAAAGATAAAAATAGGATAATAAATATTTCCTAAAGAAAAAAGAGAAAAGAAAACAAAAAAAGATAAAAATAACATTATAAATATTTCCTAAACAAAAAAGAGAAAAGAAAACAAAAAAGATAAAAAATTATTAATATCTATATTAAGTTGGTATTTAACATATTACCTATTATTAAAATTTACTTACTTACTGCCAAATTATCAACAATATCTGAAATTGAAATTATTCCTGCAATCGAAAATAAAAATTAATATTAGAGAAGGATGGTATTTGCGGCCTGTAATATTATTAATAGCCAAATCTATTAAAATAGTATGCCCTTTGCTTACCATAAATTTTCACACACTTACCAAATTTATATTTAAATTTTTTTAAATTGCTTACCTATTAATTGCCTCTTAGAGGGATCGCACTTTAACTTTCTTAAATAGGCTCAACACAAACTTATTACTTTGAATGCTCATCTAAAACTGAGCACAAGGGTTCAAGATGCAGCGCAACGCAAGCAACTCTCTCGCGAGAGACTGCATTTCCAAAACAACGCAATAAAAGTTACAGCTACGCACAAGAAAATTCTCGATCATACGGACAAACACACATAAGCATATACACACATACGCCAAAAACAGTCGTCGCAACGCGCCGCCGACTAACCCCCTGTCTTCTTCTTTTTCGTTTCGAAGAAAGAATGAGAAGCATAAAAGAAATACAAAAAGTTTTTCTTAAATCTATGGTGATTTTCTAATTCTACTTTTCTGTTTTCAAGAAAAATTTTTCTTTTTTAAATCAGAAAAATTCTTAAAATTTAGAAAAATTTCCCGTATTTTTATGGCGACTTTCTAGATTCTAGGAAGGGCTGAAGTACATTTTTTCTTAATTTAATGGCGAAATCGCCATTAATTTAAGAAAACTTTTGGAGAGCAAACTAGGAAAAAACACCATTGACTTAAGAAAAAAAATAATTTTTCTAAATTTTCATAAAATTCTGTTTTTATGGTCTTCTTTCCTAGATTCAAGAAATCAATTTCTACAATTCCGAAAATTTTCTAAAATTAAGAAAAAATTTCATTTTATGGCAATTTTCTAAAATTTAGGGAAAAAAAATTTTTGAGTGTGCGTCAAGGGATTTGAGAAAATAGAAAATTCCTCAATGTATTGATGCGATTCGTTAGGGCCTTTTTTAATAGAAAGATACACATGTTACTCTACTCCAAGAACGTTTTCAGATAATTGCCATATTAAGATAAAGCCAACAGATCACTTTAGCTACAAGGGCTTGTACTCAATCGTTTTATTCGCTTGTGGTGATTATCGGTAATATCTGAAACCAGTGGCGGATCTAGAATTTTGTTGTGGGAGGTGATATCAGAACAAATTTTTTGTTGCATACTTTTTAAATACTAATATTCCTTTCATTTTGAACCCGAGTGGGGGGTGATATATCACCCTTATCACCCCCCGTGGATCCGCGCATGTCTGAAACATAAATTTTCGAATATTGAGTTTATTAATTTAGAGCATAGTTATAGGTTTATCTATGCTAATGTTGGCTGTTCAGGGCGTTACTATGATTCTCTTAAAATTGTGGAGTCATAATCAAAGGTTCCTCTACTTCTTCCATTTCTTAATTTTCCATTTCCATTTTCTTAATTTGAGTTAATGATCAGCATAAATTCTTTATTTGTAAAGTTTACCCTAAAATAAACTAATCGAGTATTACTATAAAAGAGTAGATGATGAAAATTGAGTCTGAATCGTGTGTTAGAGGAGGTGGGCACTAAGAAAGGACTTTTTCAAATTCGGCTCCCAAGTGACCGATGTAATAATTTATAAGACCTAGTCTTGTCGCATCGGGATAAAACAAATAAATAAATTAAGGACTTCCAGGACTCTCGAAAAATGCGAAATTGCTTGATTAAAACATCAACCATTCCCACAGTTTTCAACCAAACAAGTTGATATTTTTTTTTAAGCTTTGTGGAAATCTTTAAAAACCCAGAAGATGAGCCCCAACCGACTTCCGGTTAATTAATTAATTAATTTTTCCGCACCGATTATGCGATCGGATCCGTTTTTGGTTTAAAGTATGCAGCTATGCCATACAATCAGTAAGGTATTTTTTTTTTTTGACCCACGGATGATTTTATATGATTTTTTTTTGTAAGATTGCGGGTTGCGGGGGGCCTTTTTGGCAGCACGTGGTTTTTGTTTTTTGTATGCTTCGGCAGTTCACAGCACTTACGAACGTCAGCAGAAGCAGAACGAGAGAGTAGTGAGCAGAGAGAGAGTCATTCGAAGCGAAAGAGAGGCGGCCAATGTTTTTGAAGTGAAACTTCTTTAGGCGCGTTATGCATTTTCGGGGACGGATTAAAACCAATTCATGACCGTCACGAAAATCTTCTTCTCTATCACCGCTGACGAACGTTCTATTTGTACTCTGAGCGCGCTCAGAGCGAAGAGAGGAAAGAAGAGATGTATGTACAATGTACGTCCAATGTATATATATATATTTATATTTTATATATATTTGTATATTTATCTCTGATCTAATAGAATTATAAGGATAAAATTTGGTCAGTAGCAAATGCCGCACAGTGTGACGTAAAGATTAAAACAAAAAACGACCCCAAAATCGATTTGTTTTTTTCTACATTTTTTTTTGCCATTTCTCTGTTATAAATGTTTTTAAAATGGTTTAAAAATGTGATGTTCATAATCTTATGGCATACCCGCAAATAACTGCATTTAAATTTTTTAGAGATTTAGCATCTTTAACCAAGTCCCCAATATTTTCAAATTTGGCTAACCTAATGTGACGTCGCGGCCTCCCCATATGTACGTATGTATGTCCTGCTGTCGCACTTTAGGTGTGACCGCGCAAGGGGAAAATGAAAATACCACAGGCAACATTTAAAACGAAACTACCACACTCATAACACTCATAACATTAAAATGCGCGGTTAAAAAATCGATTATATCGCAAATCTTTTCTTTTGCGCCCTTTTCTTAAGTAAACGTTAAATTTTAAAATATCGGTGGACCTTATTTTACAGTTTAAATTTTCCTTAAAATTGCTTTTATTTTTATAATGCAAAAAACTGATTAGCAAACTATTTATTAGTTTTCAAACCTTGAGATATTTACGAATTGTTGATTTGTAAAAAACGTTATTTCGCTCTGTTGCACACACACATGGACGAAACATATAAAAGCCACAAAATGATTATACCCGTTACTCGTAGAGTAAAAGGGTATACTAGATTCGTGCAAAAGTATGTAACAGCTAAAAGGAAGCGTTTCCGACCCCATAAAGTATATATATTCTTGATCAGGGTCACTAGCCGAGTCGATCTAGCCATGTCCGTCTGTCTGTCCGTCTGTATGAAAGCTGAGATCTCAGAAACTACAAAAGCTAGAAGGTTGAGATTTCCCACACATATTCTTTGGCTTCCTACGCAGCGCAAGTTTATTTTAGCCGAGCGCCACGCCCCCTCTAACGCCCACAATCGCCCACTAACGATTTTAAAATGGGTCCTGCGCCCACATCCTTAAAGATTTCCGAGAAGTATAAATGCAATTTTGTTGTGTATATTTATACCTATCGAAATGTAGAAGACATTTTTCAAATCGGACCATTCATTAAAAAGTTATACGCACTCAAAAATTATAAATCTATCTCCCTCGCACTCCCTTTAGCTGAGTTACGATTATTAGTCGGGACACCAACCCGACACAGCGTTCGCACTCCCTTTAGCTGAGTGACGGGTATTAGATAGTCGGGACAACATCCCGACTATAGCGTTCTCTCTTGTTTTTTTATAAACACATCCCTAGATATGTGCGTGTGTGTGCATTTCAGCGGACTAAGGAAGTTAGATTCGCTTAAATTCAAATTAATGATAATACTGATATCCTTTTGCATCGAAGACATTTTCTTATAGATTTTTGTGTTTTAAAATGCAAATAGCATTGAAAGTATTAAAAAAAACTAAATATTCAAATCAATTGATTCTCTTACCCTTTCTTACACGTGCCTCATATTGTTTAAACAAATGGAAATGTTTAAGGGGTTATATACCTTTTTTTTTTTCAAAAAAACGAAATTTTTTTTTTTGCTGATTCCTAAAGTATATCCCCTAGAGAACATCTTCCCAAATTTTCATACAGATCCGAATAATAGTTCGATAGGAAAACAGCGTTTTGCCGCGCTCGACTTCAATAGTTGCAACGTCAACGTAAAACTTTGAATGCGATTATCTCAAAGTCGTGTTTTTCCAAAAGTGCCTTCGCTGTGACCACGATTGCGCAAGAACTATTTGATCGATCTTCTTCAATTTTTTTTTAAATTATTCGTAATGATTGTGCCGAGTTCGTGAACGATTCAGTTTTTATGCGTCAATTTTGATTTCGCAGAAAAAAATTTATTAATTAAATTTTTAGTACTCGAAAAATCAATTTTTTGGAAAAATTGTTACTGTATGCAAAAAAAAGCAAATATTCTTGAAAATAATCGTTCACGAACTCGGCACAATCATTACGAATAATTAAAAAAAAAAATTAAGAAGATCGATCAAATAGTTCTTGTGCAATCGTGGTCACCGCAAGCCGCTATAAAAAAAAAAGGGTTCCGAGAGAATTGCCATAACTTTGTAAATTATTCATATATTTTCAAGATCAAACGCTTGTTGTTTCGATAAGAACATGTACTATCAATAAATAATAACTTCAGTTTCATAAAATAATTGCTACACACCTGAAAAAAATCCAAAGTTCCCTCAATTTTTTTCGCTCAAAAAGGTATATAACCCCTTAAACAATTTGATACCCGGCATCCCCTTCCACCTGCCTTCCTTATTATTAATATAATTCTAATCAAGGTGAAAAATTAATGGAAACAAAAATAGTGAAGCAAAAAATTATTTTTAAAATGCAGTAATAATGCAGTAAAATTAGTCAAATACATAAAGCAAAATATTGCTTCGCATAAAACGAAAAAAAGCTAGCTCAACGACAGTAAATGCGAATGTAGAAGCCACCTTAAATCCTAACTTGGTAGCTGCAGCCGCTTCTGCTGACACAGGGGTAAGTGAACCACCTGTGCCAATAGACTCAGCTAGTTCCGGTGTAATCCCTATATCTGAAAGTCAGGCTCCAATAAAATCCCTTAGCTGGCGGAGTCAATCAATTCGGTGCCGACCATGCCCACAGGTTCAGTAGGTGCTGTTTCTGTCTCTCAGCCGAGTGACGTTCAGACTGCCGCTTTGGGGCGGAAGAAACTGCCAGTTGTACCCAAACGAGGCGTTTCTGGCTCACAGCTGGGAAATGTTCAGACCGCTGCTGGGGGGCGTAAGATACTCTCAGTTGTCCCACATAGGAAGCAATTGTTTGTTTCAAGATTTACGCCTGATACCACATCTGCGGATGTTATGGAATTTATTCGAGAAAAATTCCCATCCGAGGATATTGCGGTGGAACAATTTAGATTTTCATATGCCCGTAGGATATCGTCCTTCAAAATTTTTGCCCCGCCTGATGTGTTTAATATACTACTTTCTGAAAGCTTTTGGCTTAATGATGATCTACACACAAAAAAAAAACTTGGTAAAATCAACTGTAATAATTGTCAAACAGGCCCCAACCAGCAAAATTGTCAATTCTACTAAGTAAAATAGTCATTTCACAACAACAAAATACACACAATTAGCAAAGACACAAACCCAAAGCAAAAACAAAATACACGTAACTATTTTAATAGTTACGAAACTATCTTTGTTGGTCAATTTTACCAAGCAAATTTTTTTGTGTGTAGTAATCAAAGAATTTGTTCCAAATAAACCGAGAACAAATAACAGGCCTTCGACGGCGCCAAAAAACTAAAAAGTTTATTTTTGGCTTACCAAAATGTTAGAGGACTTAACATGAAGCTAACCAAGCTGTATGCTGACTCCTCGGCATTTACGGAAGATATCTTGGCTTTTACTGAAACTTGGCTGAAACCAGAGATAACCGACTCTGAAGTTCTGTCTAACAATTTTAATACCTACAGAACCGATCACCTTTCCCGTAGGGGGAGCGGCGTTTTAATTGCCGTCACCTCCACCATAAGTTCTGAGAGAATTCACTCTCATGCCTCTACACACAAAAAAATTTGCTTGGTAAATTTGACCAACAAAGATAGTTACGTAACTATTAAAATAGTTACGTGTATTTTGTTTTTGCTTTGGGTTTGTGTCTTTGCTAATTGTGTGTATTTTGTTGTTGTGAAATGACTATTTACTTAGTAGAATTGACAATTTTGCTGGTTGGGGCCTGTTTGACAATTATTACAGTTGATTTTACTAAGTTTTTTTTTTGTGTGTAATGACATTGAATTTGTTTGTGTGAAAGTTTCCCTGCAATCCTTGTCTATTTTTATTACATGTTCGTATATTCCGCCTGGCTCTGACCTAATAATTTATGAGCAACATCTATCTGCTATTAAATCTATTTTAACCTTTTTTTCCAATAGAGACCTTTTCATTGTTTTGGGTGACTTTAATCTCCCTGATATATCTTGGTCCCCCCCCTTCTGACTCACTTGTCGCTTTACCTTTATCCACCCATGATTTTGTGGATGGCCTTTTAGAATTATCGTTACAGCAGGTTAGCTTTATACGAAATTCATTAAATAGACAATTAGATCTTGTGTTTGTTTCAGAGCCGTCTGAAGTCACAGTATCTAAAATTGACGCTCTTGTGGTACCAGAAGACCGATACAATCCAACTATGGAATTGACAATTTGCCTCCCCTACCTTGATACCCTCTCTCCTTTAGTTTCTCCAACTAAAGTGAGATGCTTTCGGAAATGTGACTATAATAAACTTAATTTAATGATTTCGCAATACGATTGGACAGATCTTTATAACTGTTTGGACATCGAAAGTGCAACGAAACTTTTCTATAGCGTTCTAAACACTTTTTTTAATGAATGCGTTCCTGATAGGCTTCCTCCAAAGCCGAACAGGCCCCCCTGGTTTACAAATGCGCTTCAAAGACTAAAAAATCTTAGAACAAACACTTATAAAAAGTATCAATGGAGGCATCGACTGACTCTGAAATTGCAGATATATTTTCCGACTTTTTCCAAACTACTTATAGCTCTTCTTCATGGTCAGAATCAAACTACCGTAATCCCTTAAAAGGGGCCAATTGTATTTTTTTACCTATAATTTCCGAAAGTTCTCTCTTAAGAGATTTAACAACAACAACGCCAACTTACTCTGCCGGTCCTGATGGACTTCCTGGGTGTGTGCTTAAGTTCTGTGCATCAACCATTTGCAAACCTATTCTTAAACTCTTTCATTTGTCTATTTCATCATCAGTTTTTCCAACTATCTGGAAGGACTCTTTTATTATTCCACTTCACAAAAAGGGTGCGAAGGCGGATGCCCAGAATTATAGAGGTATTTCTAAACTGTCGGCAATTCCAAAAGCCTTTGAACGTCTCATCACATCCCATTTACAACATTTAAGTTCCTCGCTAATATCACCGTGTCAGCATGGTTTCGTTAAGCGAAGATCGACTACCACCAACCTACTTGAATTGTCATCTATTGTAATTAATGGATTTAACAATAAAATGCAGACCGACGTTATATATACAGATTTCAGTAAAGCCTTTGACTCCGTTAACCACTCTCTTCTTTTATTAAAACTAGACTTGCTTGGGTTTCCATGTAATCTTTTAACTTGGATTTCAAGTTATTTAAATGGGAGGACTCAGAGGGTTATATTTAAGAACGCTGTTTCTAAAATGATCCGCGTGACATCTGGAGTGCCCCAGGGTAGTCATCTAGGCCCTTTGCTGTTTACTTTGTTTATTAACGATCTTCCCTCTATCATAACAAATTCTCGCGTACTAATGTATGCTGATGATGTTAAGCTTTGTTTGACATACAATAATAGAGAGTCTGGTTTCGGCTTACAATCAGACATTGATAATTTTTAAGTATGGTGTGAGTATAACCTCTTAAATTTGAACTGCCTGAAATGTAACGTAATGACCTTTCATAGAGGTACTCCTACGTTTATAAGTTATTTGCTTCAGAACTTGCCACTTGACCGTATATATTCAGTAAATGATTTAGGCGTTCTTCTGGACCCGAAGCTTAAATTTGCCTGCCACATAATGCTGACTGTCAACAAAGCTATGAGTGTTTTTGGGTTTATAAAGCGTTGGTCAAAAGAATTTGACGACCCTTATATAACCAAATTACTATTTACCTCCCTTGTCCGTCCTATATTGGAATATTGTTCTTCGGTTGGCTCCCCACAATACCAAGTGCACATTGACCGTATAGAGTCGGAACAAAAAAAATTTCTTATTTTTGCTCTTCATAGTTTGAAATGGGATCAAAACGTAAGGCTACCTTCCTACCAAAGTAGATTACTATTGCTTAATTTACCTACACTTGAAAACCGTAGAATAATGCTTGGTACTATTTTTATGCAAAATCTTATAAGAGGTGATATTGATTCTGTAGAATTGGTAAACCGTTTAACTTTTAATGTTCCCGTTAGACTAACACGAAATTATTACCCTCATAATTTGCCTCGATGTACATCAAATTTTACTCTGCATGAGCCCTTTCGTGTTCTATGTAATAATTATAACAATCTTTATCATTTAATTTGCACTTCTACATCTATCCCTGTATTAAAAACTAAAATTTTATCTCATTTGCTTCAATCTTAGTTCATAATCTTTATAATCTTTATATGTCCCGTCTCTATTTGTCTCATGTATTTTCCTCGCGAACTCTCATTTTTGCCCAAATTGATAAAGGGTCCCGCGCGTAACAAGCACGTGCTTGGTATCGTTGGGCCACTTGTTTGTACTGCTCGTAGTGCATCAACGTCCATCATATATATAAATATTGGTTTCCCTTATAAGAGTTGTCTACTCTGGATACCTTCCAAAAGCCCCCGTTAACTAATTCGTATTTGGTTTTTATTTACCTTTTCGTTACCTATAAATAATATACCCTCTAATTTCATAAATCTTAACCAAAATTATCTTATTGGTTGTTCGAGAGCTATCTTTTCGAGAGAGCAATTTTTTGTACTATTTTTTTTTAGGAAAACAAGTTTATTTTTTAGATTTGCACGCTAATTGATTTGGAATTTAATTACATGCTCATACCAGTATGAAATTCTATATTTAAACAATATGTTTTGGACAAAGTACTAATGTTATGAAAAAAATTAATTTAAGGATTTGTGTCGAAAAATGAATTTCTCTTTTCTGTTCTGTGCAGAGCAATAAGAATTTTAGGATTTTTTTATGCAAGTTTTTATATATTACTTAAGTAGTTTGCTTAGGACAATATAATGTTGTTTTTACGGAAATTAAGGAAAAAAGTTATGATAAAATATTTTCTCGGCTTATAGGCTAAAAAATGTAAAGTAAAAACCAAATATAAAGGTATGCTTAGTTTTCAATTTTAATTTCCGCAGGCAAAGCTGCGGGCTACCGACCCTGCTAGTGTTTTTTTTTTTTTTAATCAGTTTGTTTATTATGGGGGGAAGGGTTTATAGAGCTGTGGGGGTGGTGTGTACAGAGTTTGTCAATATATAAAATAGACCAAGAAATAGAATAGTTAAGAATTTTGTTCCTGATAACCCTGCTGGACTACCGCGTGGCTTTGCTTCGCAGGGTCAGGATTTACACTGAGGCTCATCTCGAGGTCCCTCGTCGAGCTTCGTCTCGCGTTCTCTCTACTTTCCGCTGGGTCTTCATGACTACCGCGGCAAAGTTGTTCATCTGAGCCCAGCAGCAGGGTCTCTAGTCTCGCCTAAGAATTCTTCCCTGTTGCGCTCAAACCGTGGGCAGGTGAAGATCACATGCTCAGCGGTCTCCTCTACGCCACATTGGGGGCATCTGTGGTCGTCGTCGTGGCCAAATCTGGTCAGGTAGCTCCTGAAGCATCCGTGTCCGCTTAGGATCTGCGTCAGCCAGAAGTTTACTTCTCCTTTTGGTCTTTCAATCCACCGCTTAACGTCGGGTATGACCTGGTAGGTCCAGCGTCCTTTTGTAGACTGTTGCCAGCGAGCCTGCCATATTTTTGGCTCCGTTCCCTCGCCCTGGCTTTGATGTCTCGTCTCTGTAGGGGAGTGCATCGCATTCCAAGCGCCTTGACTTCTTCGTGAATATCCCTAGCCTCGATTGCCAGAAGGTCTATGGGGACCATTCCGGAGATCACAAGGGCTGCGTCATCTGATACCGTGCGGAATCCGGAGCAGACTCTCAAAGCGCATAGCCTGTAGGTGGATTCCAGGCCCTTTATGTATGACTCCGTGCTAATAGCTTCGGCCCATATAGGGGCGGCATATAGCATTGTTGACCGAGTTACCGACTGCAGAAGGAGTCGGCGCCCTTGTTTTGGTCCTCTGGTGTTGAGCATTATACGCGTCAGAGCTCTAGAGACGTTGGCGGCCTTTTTGTTCGCTTCGAACAGGTGCTCCCTGAATGACTGTCTCGTGTCTATTATGACTCCCAGGTAGCGTATTGCTCTTGCTAAGCGTATATAGGAGCCTCCAACTTGGATGCTCACTGTCTCGACCACCTTACAGCTGGATATGAGGACCGCCTCGGTTTTGTGGTGCGCTATGCTGAGGCCAACCGAAGAGAGCCACTCTTCGATAGATGCCACTGCTCCGTTTCCGAGTTGCTCCGCTTCCGGGATGGTTTTGGCCACGATTACGACTGCTATGTGGTCCGCAAAGCCTACCACGCTCGTTCTCCCTGGCAGTGCCAACCTTAGAACTCCGTCGTACATCGCATTCCAGAGCAGCGGTCCAAGGACGGATCCTTGAGGTACTCCACAGGTGATCTGGTGCTCCATTGTCCCTCTATCCGTGTCGTAGAGTAGGGTGCGGTCGCTGAAGTAGGACTGTACGATGCCTACTAGGGGCTCTGGTACGCCTAGCTGCCGGATTGCTTCCAGTGTAGCATCCCAGCGCGCCGAATTGAAGGCATTTCTAACGTCCAGGGTCACGACTAGGCAGTACTCCTTACCGCCTCTCGCCATCTTGTGCCTTCGAAGCAATTTCTTTCACTGTCGAGATTGCGTCCACCGTTGATCTCGCCTTCCCAAAGCCGAACTGCATGGGTGACAGGTCCCCGGCTGCGGAAATGGCTTCTTGCAGTCTGTTGCTGATGCACCGTTCAAGTGCCTTGCCTACATGGCCGATCAGGCATATTGGCCTGTACGACGACGGGTTCTCTGGCTCTTCCGCTTCGGGAAGGTATTTTCCCTTAGGCAATGGTTGAAGGCGTCAGCGAATGCTTCGGGTTGCTCGAGCATATCCAGCTTTACTGCGCTGTCCGGGATGCCGTCCGGACCTGGAGCCTTTCCTAGGGGCAAGTCCCTGGCTAACTTCCGTATTTCATACGGCTGGACGATACTCGGCGGTGTAGCTGGTAGTGCTACCTGTTCGCGCTGTGGAGCTGGACGCACTGTTGGAAACAGGTGTTGTACTATTTCCCTTGTTCTGTTGGCTTCTCCTGGGCCAAGGGGCTTTGCCTAGCTCATCTTTTTAACCACCACTTTGAACCCCAGGTATCCTGGTCGGCTGCGTTGCACAGTTCCAGGAAGCAATTCCTCTTTGACTGCTTAATGAGTCTCTTTAATATTCTGCGGTTTTCGGCGTACTCCTGCCGCCTGAGCTTAAGGTTTATGCGACCTCTCGCCCTCTGATGCTGTCTTCTCGCACGCACACAATCGCTGCGGGCTGCTGCGATCTCTCCTGACCACCAGTAGACCGGTTCTAGGTTACGGTGGTGACTCCTCGTTTCCCTCATGCTGGCTCTGCATGCCGTCGCCATGGCTCCCATTAGCTTCTCAGCGCTCCTCTCCGCGTGCTCGCCTATACCCGAGTCTCCCTGCTCTGTGGAACGCGTCCTCCTGGAGCGTCTTTGGATTGAAACGGCTGTGTGCTGGGGCTGCAGCCGCCGGTCGATTTGCATTTTTTCCAAGAATTTGGCCTTATGGTCGCTCGCAAAGTAGACTTCTCCAAGGCGCCATCGTACTTGTTGGAAAAGCGAGCTGCTGCAGAAGGTGAGGTCCACGACTGAGCCGGCTGAGCCTCTTCTAAAAGTGTGTTCCGAACCAGTGTTTAATAGGGCTACATCGAGTGACGCGAAGGTTTCGAGCAGAGTTTTCCCTCTGGCATTCGTGTGGACCGATCCCCACTCCTCGGCCCATGCATTGAAGTCCCCGGCGATGACCACATTCCCTTTTCCCCGTGCATCATCCACCAATTCGTCCAGAACTGATGTCAATTCCGCGATGGTGAGGCGTGGTGGCAGATAGCAGCTATATATGAATAGCTCGTTCACCATAGCCCGGATGAAGTAGGATCCGACGCGCACTTGTTGGGGTCGGGATGCTGCCCGCTATGTGCTTCACGTCTGCCTTCTTAGCATTTTGGTTCCCGCGAGCAGTCTGCGACCTTATGCCCGGATTGCCCGCACTTCAGGCAGCAGTCGCTGCGGTCTACTCCGCTCTTGCGCCGGAGCGCTATATGCCGAAACTCAAGGCACTTGTAGCACCTCCGTTCGGATGCCCTTTCTCGGACCCGGCAGTTCGACCAGCCCACCTTTACCCTCCCTTCTGCGAGGAGTTTTGCTGCTATTTGCGGCGAAAGTGCGAGCACCGCCATTTTTGTGCTCGCGTAAGCCGGGCGAAGCGCTTTGACGCTTGAAACGTCCACCTGGTGGCCCGTTAGGGCGTGCACGGCTGCTGCTACCTCCTTCTTGGTGGTCAGGTCGTCTAAGTCGCGTACTTCAACGTGGGCCTCTTCCACAACTGTCCGGACGCAAGCCAGGTCTCCAAGGACGTTGCCTAAGCTTTCCTTGATGGACTGGGTGTCCTCCCTTGATGCGCCATCCAGTTCCAGGAGGAGATCTCCCTTTTCTGCGCGTTTGATCCGGCGAACGTTCTTACGCTCGTCTTCCAGCTTGTTGTCCTCTCTCCTCGTTACCAGGTTGAGGATTTCGCTGTAAGAGTGCCCTTCTGTTCCTTTGATGATAAGGGCATCAGGGCGGACCCTCTTGCTCGGCTTGCTCTTTTTCGGAACCGTCTGCTCGGACGTCCTTGTCCAAACTCTGCTCCACTCCGTGAGGGACCTTCCTGGCTCTGGCCCGCGGGTGTTTGCCTCTCTGGCAACTTGGCTGTAGGAAGCTAGGCCTGGCGTTGTCTGCGTAGACGTGCGGGTTTTCACCATCGCCCATTTCTCAACTTGCTCGCTGAGCTCTAGCTGGATCTCCTTTATGCTCATCAGAGTATGTGTTTATGTGGCGCACCGCCGGCTTCTTCTCGATGCATGCAGCTATCAATCCGTCTATAAGGCTTTCCAAGTCGTTCACCAGCTCCATTTGGGTTTTTTGGCGCTTGGTCTTCTTGGCCTGATTCTCTGGGCTTGTAGGGCTCGTGAACACCCTGCTCCTTTTTGGGGTCTCGCGTTCTCCGGTCCGCTCGAAAGGAAACATTTCCCCAGCCAGGACCGGCGGCGCTGAAGGTGGGGGCGTTCGACAGTCCTTGGGTCGTTTGTCGAACCCCGTGAGGCTCCCGACTTCCGCAGCGGCGTACATCGGTAGGCCTCTTAGCGATCGCCGCTACCGTCGGCTGCTAATCGGTGAGTTTCGGTGAATATTTTGGTAGAACTCCCTTGCTGGCCGAGAGATTTCCTTCCGGCGCTCGATGGGGGTTTTACCGCCCCTATCCTGTTCCCAGAGCCCCCTTTTTTTTGGCGAGGCCGCCTAGCGGTGGGGTTGGGTGACAGTGCGATCCTTTGTCTTTACCTCTATTGTCCTACCATCGAAAATTCAAACCGAATTCGCCTTGGCGGGCTTTGTTGTGAAGCAGTGCCGGCGCTGACAGAAGCTCTTGTCTGCGACACCAAGCAGTGCAACTACGGGTATCTCCGAAATGGCAGCCCTGGCCAAAATGGCAGCACTGGCTGATTGGCAGCACTGACCGCAAGTGGGCGGGGTGGCAGCGCTAGCCTTGATCAGCTGGGCTCTGCCCGGGGGTTTCGCAACACTGATCAGCTGCGATCGTTTGCGGAACTTGGGAAAGCGTGGGAAAAAAGCAATAGGAAGGAGGAAAAACCAAAACCAAAGATATTATAAACACTACGATGTGTAACGAGGAGCAAGAAAATGTACGGAGGCAGCGTAATTTTTGTCAAATGCGACTCGCACGTATTCAGTCTATTTTTAGAATGCCGTTTCTTAACTTCTCTCTCTCTCGCTCACTTGCTCTCTCGCTCTCAAAACTCCGCGCTGCAGAAAAGTCGAAATTCAATTTTTGTCTCATTTGTTGATTCTTGAATTATGTTGCCGAAAAGGAATCGTCCTAAAAGGCACATTGCGCACAGCATTTCAAAAAGGGCTGTGGCGCATTGCGTTAGTTGGTGGCCCGAAAATAATGCGATTGAGGTTCGAGTCTACTCTGAGGCGAAGTGGTTTTATTTTTATCTTCATTTATTTTTATTTTACTTTGTTTTTTTTTTAATTTTTTTTGTTTTTCAATTTTTTGGTTTGTTTTTTAATTTTTTTTTGTGTTTTTTGTTTGTTTTTAATTTTGTAAGTTCTAAAAGCAGAAGGATTTTGAGCAAATCTTTTAAATTCATTACTTTTGAATTAAAAGTTTATGAAATACGCATCCGAGTTTACTTTTATAATTTTATTTAATTTTTAATTTTTATTGAAGTATACAATTTAAATGCAATTCAGGGACTAAAAATAGCAATAATTTTAATTTTTAAACAAAAAAGCAAGCACACAATCCCTAGAAAGAAATGATTTACACCGAAATCATTCAATCCTTTAATGGTCTTTATCTTTCTTTCAATTTTAAAAATTTATATTAAATGAACAATGTTTAAAAAAAAAAATTACTTTAAAAAAATGTTGTTTTCAATCGGAGTTGAACTCGGTCCGACAAGATTCGCAGTTGAGCGACTACACCCCTAGCCCACAGTGCCTTGTTTCGAGACGTCAGACAGATGCGACATTGAGCCTATTTCGCAGTAGAGCAAACAAAATTGCACACTAACACAACCAAAGAATCTAACACGGACAACGCACACTAGGAAAATTATAAATCCACTTTCTGAATCCACACCAAAAATTTTGCCGTACATTCAGTTGTATGGGCGTTACACCTCTTAGGGCCGGTTTCTCGAGTCCCTGTCAAAGTCCCTGATAGCTATCTGTTCGAAAAACTTAAATACCAGATAAACTGTTCGTAAAATCAAATCCGCTTTCTCGACTGCTTCAAAATTGAAGCATAAGACTTATTTGTCAACTTTTATAATAGAAATTGAAAAATAAAACTTATTTGTCAATTTTTTTAAAAAAGTAACTCTTACTTGCGATCCCTGGTATTTATTGATATTTTAGTGATTTTCCCAAACATTTGGGTAATACAATTTCAGCTGTCATTCTATCTTTGCCAAAACAGAGGCGAGAAGCGGAAAGCGCGGGATGTACCCCCTGGCCCTGCCTCCCCTGACCAGCAGAGAGATGCTAAAGGCGACTTTTTGGATCTCGGCGGCTGTTGTTTTGGAGGATCTCACCCTGTGTTGGTAGCGTGAGTACCAAGTTTGGCGAGCACAGTAGTTTTCCTTTCCTACAGCTGTGTTTCTTGATGCTGAAGAAGATTTTCGGGAGAGCTACTTGGAAAACTGCCTGTATTTGCCTTCGACCCTGCTAGTGTGTATATATGTATTTGCGTGCGCGCTCAGAGCGATGAGAAATCCATGTTTTAATACATAAACAAAAACAAAGGCTGGAAGTCTCTCCTATACTGACTAAAATTGAAATACCATTTTACGGGATGCAGAGGCCAAGTTCAAGCTTCTTTTAGTCAGGGGTAGTACATTTGCATTCGTTTCATAGGACTATTTAAAAAGAACGCCCAGAATCGGCATAGAAAACCCGTGGCGTCCAAGTGAGTTTTATTTTTGATAAAAGAAAAAATTAAAATCAACAATAATCATTATTTATATGGAGAAAATGGATTCATTAACCAAAGAGACCCTCGAAGATATCTTAAATAAAAACATTAAATGTTGCCATTTTTTTCAAACCGCGATTGCCCAAATACCATCCGTTAAACGCGAGAATTAAGTATGCAGATATGCTTATATACGTTTATATTAACATATTTTAATGCCAATAGGCCTGCACCTTTTAATAAAGTACATTTTGTTGACCTGTGTAATCATTATTTACGGTGCCTGGTAATTTTTAATTATTATATTGTTATTTATGTAATATTGTATACTTGTAAATAAATATGAAATAAACCAAATTCATGCTTCGTTCTTGAATTATTTGACCTATAATCTTCAAACTAACCTTAGACAGAAAAGAAGAGATAATGAAATGATAAATAAGAGAGGAATACTACAAGTTTCACTTCTGTCGTGCGTAGGCTTGACACACCCATTTTTTTTTGGTTTGGAAATACCTGATCAAAATTATACTATTTGGATACCAGAACGGATTATCTAATGGATGCAATTCTAAGTCAAAAAGTGTAGCCAACCCATTAAATGCATAAGGAATTTTTGTTTTGATTTTAAAACAAGAAAGGAAGCTAGTTTCGGCCAGCCGAAGCTTATATACCCTTGCAGATCATTCCTATTAACTTACAAATCGCAAAAATTTTAAATTTCGTATTGTTTTGATATTAATTTTTCTAACCTTCCCTATGGCAGCTATATAATATAGTTATTCGATATTAAAAAAAAAAGCATATCCTAGAGTAGAAGAGAATACAATAAAAATCAACGTAGCTATAATTTGTTTCCAATTAATTTCCCATTAATTTTTCCATAGAACGAAAAAATAACATCCCCAAGAGTAGAAGGTAATATTTCAAAAAACACCGAAGCTAGAATTTTTTTAACGATTTTTTTTCCGATCCTTCCTATGGGAGCTATAAGATATAGTTGTCCGATCCCGTCGGTTCCGACTTATATACTACCTCCAATAGAAAGAAGACTTTTGGAAAAGTTTCATGTTGATAGCTTAAAAACTAATAGTTTGCGTACAAACGGACGGATATCTGCGTCAAACCCGAATAAGAGTCGTTCAAATCTGAAATTTTTTTCTGACAAAAAAGCAAAGAGTGAAAATTAAAAATTCTTTTTTTGTGCTACAGAAGAAATTGTACTATAAAGAAAATCCATCGACTACTTTACGTCTTTTTGATAATTTGTAAAAAGAATTATTTTTTAGGTCCCAAACTGTAAGAATGATGGTTAAAAAGACGTTTTAGCATATAAAAACAGGATTATACATTTTCAACTAGCAAAAAAAACCCTCAAAACCTTATTTTTGAAAAAAGGACAGATTTCCGGATAGGGGATGTTTGAAATTTTTTCCGGATAAAGCCGTTAAAAAAAGGATAGATCTATCCGGAAAGAGAACCAAATGACAGCACTGCTGGTGATGCTGATCAAGAATGAGAATGAGATCTCGGAAACTACAAAAGCTAGAAGGCTGAGACTTTCCACACATATTCTTGGGCCTCCTAAGCAGCGCAAGTTTATTTCAGCCGAGCGCCACGTGCCCTCTAACGCCCACAATCGCCCACTAAGCATTAAAGATTAAAGATTTCCGAGAAGTATAAATGCAATTTTGTTGTGTATATTTATACCTATCGAAATGTAGAAGACATTTTTGAAATCGGAGCATTCATTAAAAAGTTATACGAAATCAAAATTGTTTATATATCTATCTCCCTCGCACTCCCTTTAGCTGAGTTACGATTATAGTCGGGACACCAACCCGAGTACAGCGTTCGCACTCCCTTTAGCTGAGTGACGGGTATTAAATAGTCGGGACACCAACCCGACTATAGCGTTCTCACTTACTTTTTATATATTCTTTTTTATGTTTTTAAGGTTTAACGTTAAAAAAGAGTAAAAATTTTTCTCTGCATTCGCTTAGCTAACCAAAATTATATAATTAGGCTACCAGAACGGTGGAGTTAAGGTGCACCTTCATTCCCATGGGAATAAGGTGAGGTAGGAGGTATTGATAGATTAGGGTAAAAGTAATGTAAAGAAAGGGTGAAGGTGAGAAAGGTAAGGTTCGTTTGGACTTTAGTGAGGATAAAGTGGGTCAAGGTGACAAACAAGTTTTACTAAGAAAAAGGAAAAATTATTTTCTAGGTGAGACTAAAGTTAGGTTAGCTTATAGTCTATTTACACTGGGGTGGAGTTATGGAGTTATGGGGTTATTGACATAACCCTGTTTTTTTTACATAGGATGTGTATAGGCAACTAGATGTGGGCAAAAGTGGGGTACTTTTAGGGTCTTTGGTATTTCGGAGTATTTTTTGTATATTTCGGTATATTTTGTATTTATTTCCTATCGTTGAAGGTCCATCCCTAGTCAAATAAACAACACAAACAAAAAACACTAGATGTCATTACTCGATATTTGGAGTTAACCAAGTGGAAACACTTTTTTGGAGTAATCGGGTTATTGGCTCACTCGATAGGTTACCCCACACAGTGTGACTAGACTATAAGAAGAAGAAAAACTGGTGTTAATATGGGCTAATGCCCTTTCCTCACCAGAGCTGAATGTAACATTTTGACATTTTTTGGTATATGTTACATTTTTCCCATATATGTTCAAGTGGTTCTAGAGGTGGGAGAAAAGAGCATTCCACAATAAAAGCTACTACATTTCGATATTCTCATGCCTAAAATACCAAATATCTGAGTATTTTTTGACTATCGACAAAACCGCCATCGCAAAATTTTCGAAATAATCAAGGCCCACTATAGATGATTTCTCTGCAGAAAAAAATTACGAATAACTGCAGTTAACAAAGCCTGGCCAATTTTTTGCCGCTCAGGTTTGTCACAGGAAGTAAGAGGAAACAAACCACCATATCGATAAGACCACCAAAGGATTGCAAAATTAACAAAAAATTATCCCAAAAAAAGATCTAATGTGCATGCATAGCTTAAATAATAAACGATAAAGATAGTGCAATATATAATGCAAACAAAAGCTTAGTAAAACATTCAAATCTTTATTGTCCATGGTCAATACATTTGATTGTTCAAATCTTCTGCTGGCGGATAGTAGTATTTTAGAAATTATGCCCATATTTCAGGTTTTGAAAAATGTCTTCCTCATGAAAAGCTTTCAACGCTTTCCTTTGTGTTTCCGTGCCTGTGTTTTTTCTCTAGCTGTTTTTAGAATTTTCAGCAGAAATCACATGACAAAAATAAGATAATTTTTGTTAGCATTCAATATTTTGAATTTAAAAGCAAAGCACATCTGTTTTGGAAATAATAAATGCTGAATGCTAAATGCTGTCCCGTGCGGACAGGAAATATCATTTTTTTGAATACCGAAAAAATACTGCAGTATGTACATCAGTGAGGAAACGGCATAAGACGAGAAAATAGTGATAACAGCATTAAGGTGCTAAAAAAGTGTGCCAAGGGCTAGAATAAAATAGGTGGGGTTAAGGTGAGATACAGAGAGCTGCAACGAGTCAATCATTTTCGGGTACACCCGATCATTTACTTGTATCCGTTTTGATTAATCGCTTCGGGTGAGCGAAACGAAATGAGCGGTGAGCGAATGCGATCGTCCCATGAATGATCGTTTGTGATCGTTCAAGTGTATGATCTGATCGTGTGTGAACGTTCGCCTTGAAGATTTTACCCGTTTGTGATCGAATATTTTGTGCAACCGATTGGTTGATCGTCCTTTGCGCCCATCGGTATGACCGTGCAGTTCGTGTTATTGCTTTATATTTTGCACAACATATTTTTATATTTGCACAAAAGGACAACAAGTAATAGATTTTGAAAGCGTTTTAGAACTAAAATCAGATGGAACCTACACGTTGTCAGGCCAACGGAAAGGAAAAAGTTCCATATGGAATAAATATTTCTCATTAAACATATAATACATTGAAGTGCACTCTTCCCCTATTTTATTTCGTCGTTACAAGAAATTATATTAATCCGTTCACAATCTATTCATGTACAACTGACTCGAGGTCGCAATAATCGGGAACGATTGAGCGCTTCGGAACGATCGTTTTGTTCACCTACACCCGAAGTTCAAAATCACATCATTGATCGTTACGAAGCGAGTGGGGTAGTTGATCGGATCGTACTTTGGCTTTCGGGTTTGTTCGTGATTATTCGTTGCCGAGTGAGTTTACCGGATTAAACGAAAATGATCGAGCGATGATCGATCGTACTCGATCATGCTCGTTGCAGCTCTCTGGTGAGATAATATTAGGGTTAATGCGGTGTTAAGGTAAGTTATGTTATGTCTTCAAGAGTACACCCAGAAAAAAAAATGACCTAAAATGTCAAAAAATGGCCTAGAATTTAGGTAAAATTGGCCTAAAACTGGAGCCAAGTCCTTGAATGGCCTAAAATTTAGGATTGCATTACCTAAAATGTTAGGCCATCATTGGCCTAAAATGGGGGTAATTTTTGGCCTAGATTTTAGGTAATTGGCTGCCTAAAAATATGAGAAAACCCCTATCCAAAATTTTAGGCTTTTTTTGGCCTAAAAATATGTACTGAAAAATGTATCTAACTCGAGGTCAATGTCGGCTTAGTCTTCAAGAAGTCGTCATTATGCCAACACACAAAAAGGAGCGAAGAGGCTTCACTGTACATGCATACAATCATCAGCAATGAAATCGCTGTCTTGGTCATCGATCGAATTGGGTTACCATGCAAGCCGCGCTATAACTGGTTGGGAATTATAGCGTCGTCAGAACGGTATCAGAGTGTGGAAGATGCTTCTGTCAAATTTATTTAGGTAAAATTAATTAATTCTAAGGCCCACGGTAACCTAAAATATTAGGTTAGACGGGACCTAAATAGTAGGGAAAATATACCAAAAATTTAAATTTTTAGGCAGTACATGACCTAATGTTGTTCATCATTTTTCTGGGGGTATATAAAAAAATCAGCAATAAATGCTTTGCTAATAGTAGCGGACAACGTCGCTTCGGGTATTGCTAGTATTCATATAATTGCGTTCTGACCATTAAGCACCGCATGGAACCCTTTGCTTGCTTTTAAAGATTTTTTCCCGCTGCTTCCGTCCAGATTGTAGTTAATGACACTGTGCAACATTTTTAGGGTTATAAAATGTAACCGCAATTCTGATTTCATGGGCGGAAAGAACTCATCGAAATAAGCTAAAACCCATTTGGGCTTTTCTGGCTTAGCTCGCGTTTACCTTTTATAGCGAGTTAAAGTTTTACATACAAAATTTATTTTTAACGGCCATATCTTGTGAACCGATTAAAATTTCACTATCAAGTCTTCAGTGATTATGTAGCTATGAACCCAAGGAACTAAATTGACAAATGACTCTTGCGAAGACGTACACCTAGCGCGTTAAAAATCGAAAAATTAGGCAAATTTGTTTTTTAACGCGCTAGGTGCACTAGGTGCTAAGTGCGCAAGAGTCATTTGTCAATTTAGTTCCTTGGGTTCATAGCTACATAATCACTGAAGACTTGATAGTGAAATTTTAATCGGTTCACAAGATATGGCCGTTACAAATAAATTTTGTATGTAAAACTTTAACTCGCTATAAAAGGTAAACGCGAGCTAAGCCAGAGAAACCCAAATGGGTTTTAGCTTATTTCGATGAGTTCTTTCCGCCCATGAAATCAGAATTGCGGTTACATTTTTCATGTTGCACTGTGTGACCAGACTATTGGAAATAATCAGCTTAAGGCATTTTGGTGCAAATTAAAGTTAAGTCTATCACAATATCTTACATATAAAGTAGCACTTACCTGACTTTAATTTATGTACAATATCACTTGCCACAAAATATTTAACTAATCACGCAAATCCTACTTCTCTCAGAAAACCTTAAAAAATAATGCGATGCACCAAGTCTTCTTCTTACCCCTTTAACTGATTTCGTTTGCTTCATCTTCGCTGTTGGCGTGTGCCAACGCTCCTATAGCCTTTCTAAAGCGGTATATGTCCGACTAAATAATTTGTATTTGTGTAGTAAAAACTCAATTACTGTTACTGTTATAATATTTAAATAAATATAAATGGATCATTTTTTTAAACTAAACTAAAAAATTAACTTATAAAATCAAGTTAAATAAAAAACAAGAAAGAACGCTATAGTCGGGTGCCCCGACTCTCAGATACCCGTTACTCAGCTATAGGGAGTGCGAGGGAGATGGAGATATAAACTTTGATGAACCATAACTTTTTAACGAATGGTCCGATTTAAAAAATTCTTCTTCTACATTTCGATAGGTATTGATAGGCACAAAAAAACTGCATTTTTACTTTTCCGAAATATTTAAATTTTTAAAATCGTATATAAGCGATTTTTGACGTTAGAGGGGCGTGGCACTTTTTTGAAATAAACTTGCGCTGCGTAGGAACTCCTAGAATCTGCATGCGAAATGCCAATCTTTTAGCTTTTGTAGTTTCCGAGATCTCAGCGTTCATACGGACAGACGGACATGGCTAGATCGACTCGGCTAATGATCTTGATCAAGAATATATATACTTTATAGGGTCGGAAATACTTCCTTCTAGCTGTTACATACTTTTGCACGAATACAATATACCCTCTTACTCTACGAGTAACGGGTATAATCACTATGGATGGCAGTCCATGTAGTGACGAAGCGCACCAGGAGAGTGTGCGAAGGCGACTACTATTATATAGCCGCAAAATTGAAAATCTGCTGTGATAGTCCGATCGTAATGAGTAATACACCAATCGAAAGGTATTTCAAAAACTTAATGGATTGCATACCAAGACTTTAAGAAAATCAATTGGCTTGGGAGAGAGAGCAGTGAAAGTGAAAAAGTGCAAATTTCGAAATTTGGAGCTGTTGGGGCCGGTGGGGATAAATGCCCCCTCGCAATGTTTTATAACACAAATTTATTCATTCGGCACGCTACAACAGAAAACTTCCGTGTAGATATTAAATATTTGCTAAAGCGGGCCGAACGAGTATATTTTAGGTAGCGTACTTATTTAGTCGCATCTAATATCATTTTTCGTCACAAAATTTGATATCAGAACTTTTGTACGTTGAAGGTGCGATCGTCACTATTTTTTTACCTCGTTAAGAGGTGTTTTTATTTGATAAAAATATAGCCATGTCCGTCTGTCCTTCCGTCTGTCCGTATAAACGCTTAGATCTCGGAAACTATAAAAGCTAGAAGGTTGAGATTTTCCACACATATTCTTGGGCCTCCTACGCAGCGCAAGTTTATTTCAGCCAAGCGCCACGCCCCCTCTAACGCCCACAATCGCCCACTAACGATTTTAAAATGTGTCTGGCGCGCACATCTTTAAAGATTTCTGAGAAAATTAAATACAATTTCGTTGTGTATATTTATACCTATCGAAATGTAGAAGACATTTTTAAAATCGGACAATTCATTAAAAAGTTATACGCAATCAAAAAATGTTATACATCCATCTCCCTCGCACTTTAGCCGAGTGACGGGTATTAGATAGTCGGGACACCAACCCGACTATAGCGTTCTCTCTTGTTTTTATCTTAAGACTTACGGTAGTTCATTTGAACTAATTAGCCTTTAATAGCTCATTTGAAAGGTTATTTGTTTCTTCATGGAATTTCTTATTAAAGACTATTAAAGAATCACAGCAGTCCTATAGGGAGCAACATTATTTTCGGTTTTGTCGAGAGTCAAATTGCCCTAGAAAAATCGGTTGACAGTTATTGGCAAGCTCTGGTATAGACTATTCCATTGCTCAGTTTTGCTCTCAGCTACTGATAAACAGGGGTAAAGGGGTAACCACCAGTGTTTTTAAACTATCCTGCGTTTGGCTTTTGCAGCTGTAACCAATATGCAAACAAACCATTTGCCGCATTAATTGCAAAGTAATGCGACCCGGAGCGTGAAATGTAAAAATAAACGGCAGCTGCTCGCGATTTCATAGATGACTCGCGCGGAGAATCAATTGAGGGGGGCGTGTTCAAGGATAGTGGACAGAGAATTGGTGTGGCAAATTGAGGTCATGCCAGTAAACTGTCTGTTCCGAATGACCACCATGCGCCATGCCAAAAATGGAGCAATTAATTTACAATTATGCACCCAGAAAAAAAAGACCGAAAAAATCTAAGACCGAATTTCTTACATTACTACCGTTTTGTTCTTTTATTTTTTTAAGACCATATTCTTATATTGATACCAAAGGGTATTGATTTAAGACCAGTAAATTTAGGTTTAAGTTGAACTTATGCACGCGCGTGTAACATGGTGCGATGGCCCAGTTGGTAAGGCGTCTGCCTCTGATGCGAGAGGACCCCGGTTCAAAAACCGAATAAGTCAAAATAAGTAAAAAGTTTTTCAAACGTATTTCAATTAACATTTCCTTTATAACTTTAAGAACAAAAATGTATTAAAAAAGTAAAGTTATTAATTTACTAATTACAAAAAAAAAAAGAGAGAACGCTATAGTCGGGTGCCCCGACTATCAGATACCCGTTACTCAGCTAAAGGGAGTGCGAAGGAGATGGAGATAAAAACTTTGATCCGACGTAACTTTTTAACGAATGGTCCGATTTAAAAAATTTCTACATTTCGATAGGTATTGATAAACACAATAAAACTGCATTTTTACTTTTCCGAAATATTGAAATTTTTAAAATTGTATTTAAGCGATTGTGGGCGCTAGAGGGGGCGTGGCACCCTTTTGAAACAAACTTGCGCTGCGTAGGAACTCCTAGAATCTGCATGCAAAATGTCAATCCTCTAGCTTTTATAGTTTCCGAGATCTCAGCGTTCATACAGACAGACAGACGGACAGACGTACATGGCTAGATCGACTCGGCTAGTGATCCTGATTTAAAATATATAAACTTTATAGGGTCGGAAACGCTTCCTTCTAAATGTTACATACTTTTGCACGAATCTAATATACCCTTTTACTCTACGAGTAACGGGTATAAATATAAGTTGTGTTGTGAGCGGGAATTGAACCTCGTACTCCCAAACACAAAATAATACCAAAATCCAGCACCTTGGCCCCTGGGCCATGGCCCTCTTATTTCCTTCCATGGCAGAATGCTTACAGGAGCATTCAAAGAAATTTATTTTTTTACTAAAAATAAATATAAATTTAAGTACGTTTCGTTCTTAAAGTAAAAACAGCGGTCTTAAAAATCCGTTCTTAAAATAATTATTAATTATTATAATGATACAAAACGGTATAAAGCTATTTTTGAGACTCAAACAGACACGTTTTCAGAGTGTGTCAATGATTGCAAATAAGCGCAGTAAAAACGAAACAAACATTAAAAAAACAACAAGAAAGGAAGCTACCTTCGGCTAGCCGAACCTTATATACCCTTGCAGATAAAGTAATTTTCTCGGTGCAGTTCCAGGGATTCCAGATTCAGCGTTTCTATTTAAATTTGGTTTTTAAGTAGTCAAGAATTAAAACGCCTACTTCCTACAAAGTTACAATGAATTTTCTTATATTTGTTTGAATGTTCCTATGGGAGCCTTAAGATATAGTGGTCCGATCCGGCTCGCTCCGACATATGTACTACCTGCAATAGAAATAAGACTTTCGGGAAAGTTTCATCGCGATAGCTTTAAAACTGAGAGACTAGTTCGCATAGAAACGGACAGACGGACAGACAGACAGACAGACGTACAGACGGACATGGCTACATAGAATCGGCTATTGGTGCTAATCAAGAATATATACACTTTATGTGGTCGGAAACGTCTCCTCCACTGCGTTGCAACCATCTGAGTGAAATTATAATACCCTCTACAAGGGTATAACAACGTCGAAAAATGTTGTCTCATATGAAGTTTTTGTTTTGGACGACTTTTTGTTGGGTTGAGTACTAGCCCTAAATTAAAAAATCCCCTGAGAAATATCTAGTACATATGTCGGAGAGAGCCGGATCGGACCACCATATCTTAAGGCTCCCATAGGAATATTTAAACAAATATAAGAAAATTCATTGTAACTTTGTAGGAAGTAGGCGTTTTGATTCTTGACTACTTAAATAAAAAATTTAAATAAATAGAAACGCTGAATCTGGAATCCCTGGAACTGCACCGAGTGAGCATTCTTTTATCTGCAAGGGTATATAAGCTTCGGCTGGCCGAAGGTAGCTTCCTTTCTTGTTTTTTGTATTTTTGAAATTTTGTGGGAAATTAAAATAATGATAATTTCCGAAAAAATACACTTAACCTTTCCCCATAAAAATGTATCTAAAATTCACCATACAACGTCAAAAAAACACGTGATCGGGGAACACTGTTGGAAGCCAAAGAATATGTGTGGTTAATCCAAGCATTCTAGCTTTTGTAGTTTCTGAGGTCTCAGCGTTCATACGGACAGACAGACAGACAGATGGACATGGCATGACAGATCTATATGGGGTCGGAAACTATTCCCTATTCCTGTTTCATATTTTCCGACGAGTACAACATAGCCTTTGTCTCTACGAGCAACGGGTATAGTTAAGAATTAAACGGATTTTTAAATAACTAAATACTTTAATTATTTTCGATATTTCGACTATCGATACAAGCCAGAAGCTATGTACCATAGCGCACAATTTTTACGCTACCTGATTGTTTATCAGTGATGAATTCTTTTTATCATGTGTGTTTATCAGAACTATCGTGAGATATTCATGATTGATTAGGTGTCATGTTGTTCTGCTGACCACGCCAAGGTTTCAGTTTAACTCTGGGTTTCGACGAAAAATCGAATTTTTGAACAGAATACGCTTTAAAGTTACTAACACTGCCCAGATCCTAGAGTTATGTCGCCATTAAAACGCTTGTGCGTGCGAGTACTCTTAACTTTTCTAAAATGTATACAATTAGGTACTAAGGTCTGCGTCTTGTTTTAGCTTGTCACGCATTGATGCGATTACCGAAAACATCGGACCATGCCCTGGGACAATAAAGTCGCATAGATGTGCCATTTTACAGCGTTCCTTGCGCTGAAGCTTCACACACTCGCTTCCAGCATCCTTCCAAATGCTCTCGTCCTCTATGTCCTCGCGTCTCTCAAAGAGATCCCCGGTAATACCAACCCGCCCCCCCAGCTGGGAGTTGTCCACAATCACTGAAACGCAGCTATGGGTGTGTCCTGGCGTTCGTCTGACAACCACCTCGGCATTCGAGTCTAACGCCAATTCCTCGTCCTGATCTTCACTGCTAAAGTGATTTAAGTAGAGGTCGCGGTACGAGGCACACGAGCCGACCAAATGCATTCTTGCATTCTGGAACAGGTAGTTGCATCCAATGTGGTCAGAGTGTCCGTGTGAGCAGACCACGACGTCGACGTTGTCGACGCCCACGCCGTGATCGCCCAGCAACGAACACAGGCGCTCTCCATCCCAGGCCGTCATTGTGTCCACTATGACGTTGGTGCCATCCCTGCAGCGTATCAACGTGGAGGTGCAGTTGGCTCTCATAGAAGTCTCGTCACCGTCTTCCTGGCGAGAGTATCCGTCCTGAAGTACAATTACATGGTTTCGTTGTATAGTGGACAGTGTATCAGTGAATGCCATTTTAAGTTTAGCAATTTAAGTGTGTAAAGGTTTATTTTTTGTGTAAGGCTGGTTTTAATGTTTACAAAATTGTGCTAGATGCTTAGTGGCTGAGGTGAAGAAACATCGATGTTAACATCGATGTCATCGATGATTTGGAAACATCGGTAACATCGATGTTGGCTTGTCAACATTTTTCCGGGTTTTTATTCGGGATCTAGACCTTGCGAATCGTCGTAAAAGATTTCTTCCATCGTTTTCCCATTTTAGTCTTGTCAAATTATGAATTTCGTTGGAATAATTGGTTAAAAAAATGGAGAGACAAACATCAAATGAACTATTAAAATGTAGATTAAAACAAGAAAGGATGCTAGCTTCGGCCATTTTCTCATTATTTTCCCGATCGTTCCTATGGTATAGTAGTTCGATTTTTACAAAATTAAAAACCGAAATTCCGAAATATTTAAAAAGAGTCATATCCCGAAGTAGAAGAGAATACAATAAAAACCAACGAATCAATAGTTTATTTCCTATTATATTCCCTTTAATTTTCCGATCGTTCCTAAAAATTAAATAAAATAATATTTTTAAAATAGGAGCTTAAATGTCAAAAATACACCCAAGCTACAATTTCTTTACATTTTTTCCCCCGCGTATTCCTATGGGAGCTACTTGATATAGTTGTGCGATCCGGCTCTTTCCGACTTACATACAGTGGTGGCCACAAGTTTAGCACACCATGCTCGCACCATTTTATTTCCTTTATTTTTTTGGCCGTTTATGAGCTACAAAAAAAGTGTGTTGAGAGAGTCCAGGACATTTTATAAGGACTTGAAAATCAGGATCTGCTGAAATGCCATGAAATGGAGAGTCTATTTATCACCATTTATCAGGTCCCAGCTTAATGTTTTCGACCGCATTATCTTTTAATTGTTTAATTTTAAGGATAACACGTAAATAAAATTGATGAGGATCCATTTGAACACTTAACCTGCCTAAAAACAGGATATTTTGACAATTTTGGTTTTATATGTTCCAGGGTCGTTGTGATGCATCTATAACAGCGGTCGGCAGCGTCCTATTAAGTGAGCATAGGGAATTGCTCTGCTCACACGCTGCCCCTCACGGACACTGTAAAACAGCAGTCTGTACACACACATCAATGCGCTGCCCCGTGGAAATTACTCACACAAATATAAAACAAAATGTCATCGTATGTGTGTGCCGACCGCTGATCTATAAACATCGTTTCTTCAATTTCTTTTCTTATTTAGGTTGACTAACCAGAATACGAAGTAAAAAGTTGAGGAAAATAATCAGAAGTGTGAAAAGGATATGAATTTCCTAAAGTGTGCTAAACTTGTGTCCAGCTCATTTTGCAGGTTGATCCACTAAAATGATTGCGAATGCGATGATATTTACAGTGGAAGTTGTTCTATTTATAGCACGAAGGTGGGTGAAAACAGGAAGCCGAAAACTCTAACGGTAACGAAGATATAGAGGAAATAAAATGGTGCGAGCATGGTGTGCTAAACTTGTGGCCACCACTGTATATACAGCCTGCAATAGAAAAAAGTTTCATCCCGATAGCTTTAAAACTCGGAGACTAGTTTGCGTACACACAACAAAATTTGCTTGGTAAAATTGACCAATAAAGATAGTTCAGTAACTATAAAAAATAGTACTTTAACAATAAAAATAACGTAACTTCTTTAGTATAAAAGTATGCAACAGTAATTTTACAAATCTTCTGCGATGCCTTATTTATAATTCCCAACTGGGGGTAGCCCTTCATGAACCCAGCCAAAGTCAGATTCTGAGTCATTAAGACTTATTTTCTGTCTTAAGTCTTTAATATACTTCCACACCAGCTGGAAGTCAAGTGCAACCCGCACCTTAATAAGGTGTAGGAAAAAGTCACTTTTGGAAAAAGTAATTGGACAACTACCTTTTTAATACTACTTATACTTATATACTACTTATATACTGTGAAATAACTATAAATAATTGTATATTTACTATAAAAATAGTAAGTTAACTACAGTTTATGGTTATTTGCACATCCTACCCTTTTTTACAGTTGCATAACTATTTTTTAAAGTTACCCTTACGCTTTCGAATTACGTAAGAGAAACAATTTACTTAGTAAAATTGACAATTTTTATGGTTGGGGCCTGTTTGACAATTACCAGGGACTGCAAATAAGTGTTATGAGTTTAAAAAAATTGATAGTCAAAATAGCGTCAAAAAAATAAGGGAAAAAAACCACTTACTTAGTATAGTTCGGCAAATGGGAAAACGTGATAAACCTTTTTTTTCAATTTTTATTTTATAAATTAAAAATAAGTCTTATTTTTCAAGTTTTAAATTAAAAATTGAAAATAAGTCTTATTCTTAAATTTTTATTATAAAAATTGAAAATAAGTCTTATTTTCCAATTTTTTTATAATAAAAATTGAAAATAAGTCTTATTCTCCAATTTTTATTATATAAATTAAAAATAAGTCTTATTCTCTAATTTTTATTATATAAATTGAAAATAAGTCTTATTCTCCAATTTTTATTATAAAAATTGAAAATAAAAATTGAATGCAAATATCTTTTAAACCAATGGGAATATGGGCAAAAATCTAAAAACAGGATTGATCCTCGAGTCAATACCTTTCATATGAGCTATGACATGACTATGTCCAAGGATATTTTAAGGACTTATAACGCCTTTTAATGTTTTATATATGTAACTGCTATGTTCGGTGGAAGTACATGACGTAAAAAAAAAGCCATTTAGTACCAGAAAATCCAAATGATACGAATAAATATCCCAGTCGAAATGCACCTGTCCATCTGTCTGATTTTGCATAAAGTAATTAAAAAATGAAAGTCGCGAATTTTCCAATTATTTTTAAGTATATTTAGTTAAGTTAAGTTATGTATGATCCACACAAATAAATCCTCTTGTTCCTAAGAATTCGCGGTTTTTAAAGAATCGACATAGAATACATATTTAGGTATCTGAAGTAAAGTTATGTAAGATACACAAAAATATATCCTCTTGTTCCTAAGAATTCGCGGTTTTTTAAAAATTGATCTAAAGATGTATTCCGCGAATTTTTAGGATTAGCTTGAGTGGATTATACACAGTTTAACTAAAGAGATCAATTTTAAAAAAAACCGCGAATCCGTTGAAAAATCATAATGGGTGCAAACTTAAAGTTTACATCCTACCAAATAAAACAAGCCGGATATGGTCCAAATCCATGGAAAACTGGATTTATGGTGGATTTTTAAAGTTTGGATTTTTCCACTTTTTTCGGTTGACAGAGTTCAAATTTAAGATTTATCATAGGCGGCGACATGTAAACATAAATGAGTGGTGACGGCAACGGGGTCAAAAAATAGCTACATTTAAAAGCTAGAAAATTATATAAATAAATTTAATTTCTAAAAATTCCTAAAAAAATATAAAATTGCTTGCGGTATGACTGTAAGTATTTTTAATAAGTAACATCCATTTGGATAATTAATAAATTTCAAAAATTAAATTCACTTTTGTAATTTTTTAGCTATTAAATATCTGATTTAGCTATTTTTTGACCCGGCTGCTGTTAAGCTGTGATCTATTGACTTTAAAATAAAACGAAAACTTGCCCAATCGGGTGGATATCTGCCGAGATACAAGAAAAAATTCGAAAAAAGTCCGAAATTTAACATTTTGAACTTTAAAAAATCTTTAACAAAAAACTGTGCCATCGAAAAAAAGATAGTGGTTTTTTTGGGATCTAGGGGTCCAACGCTAACAGAATTTGCCATCAATTGCTGGGGAGCACACCAAGAATATTATTTTGTAAACTAGTGTTATTACAGTTGATGTTACCAAGTTTTTTTTTTGTGGACGGACAGACAGACGTTCACACAAAAAACAAGAGAGAACGCTATAGTCGGGTGCCCCGACTATCAGATACCCGTTACTCAGCTAAAGGGAGAGCGAAGGAGATGGAGATAATTGGCTTAACTCGTGGGTTAAACTTTGATCCGCCGTAACTTTTTAACGAATGGTCCGATTTAAAAACTTTCTTCTACATTTCGATAGGTATTGATAAACACAATAAAACTGCATTTTTACTTTTGCACGAATCTAATATACCCTTTTACTCTACGAGTAACGGGTATAAAAACTATCAGGGTATTCCCTAAACTGTTGAATTGCTGAATTGTTGAAAATTCAACAGAAAATTTTAGCAATTAAGGGTACGACCCAAAATGGTTCCTGTTGAATTTTCAAACAGCTGTTATTTGTTGAAAAATTTCACGGAACTTAAAGCATGTAAAATTTGATTTATTATTGCTAGTTACTAGGGGGATTCCCTAAACTGTTGAATTGCTGAATTGTTGAAAATTCAACAAAAAATTTCAGCAATTAAGGGAACGACCCAAAATGACTCCTGTTGAATTTTCAAACAGCTGTTATTTGTTGAAAAATTTCACGGAACTTAAAGCATGTAAAATTTGATTTATTATTGCTAGTTACTGTCTAAAAGTGTTGCCAAGGTAAAAAGAACCACAAATATGCTTTCTAAGTTGATTTTAAAATAAATAATGCGTACTGGTGATACTAAAATGTTACAGAGTTGCCACGACTTTTTAAAAAAGGTGACAACTCTGGCTTTTCAGCAATTCAACAAAATTTTCAGCAGCCCCGAGGCTGATGAATTGCTGAAATTTCTGAAAGTTGACTTTGTATGGAACAGCTGATTAACAGCTGACCAAAATTCAACAATTCAGCAATTCAACAGTTTAGGGAATCCCCCTACTGTCTAAAAGTGTTACCAAGGTAAAAAGAACCACAAATATGCTTTGTAAGTTGATTTTTAAATAAATAATGCCAGAGTTGTCACCTTTTTTTTAAAGTCGTGGCAACTCTGTAACAAAATTTTCAACAGCCTCGAGGCTGTTAAATTGCTGAAATTTCTGAAAGTTGATTTTGTGTGGGACAGCTGATTAACAGCTTACAAAAATTCAACAATTCAACAGTTTAGGGAATACCCTGAACATGATAACTGATCACTGATGGATTTCTTACGATAGTTCTGCTGAACGCACATGATTAATAACCATGATGGATGAATTTTGCATCAGTGATCAGGTATCAGGTAGCGTAAAAATGGTACGTTACCTTTTCTTGATACATGATACATGGCTTCTGGCATGTATCGATAGTCGAAATATCGAAACTTATTAACATAATAATGGGATTCCCTAAACTGTTGAATTGCTGAATTGTTGAATTTTGGTCAGCTGTTAATCAGCTGTTCCATACAAAGTCAACTTTCAGAAATTTCAGCAATTCAACAGCCTCGGGGCTGTTTAAAATTTTGTTGAATTGCTGAAAAGCCAGAGTTGTCACCTTTTTTTAAAAGTCGTGGCAACTCTGTAAAAGTTTAGTATCACCAGTACGCATTATTTATTATAAAATCAACTTAGAAAGCATATTTGCGGTGGTTTTTACCTTGGTAACACTTTTAGACAGTAACTAGCAATAATAAATCAAATTTTACATGCTTTAAGTTCCGTGAAAGTTTTCAACAAATAACAGCTGTTTGAAAATTCAACAGGAACCATTTTGGGCCATTCCCTAAATTGCTGAAATTTTTTGTTGAATTTTCAACAATTCAGCAATTTAACAGTTTAGGGAATCCCCCTAATAATTAAAAAAAAAAAACCATCAATTCGGTGGAATTCTTTATAAATGTTTAGCCATTTTTGATTTTTCCCTAAACTGTTGAATTGTTGAATTTTGGTCAGCTGTTAATCAGCTCTTCTATACAAAGTCAACTTTCAGAAATTTGAGCAATTCAACAGCCTCGGGGCTGTTGAAAATTTTGCTGAATTGCTGAAAAGCCAGAGTTGTCCCCTTTTTTTTAAAGTCGTGGCAACTCTGTAACATTTTAGTATCACCAGTACGCATTTTTTATTTTAAAATCAACTTAGAAAGCATATTTGTGGTTTTTTGTACCTTGGTTACACTTTTAGACAGTAACTAGCAATAATAAATAAAATTTTACATGCTTTAAGTTGCGTGAAACTTTTCAATAAATAACAGCTGTTTGAAAATTCAACAGGAACCATTTTGGGTCGTTCCCTTAATTGCTGAAATTTGTTGTTGAATATTCAACAATTCAGCAATTCAACAGCTTAGGGAATCCCCCTTATATTTTTATTGAAACGAACTCTGGTGTTTTCGGAATTGAGCGGCAAAACCCTATGGACCATCCGTTCAACGGACGGTGGATAGCTTTCTGTGGGAAGACGCTATCAGGAAATCAGCTAATAACACTAAAAAAAATGTACAAGCATTTTTTAAAACGGAAAACATCGATGATTTCAAAATAAAAAACAGCATCGATGCATCGATGTGTTTATCGATTTTTCTTCACCCTTACTGGCACAATGAGAACAGCTGATCGACAACTTTCTCACATGTTAATACGGCGTAACTTTGTTATTATTTAACATTTGCTGAGTAGGGCTGCTGTGAGCAATGTATCTGAACTGCCTACCACGAGCACAATGGAAGCACCTACAATGCCTGTTGCATGTCCGTCAGCTTAAGTTGCTGATGGGGCGTGCAAACATCGGGACAAAGCCGCCCATAGAAACAGCTGCTTTGCTGCCGGCAAAGAAACATCAACTAAGGAGGTTCTCACAGCTGATAGACGGAGCTCCCCAGGACAAATTCGACGAAATGAGTAAGCAGGATGCTCTGCTAAGACGGCTGGAAGAGGCCAACACGAGCGACAGGCTTCTGGAGGTGTTGAAAAGCAGCGACAGCCTGCAGAGCTCCCATGTGGTGGAGGCAATCTCTCTGTTATGGCAGCACTATCAGGACATGGATCAGCCAGGTAGAGAAGCCATCACACAACGTGTACTCGTGGATATACTGCCAATGCTGGGTCCTTGCATAAACCAACTGGAAGTCAACAATCTTAGTCGTTGCTATCTGTACCTGCGAAAAATGCACATACCAAACTGCGAGCCAGTCGTGGAGGCCACGCTAATTAGAGCTCTTCAAGTGGTCGAAGCACAAGTGCATGGAGCGGTCATTCCATTGACTGCCTTGTCCCGGCTCTCAGTGGGAATTAACTTGGAGCGCGACTTCTTTACCCCGCTCGTGTGCAGGAACTTTGTGCCGCACCTGGAGCAACACATATATCAATGCCACAGTGAGGAGCAGGTGCGACTTCTGTCTACGTGCCTCTTTCAGCTGCACTTTCTCATCGACGAGGAGCTACTTACACACTTTAAGAATCGAGTGATTGAACTGCTTCAAATCGGCGTTCTTAGCAGCAAAACGCCTAAGGCTCTCCTTAAGGTGCTACACATGCTTAATATTCCATCGTGGTCACAACATCACACTCAATTGATTCGGGAAGTCATGCTGGCTTTGCGGCAATGCATCCACCAGATGGAGTCCGGAGACCTAAAGAGCATGTGCCGCGCATTTCTGCACCACCAGGAGCCCTCCGCACTGAAGGAGCCACTTAAGGAAGCCACTGAGAAGTTATTGCACGATGAGAGCACGGCTGACGCTCTGTCGTGTGCCGTACCTTTTGCCACACCCCTCCAAAGGGATAAGTATTTGCAACATTTTAGAGAACTACTCTACTCCGAAGAGGCTTGGCTGCCTGCGAATGCAAGCGGACACTTTTTCAGTGTTCTGCGTGCATTGAAGATCTCCGACGTGGATTTCTGCAACACGTACTGGTCTGGGGTTATACGGGAACTGGAGTCTTGCCCGGAGGAGCAAACGCACCTGCGGTTTCTAAGGCATTGTCAGCGATACATGAACTTTAATAACAACCTGGGAGGAACGTACCGTCACTTCGAGCTAGAACGAAAGCTTAGTCGCATGTGCATGAGTGCTGTGGAGGAGGACTTAGCAGGAAGGCTGCCGACAAAGTTTGCTCGCCTGGCAGCCTTTGTGCTGGCTTACGGACAGACTCCTCTAGCCTGGAAAAAGTTTCCCAACATTCTGCTCAGCAAGATGCTCGCTATGGCTCCTCAGCTTGGCATCCAGGATTGTTTTCTTCTCAGTCGAGGCATGCAAATAGCCTGTGAACTACGATTTCGGCAACATCTTCCTTCACTCGCTGGCATGCAGCTCTCCACAATGGACAGCATTCTCATCGGCTGTGCCGAAAGACATTTGGCGGGTGCCGAAAAAGATCCGCTGAATGCCAGTGAATTAAGCATGATTGTAAGAACACTTAGTCACCGCAAGAGTAAGTTAAAGAAAAAAGATCATTCCTATAACAGCTGTGTGATATAGATGTCCAGACAAATCTACAATTTTTGTCCTATTAGTTTTTCATTTATTTTGATTATACCTTTTTAAAAGTAACACTTGTTTACAAATTAATATTCTTGATATGCTCCCCAGCGATTAATGGCAAATTATGTTAGTGCTGGAGCCCTAGATCACAAAAATACCACTTACTTTCAAAATGTTAAGTTTCGGACTTTGTTCGAATTTTTTCTTCTATCTCGGCACATATCTACCCAATTGGGGCAGTTTTGTTTCATTTTAAAGTCAATACATCAGAGGTTAACTTTGCCGTACAGATCAATATTTTTTGAACCGGCTGCCATCACCAATCATTTTTGTTTACATGGGATAAATCTTAAATTTGGGCTCTGTCAAACGACAGAAACGGAAAAATCCGAACTTTAAAAATCCACTATTAATCACTATGGACGGCAGTCCATGTAGTGACGAAGCGCACCAGGAGAGTGTGGTCCGATCATAATAAATGATACACCTATCGAAAGGTATTGCGAAAACTAACAGGATTGCATACCAAGACTTTAAGAAAATCAATTGGCTTGGGAGAGAGAGCGGTGAAAGTGAAAATTTCGAAATTTGGAGCTGTTGGGGCCGGTGGAGATAAATGTCCCCTCGCAATGTTTTAGTTGTATTTCTTTTGAAAAATTCCATCGAATGATTGGTCATATGTCAAAATCCGACGCTCCGTTCAAAAGTTATACCCAAAATAGGATTTTCTTCGTCTTCCCAAAATGAAAATTTAAATCTGTTTGTCAGTTTGTGAGTTTGTCCAAAACATGTTTTTTAAGTTTTGAAAATTTGATATGACGTTCATCACATCGATATAAAAAACTTTTGTTCTACCACTTTTGGAAAAACTCGCTAGTTTAGCGGGAAAACAGCTATAAGTAGCTAAAATTCGGAAAGCCGTAACTTCTATACTACTAAAGCTACAGACTTGTGCTGCATCTCTTTTGAAAGGTAATTTTAAATTCTATAAAATATGAGAAAATATTAGAAAGTCTATTTAATGACAAGTGTAATAATTTTTCATCACAAATGTTGATATCAAAACTTTTGTATGTTGAAGGTGCGATCGTCACTAGTTTTTTACCTCGTTAAGAGGTGTTTTTATTTGATAAAATTTTTTACAAAAAATTTATTTCGGTAGGATTTAAACTTTAAGTTGGTACCCATTATAATTTTTCAACGGATTTATTTCGAGTTTTTAGAGCCAACTTACAAGCTCAGAGAAGCTGGGTCGAGTAAAATGACAAATTCGAATTTTGAAAACGGGAATCGTTTGACCCCTATTTGACCACTTTTGCCCACCCTTTAGTTTTTTTCGAAAATTCTTGAAAATTAAAAATTTGACTTTTTCAAATTTTTTTTGGTGGAATCGTTTGACTCCCATTTGACCACCATTGCCCACCTTTTAGAATTTTGAAAAAGTCAAAAATTTGGAAACTGTGGTAATTTTTCGTTTTTCTCAAAATGCGAAAATTTTAAAGTCGAATTTTTCAGAACTTTTTTTCGTCCAATCGTTTGACCCCAAATTGACCATCATTGCCCACCCTTTAGAATTTTGAAAAAGTCAAAACTTTAGAAATTACAACACTTTTTCGTTTTTCTCAAAATTCGAAAATTTTAAAGTCGAATTTTTCAAAACTTTTTTTTGTCCAATCGTTTGACCCCAAATTGACCATCATTGCCCACCCTTTAGAATTTTGAAAAAGTCAAAACTTTAGAAAATACAACACTATTTCGTTTTTTTTCAAAATTCGAAAATTTTAAAGTCGAATTTTTTAAAACTTTTTTTTGTCCAATCGTTTGACCCCCGATTGACCATCATTGCCCACCCTTTAGAATTTTAAAAAAGTCAAAACTTTAGAAAATACAACACTTTTTTGTTTTTCTCAAAATTCGAAAATTTTTAAGTCGAATTTTTCAAAACTTTTTTTTGTCCAATCGTTTGACCCCCAATTGACCATCATTGCCCACCCTTTAGAATTTTGAAAAAGTCAAAACTTTAGAAGATATACCACTTTTAATTTTTCACTAAGTTTCAAAAAAATTAAAAGTTGAATTTTTCAAAATTTTTTACTGATATGTCTTCGATGTGTCCACATCTTAGGGTCATACAAAAAAAGTTTTAAGTCAATCGGACAATCGTAAAAACAAATAATTTTTGATTTTAAGCGGATAAAAAAATATTTAAAGCTAAGAAATATAAAAATCTTCCCAGGGGACAGTTTCTTTCTTTTCTTAAACATAATGTAAAAGCAGAAGGGAAATTCGAATATTTGTATGCCCTTGCAGAGGGAATAATGATTTCAGGCAGAAGTTTGCAACAAAGTGAAGAAGACGTTTCCATATAGACCCCATATAACTTTGATGCTTTTAAACATATAACCTTCAACGCTTGGGAATAACATTTTTTTAATAGTTCTGAATTTTGAATTTAATTTTATAAAAATCGGACGACTATATCATAAGCTGCCATAGTAACGATCGAAAAATACATGGGACATTAAAAGGAAACAATTATAGCTTCGTTGGTTTTAATTGTATTCTCTTCTACTCTAGAATATTAATTTTTTTTGGAATTTCCGAATTTTGAATTAAATTTAACATTAATCGGACGACTATATTAAATCGGTGCCGTAGAAAGGATAGAAAAAATAGTGTCAAAATAATACGAAATTTAATATTTTTGCGATCTGTAAATTAATAGGAATGATCTGTTTCTTTCTTGTTTATAATGTATTAAATGCTTTATAATAGAAAATCTGTAGATTTTTCAATTTCAATAGAAAAGTATTAAAGCGTAGATTATACATTTTTCAACTTTTAAGCCAATGCACCCAACAGTTTAAAATTTATTTCAATTCAATCTTTTATTTCAATTTTGAATATAAAAGTTGACAAATAACTCTTTATTGTTAATTGACAATTTTTATACCCTTGTAGAGGGTATTATAATTTCAGTCAGATGTTTGCAACGCAGTGAAGGAGACGTTTCCGACCACATAAAGTATATATATTCTTGATCAGCACCAATATCCGAGTCCATCTAGCCATGTCCGTCTGTCCGTCTGTCCGTTTCTATGCGAACTAGTCTTTCAGTTTTAAAGCTATCGCGATGAAACTTTCCCGAAAGTCTTCTTTCTATTGCAGGTAGTAAATATGTCGTAGCGAGCCGGATCGGACCACTATATCTTAAGGCTCCCATAGGAATATTCAAACAAATATAAGAAAATTCATTGTAACTTTGTAGGAAGTAGGCGTTTTGATTCTTGACTACTTAAAAACAACATTTAAATAAATAGAAACGCTGAATCTGGAATCCCTGGAACTGCACCGAGTGAGCATTCTTTTATCTACAAGGGTATATAAGCTTCGGCTGGCCGAAGGTAGCTTCCCTTCTTGTTTTGAATATGTTAACTTTTACTTACGACCCCTGACTTAAAAACAAAAATTATGATTTTGACAAGACTTTGGTTTATTTGAAACACTAGTTTTAGGGAAATTGTAATTGTAAACAAAGTTCACATTTAATTAGGGGTGAGCACTGAATGTTTTATAGTTTTAATATTTTTAGTTCGTTTATTTTAAAAACTGTGTAGTTTTAAGTGCTGGGTAATCGTTTGTTACACTAGTTTACAGCCGAAATGCTCCCCAGCAATTGATGGCAAATTCTGTTAGTTTTAGACCCCTAGATCACGAAAATAGCACTAATTTTTTTTTCGATGGCACAGTTTTTTTTTAAAGATTTTTTAAAGTTTGAAATGTTAAATGTCGGACTTTTTTCGAATTTCTTCTTATATCTCGGCAGATATCCACTTGGTTGAGCCAGTTTTAGTTTTATTTTAAAGTCAATAGATCAGAGCTTAACTTTGCCATACAGATCAATACGATTGGATGAGTAATGGCAGCGCAGAAGCTCGACAAAGAGGAAAAATGTGTTTTTTGGTCGTCTGTAAGTCGGCTGTATATTTCGTAAAAACTCGAAATAAATCCGTTGAAAAATCATAATGGGTACAAACTTAAAGTTTACATCCTACCGAATAAAACAAGCAGGATATGGCCCAAATCCATGGAAAACTGGAATTATGGTGGATTTTTAAAGTTCGGATTTTTTGACTTTTTTGGGTTGACAGAGTTCAAAATTAAGATTTATCATAGGCGGCGACATGTAAACAAAAATGAGTGGTGATGGCAGCCGGGTCAAAAATAGCTAAAATAAATAATACGAAATTTAATATTTTTGCGATCTGTAAATTAATAGGAATGATCTGTTTCTTTCTTGTTTATAATGTATTAAATGCTTTATAATAGAAAATCTGTAGATTTTTCAATTTCAATAGAAAAGTATTAAAGCGTAGATTATACATTTTTCAACTTTTAAGCCAATGCACCCAACAGTTTAAAATTTATTTCAATTCAATCTTTTATTTCAATTTTGAATATAAAAGTTGACAAATAACTCTTTATTGTTAATTGACAATTTTTATACCCTTGTAGAGGGTATTATAATTTCAGTCAGATGTTTGCAACGCAGTGAAGGAGACGTTTCCGACCACATAAAGTATATATATTCTTGATCAGCACCAATATCCGAGTCCATCTAGCCATGTCCGTCTGTCCGTCTGTCCGTTTCTATGCGAACTAGTCTTTCAGTTTTAAAGCTATCGCGATGAAACTTTCCCGAAAGTCTTCTTTCTATTGCAGGTAGTAAATATGTCGTAGCGAGCCGGATCGGACCACTATATCTTAAGGCTCCCATAGGAATATTCAAACAAATATAAGAAAATTCATTGTAACTTTGTAGGAAGTAGGCGTTTTGATTCTTGACTACTTAAAAACAACATTTAAATAAATAGAAACGCTGAATCTGGAATCCCTGGAACTGCACCGAGTGAGCATTCTTTTATCTACAAGGGTATATAAGCTTCGGCTGGCCGAAGGTAGCTTCCCTTCTTGTTTTGAATATGTTAACTTTTACTTACGACCCCTGACTTAAAAACAAAAATTATGATTTTGACAAGACTTTGGTTTATTTGAAACACTAGTTTTAGGGAAATTGTAATTGTAAACAAAGTTCACATTTAATTAGGGGTGAGCACTGAATGTTTTATAGTTTTAATATTTTTAGTTCGTTTATTTTAAAAACTGTGTAGTTTTAAGTGCTGGGTAATCGTTTGTTACACTAGTTTACAGCCGAAATGCTCCCCAGCAATTGATGGCAAATTCTGTTAGTTTTAGACCCCTAGATCACGAAAATAGCACTAATTTTTTTTTCGATGGCACAGTTTTTTTTTAAAGATTTTTTAAAGTTTGAAATGTTAAATGTCGGACTTTTTTCGAATTTCTTCTTATATCTCGGCAGATATCCACTTGGTTGAGCCAGTTTTAGTTTTATTTTAAAGTCAATAGATCAGAGCTTAACTTTGCCATACAGATCAATACGATTGGATGAGTAATGGCAGCGCAGAAGCTCGACAAAGAGGAAAAATGTGTTTTTTGGTCGTCTGTAAGTCGGCTGTATATTTCGTAAAAACTCGAAATAAATCCGTTGAAAAATCATAATGGGTACAAACTTAAAGTTTACATCCTACCGAATAAAACAAGCAGGATATGGCCCAAATCCATGGAAAACTGGAATTATGGTGGATTTTTAAAGTTCGGATTTTTTGACTTTTTTGGGTTGACAGAGTTCAAAATTAAGATTTATCATAGGCGGCGACATGTAAACAAAAATGAGTGGTGATGGCAGCCGGGTCAAAAATAGCTAAATCAGATATTTAAAAGCTAGAAAATTATTAAAGTGAATTTAATTTTTGAAATTAAGGTTACTTTTTTCATAAGAATGAACTATCCAAATGGATAATACTTAGTTAAAAATACTCACAGTCATAACGCAAGCAATTTTATATTTTTAAAGGAATTTTCAGAAATTAAATTTATTTTATAATTTTCTAGCTTTTAAATTTAGCTATTTTTTGATCCGGCTGCCGTCACCACTCATTTTTGTTTACATGACGCCGCCTATGATAAATCTTAAATTTGGACTCTGTCAACCGAAAAAAGTGGAAAAATCCGAACTTTAAAAATCCACCATAAATCCAGTTTTCCATGGATTTGGGCCATATCCAGCTTGTTCTATTCGGTAGGATGTACACTTTAAGTTTGTACCCATTATGATTTTTCAACGGATTTATTTCGAGTTTTTACGATATATACAGCCGACTTACAGACGACCAAAAAACACATTTTTCATCTTTGTCAAGCTTCTGCGCTGCCATTACTCATCCAATCATATTGATCTGTATGGCAAAGTTAAGCTCTGATCTATTGACTTTAAAATAAAACTAAAACTGGCTCAACCAAGTGGATATCTGCCGAGATATAAGAAGAAATTCGAAAAAAGTCCGAAATTTAACATTTCGAACTTTAAAAAATCTTTAAAAAAAAACTGTGCCATCGAAAAAAAAATAATTGCTATTTTTGTGATCTAGGGGTCCAACACTAACAGAATTTGCCATCAATTGCTGGGGAGCACACCAAGAATATTATTTTGTAAACTAGTGTTATCATTAATATTAAGTTTTTGGGTGTGGGCAAAGGAATTTATTAAGTTTTAAGGGTGGGGCAAACAAATTTTTCGTAAGGATAAACTTATAATTAACATTATAATTATTCAATTTTTGAAAATTCTAAAGGGTGGGCAATGATGGTCAATCGGGGGTCAAACGATTGGACAAAAAAAAGTTTTGAAAAATTCGACTTTAAAATTTTCGAATTTTGAGAAAAACGAAAAAGTGTTGTATTTTCTAAAGTTTTGACTTTTTCAAAATTCTAAAGGGTGGGCAATGATGGTCAATCGGGGGTCAAACGATTGGACAAAAAAAAGTTTTGAAAAATTCGACTTTAAAATTTTCGCATTTTGAGAAAAACGAAAAATTACCACAGTTTCCAAAGTTTTGACTTTTTCAAAATTCTAAAAGGTGGGCAATGATGGTCAATCGGGGGTCAAACGATTGGACAAAAAAAAGTTTTGAAAAATTCGACTTTAAAATTTTCGAATTTTGAGAAAAACGAAAAAGTGTTGTATTTTCTAAAGTTTTGACTTTTTCAAAATTCTGAAGGGTGGGCAATGATGGTCAATCGGGGGTCAAACGATTGGACAAAAAAAAGTTTTGAAAAATTCGACTTTAAAATTTTCGCATTTTGAGAAAAACGAAAAATTACCACAGTTTTCAAAGTTTTGACTTTTTCAAAATTCTAAAAGGGTGGCAATGATGGTCAATCGGGGGTCAAACGATTGAACAAAAAAAAACTTTGAAAAATTCGACTTTAAAATTTTCGAATTTTGAGAAAAACGAATAAGTGTTGTATTTTCTAAAGTTTTGACTTTTTCAATGACGGACATGGCTAGATCGACTCGGCTAGTGATCCTGATCAAGAATATATATAGTTTATAGGATCGGAAACGCTTCCTTTTACCTGTTATGTACTTTTGCACGAATCTAATATACCCTTTTACTCTACGAGTAACGGGTATAACAAGAGAGAACGCTATAATCGGGTGGGTGTTCCGACTATTTAATACCCGTCGCCCAGCTAAAGGGAGTGTGAGGGAGATGGATTTTGATTGTATTTGTATCCGATTTGAAAAATGTATTCTACATTTCGATAGGTATAAATATACACAACAAAATTGCATTTATACTTCTTGGAAATCTTTAAAGGTGTGGGCGCCAGAAACATTTTAAAATCGATAGCGCTCGGCTGAAATAAACTTGCGCTGCGTAGGAAGCCCAAGAATAAGTGTGGGTAATCCCAACTTTCTAGTTTGTGCAGTTTCCGAGATCTCAGCGACAGACAGACGGAAAGACAGACAGACGGAAAGACAGACATGGCTAGTGATCCTGATCAAGAATATATATACTTTTTAGCAGAGCTTGCAAAAAACTGTCAACCGATTTTCCTGAGGCAGTTTAATCTCGACAAAACCGAAAAAAATGTTGCTCACAAACTCTCTCTCTGAGCGGCACCCCTTTTTAGTTTTGCTTGTCGGTTTCGGTCCGACCGTTCGGCTCAACCGAACAAAGCAATCGGTCTTTCAATAACCACTCGGTGAGACCCTTTTAAGTTAACAGTCACCTAAAAGGGTTTCTGAAAGACTACTGTTAAATAAAAGTCAAAACAAGAAAGGAAGCTACCTTCGGCCAGCCGAAGCTTATATACCCTTGTAGATAAAAGAATACTCACTCGGTGCAGTTCCAGGGATTCCAGATTCAGCGTTTCGATTTATTTCAATTTTGTTTTTAAGTAGTCAAGAATCAAAACGCCTACTTCCTACAAAGTTACAATGAATTTTCTTATATTTGTTTGGGAGCCTTAAGATATAGTGGTCCGATCCGGCTGGCTCCGACATATGTACTACCTGCAATAGAAAAAAAACCTTCGGGAAAGTTTCATCGCGATAGCTTTAAAACTGAGAGACTAGTTCGCATAGAAACGGACAGACGGACAGACGGACAGACGGACATGGCTAGATAGACTCGGCTATTGGTGCTGATCAAGAATATATATACATTATGTGGTCGGAAACGTCTCCTTCACTGCGTTGCAAACATCTGACTGAAATTATAATACCCTCTACAAGGGTATAAAAATGGGTTTTCTCTAGAAAGGAAAAAGTATAGGCCTGCTGTGATATGTGCATAAATTTTACATAGGAAATCAAGATAATTCTAAAATTGCATTGTACATATAAATGTATATAAAATTGTATTCTGAATTTACGTTAGCTGCTATTTTTTTGTTTGCTTCAATATATTTATTGACTATATAAGAAACTATCTTTAATAAGAAATGCCATAAAGAAACGAATTACCTTTCAAATGAGCTATACCATAAGAATAAATGAGAATTACCATAAGTCTTAAGATAAAAAATGGCTCAAAGTATTCCAACCAAGCCTATTCCTACAAAATGGATCGCGCGTTCCTTCAAATCTTTCGAAATATTTTGAATAAAACCAAATAATGTTGTGAAGATATTCTTAAATAGTTAGGAATTGATTTAAAGCTACATAAACAAAATTTGAAACTGCTAAAGCTCTACTTTTTCTTGCGCTTTAAAAGCTAGCAACTTATTTTCCCAAATGAATGTACATATCTTTATTCAGGCGCTCCCATGCGGGAAATGTTGTCAATTACAATCTGAAACGAAAAGTCTTTTTAACATTAAGAATATTTCATTGATTTCTATGGCAGCTATATGATGGGACGGTGGTAAAATTATAAGATTGACACATGTGCATAATATCAGTCAATAATTGAGTTCTGCTAAATTTTAGCTCAAACATCTAAGAGATGTACTTGTTGGAAATATAAATATAATTACCTAAATACTAACAAAATTCGCCCCAAATCTAAGAAAAATCAGTTTAGAAAATATTTTTTATGGTTAGTTTTTATAAACGGACTCTGATAGTATTCATTTCTTTAAAGGGCGAAATCACCTTAAAAAGTAAAACCTTAAATACGTAAGGGAGTATAGGGTAAGGTGACAAACGATTCGATTTTTGAATGTAACTTTTCTAAAAATCAATATTTTTTAAAAGTTTAAGGGCAGAAAGTAGCTTACATCTACTGAGCATATTTCCGTAAAAGTACGATCAGAAATTCCAACGGAGCTATATCCTACAGCGTTGTGCGTGAACCATACTTTTTTTGCACTCTTAAAAGTTGTAGGGTAATGTGACGAACGATTTGTTTTTTAATGTAACTTTTCCAAAAATCAATATTTTTTAAAAGTGTAAAAGCAGAAAGTTGCTTACATCTACTGAGCATATTTCTGTAAAAGTACGATTTGAAATTCCATCGGAGGTAAATCCCACAGCTTTTGGTGTGTGCCACTCTTCCAACTGACGTCACAACTAATATCAATACAAAACTAAAACAAAACTGCAGCATTTAATGTTATCTGGTAATATTATAGTTTTCTACACAAAATCAACGATAAATATAAAAGTCCTTGAATAAAAAAAATTGTCACCATACAATATAAAATGTTCGTCACAATACCCTATTTAATTTTATTTTCCACCCATCTTCGCTCTGGCACTACTGAAACACAAATAAATTGAATAAGTTTGCTTGTTTGCGCACCACCTTTTTAGAAAAAAAAAAAATCTCGCGAAGAAATTACGGGACTTTATATTAATATACATTGTCGACACGATAGGGGGAGACGACTACATTTATTTGGAACTTTTGTCGTGAAGTGGTTCCTATTTATTAGTACCTACTGTAATCATTCGGTCTAAGGATGTATATGCTATTATCACTTTGCAGCGCTGAAGAACACTGTTGTATACAACCAAGCCCTGCTGCAATACAAACGACTTAACTGCAATGATCTCAATTCACGGGTGGTTCGGGACATGGCATACAACTTCAACACCTCGCATTTCTGTGTACCCGAGCTTTTGGAGTCGATGTACGGTTACATCTCCGAACAGTATGAGCACATTACTGGCGACACAGTGGAGAAAGTGTTGACCTGTTCTTATAACTTAGGCTTTACGCCTGCATCTCAGGAGGCATTAGAGTATTCTTCTAGAGTGTTACTAAGGTGAGTAGAATTATACCGTAAGGCAGATGTAAAATTCAAAATTACCTTTAGAGACTTTGAGCAGATGAGTGGATTGTCTATTGTCCAGGCTTGTCTAGCACTGTGCTTCTATAAATCGATACCTGCGCAACTGATCAATCAGGTGTTTTGCGTGAAGTTCATTCAGCGAATTGAAGATGAAATTCAGTTTTGCTATTCAAAGGCAACCTATCCGGAACGGGTCCTTAACCTAGTAATGCAACTGAACAGAACTGTCTGCTTGGATTTCCCCGAAGCGAATGTACCCTGGTTTCAGCAGAACTACATTGAGGCCCAGATAAACAAAAGTAAATAAGATAGTCTTTTGATTCTAAAAATGTTCTAAATTACATAATTTTTTCAGAAACCTTGCTTTCCAGTGGGTCCACTAGCGAGGTCAAACAGCTGCTGCAGAAGCTTCTCCAGAACGACAGTAATTTCCGTTGCAACCACACAACCCCTTACGGGTATCAAATAGACTTTGTGATACATTTTGACCGGAATAGGAAGCCCATACCGGCACCTCCCGTTGAGTCTACCATGTTGGATCGCATAACCAAGTCCGCATCCATATGCGAATAACCGAATTGATTTACTTTACTCAAAGTTTTCATTTTTAGAGTGGCCATACTGTTGCTGAAACTAGACTCATTTTGCGAGAACGATCTGACTGCCTTACGGGGTCCAGAGTCTTTGAAGATGAGACATCTGGAGATGATGGGCTACAAGGTGATGCAAATTAACGAACACGACTGGAACTCAAAGTATATGGCATCAACAACAGCCAAAGCCAACTACCTCAAGTGCTTGTTACAAATTGCCCATTAGCATTGATTTCAAGCCCTCGACAATACTTGTTTTCACGTACATACATACATTTATTTTGAGTTTAATAGCTTTATCAGCGTTTTAGGTACTTTGTATAAGTATAGTAAACAAAAATCGGTGTATTGTATACTTTAGAATGCTTTTAAATGTTTCTGTTACCCGTAGGATTCTTATTGATCCGACTTGACACACCAATTGTACGCGTTGTTAAACATTATCTGCCAGGGACTCTCCGCCTGTGTGGGGGAAACCTGGAAAGAGGGTGGAACATATGGCCACTGGTACATAGCCGAGCAACGCTCTGGATGTGGCATTAAAGCCAAATGACGTCCATCAGTTGAGCAAAGACCAGCAATTCCTCGAGGACTGCCGTTCGGATTAAGTGGATAGAGTTCTGTGGGCTTGCCTTCATCATCAACATACTGCAAAGTCACCATCTCATTCGACTGCAGCTCGCCTATGAGCTTTTCTTCCCTGAATGCAAAGCGACCTTCTCCGTGAGCCACCCAGCACCCTAGTATCAGATCCTTCATGCTTTCGAGCATGATGGAGCGATTCGCTGGAATCCTAACTGTGGCCCAGCGGCACTCGAATCGCTGTGATCGGTTATGGAGGAGGGCCACATCGGGATCTACACCCACTTCGCTGCCTGGGCTTCCAACAAATCCAATAAGAGTCATTAGTTGGCAACCATTGCAAATGCCCAAAGAGAAAACATCTTGGCTGCGCTTGAAGGCCTCAAACTGTGGCAAAAGAACGGGATTGTGGAGAATGTTGGCTGCCCAGCCCTTGGCCGATCCTAAAGTGTCCGCATAGCTGAAGCCACCCGGAAAGATAAGTCCCCTGTACTGGGACACGTTTGTGGTGCCTGAAACATTGAATTGTTTAAGTTAGTTTTACCTAAAAGTGCAGGTTTGGAAATGACGGGAAATTATTCATAATTGATTTGATTAAAAGAGATATCTGAAGTTTCCGGCAAGTGCTTTTGTGCTTACCTTGCAATAGATCCGACATGGTGACATCATGCACCTCGAAGTTTGCCTTAAGCAGGCATGCCATCATCTCCCGCTCACTGTTAACACCTTCCTCCCGGAGCACTGCCACGCGAACTGGGGCGCTGGATCGCTTAAGAGTAAGCTCAGCCTGCAGATTTAAGGGACCTCTATACTTAGGCGCTTGGCGATATTCAAGGCTACTGTACTCGGCCTCAGCGCACTCCGGGTTGGTCTGAAGCTTCTCCAGCTCGTAACTAGTGCGCTCCCATTTTTGGTATACCAAACGGAGTGGCTGATCCAATAGCGCTGATGCACCGTGCTTGATTACCACTCGGGAATCAAGCCCGAAGCCCTCGGTAACGCCCAAATAAAAGTTCGGCACTCCCGCGTCAGTATAGATTGATCGAACTCGCTCTAAGTCCGTTTCCAATATTTCCACTACCCATCCACACTCCTCGGCGAAGAGAAGAGCTAGTTCGGGACGATTGAGTTTCTCGACAGCCGTATCGTAGTTATTTAGCTTTGCCAAGGGCTCTGATAGGTTTACTTGAAGGCCGCTCAGCCCGCCAATGGCCATCTCCAACAGGCAAACGATCAATCCTCCGTCGCTAACATCGTGCCCTGCCCTTAGAAGCCCATCCCCCAACAACGATTGGGTGACTGCAAATGCCTTGCCCAGCAGATCACTCCTCGTCAAGTTTGGCGTCTCATTCCCCTGCTGGGCGTAGGCCTGAGCCAGAGCCGAGCCACCCAGTCGAAGCCTGTTTTCTAGATTTATCCAGAGCAACGCAGTCTTGGAGCCAGAGCCTGGTCCCTTTAGATCGGGTGTAACCCTGAGCCGTACATCCGGACAGGGAGCGTAGGTGGAGATGACAAGAGTACCCGGGGATTTTATTGTATCGCCTTCCACCTTGGCAGCCATGGACAGAGAGTCTTTTCCCCCGTCGACGGCGATGTGTAGCTCCTCGAGAATGTGGCACAGCTCCTTGCAGGCGTCGTACATTCTCGCTCCCTCCCCGGGAAGCTTTGCTGCCCACATCCAGTTACCTGAGCACTTGACGTCCGGCAGTTCGCTAATCTTTACAAAGACGAGGTTACTCACCGCTTCAGCGACACACATCCTGGCCATTGCGCCAGGATCAAGCAATCCCTTGAGCGGCTGGGTACCAATTGAGGTGGCAATGCCGGCATGGCTAAAGTGGGAGACGGTAGTCAACGCGTAGTCCGAAAGTGGAGCTTGCAGCGGGCCCACACACTGTTGTTGCGCGATCAACCCGCCAACACAGCGATCCACCTTGTTAGTAAGAAAGCGCTTGCTGCCCACTGCGACTAAACTAAGAACTCTCTCCAAAGCCTCGTCCAGGCACAAGTCTTTCGGTAGACACAAGGCCCTTAGCGGCGTCAGTTCGCGTCTCAAGTCGTATGTTCTCTTTGGCATATCACCCAAAACATACTTGAGCTCCAAATCGAAGGGCAACATTGTGCTCCGATCAAATTCGTTCAACGCCTGCTCAAAATCCTTTGGCGCAGCCGTCTCTAGCAGCGTTACGCGACCATCTCCCGTCACCACTCCAACGAAGCTAATAGGACAGCGCTCGCGCCGGCAGATCTTCTCCAGTAGCTCACGGTGCTCTGCCTTGCACAGAATGGCGTTGTTCTCCTGGTACTCGGCACCCCACAACTCAAGGGCAGTAATTGTGGGATCGCCTAGTTGGAACTCCTTGGAAAAAATAATGGCTCCGGCGAAGCCTGGTTCAACCAGTTCTTTGAGGACATTGCCATTGCCGCCAGCTCCCTGGTCGTGGATGGCTAGTATAGGATTTTGGTCGCCCATTTCCAGACAGGCGCGCACGACCCGATTTAACTTGTTCTCCATTTCGGCGTCTCCCCGCTGTACGGCATTAAAGTCCAGCTCAGCATCTCCTGATCCTTGTACTTCAACGGAGCTTGCGGCGCCGCCACCCACTCCTATCCTGTACACTGGACCGCCGATTTTGGCCAACAACTGACCACGAGCCGGTGGCAACTTCTCCCGCATTGACGCGGGCATGGTGCCAAGGCCACCGCTGAACATGATCGGTTTTACATACTCATTACGCTGACTGGCATCGGCTGAACTATTTAATCCATAGGAAAGTGCGAATCCGGAGATCACAGGTTCGCCAAACTTGTTCCCGTAGTCTGAGGCGCCATTGCTCGCCTCTATAAGCACCTGAAGTGGTGGCGCAAACGTCGCTGGATATTTATAGTCCGATGGCTCGTACGGCTGTTTATATCCTGTGTAAAATAAGAAAAAATTGAAGTACGGTATTTAAAATTACTAAGAATTCACTGGGTTCTAACTTAAAATGTCAAAAATCTAAACGCCTACTTTCTACAAAGTTGCAATGGTTTTTCTATTATTTTTTTGATAATTCCTGTGGGAGATATAGTGGTCCGATCCGGCTCGTTCCGACATGTGTACTACCTGTAATAGAAAGAAGACTTTTGGGAAAGTTTCATCGCGATAGCTTTAAGGCTTTAAGGCTCCACCGATTTTCTTTTTCGATTTTTTGTTTAAGTACTTTAAATGTATTAATGTATGTATCTGTGGAATTGGGTTATTTCATTGAAAAATTCTTTTAGAACTTGCGCTACATACACGGTTGCCAGATTTGGCTCAAAAGAGACAAATCATTAAAACAATTTGCAGAAAGTTGATTGCTGCAAATCAAAAAATATTGCTGCAAGTTTTTTGTTTACAGGAAAATGGGGTAATACTCTAGTTTTCAGTCCTCACCCCCGAAAAAATTATCCTCGCAGTTCGTCGATTCTTAGGAATTTACATGAAGAAATAAAGGTGCGGTTATCCATGGCTTTCTTATAATCGAATTTCAAAGTTGCGTGATTTGCTAAAAAAAAAAAACTTTACCTTTCACCCGGTTGCGTCTCCGTTAATTGCGGTCCGATCACAACGAGCCATAGCTTTTCAAAAAGCTATTGCATTTATCTATTTATAGTGTCTGTTACCACTTTTTTGGTCTATCGGGTTTCGAGATCTGTTAGGTTTTATACAAGAAGTACAGGGAAATCTGGATTTTTGCGAGTATCTTAAGAACGGTTCTTTGGAACGTTTGTTTAATTTGTTCAGAGTGATTAGCGACTCAAAACTAAACAAAAACAAATGGTTTCTGCCGTATGCTAGTGTAATTTAAACGAAACCATAGTCGTTGAATTGCATTAAATATATATGTTAAATACATTTCTCGATAGTGTTGTGTTGTTTAGTTCACTTATGTAGTGCATAAAGCGTTCGATTTTTTCTCACCTGGAATGTGAAGAGCTCCCACGCAGTACCCGGCGGTGCCAGCTATCGGAATGCCTCCTCTCCCCACGCCCTGAACATCACGCAGGCGTCCCCCCGTGCCGGTAGTGGCCCCGCTGAACGGCGCCACTGCCGTAGGCATGTTATGGGTCTCCGCCGTAAAAATCAGGTCAGACTGCACGCTCTTCAAGTGCACTGGACCGGAAGCCACTACGGATGACGGAACTATGGCCTTGTGCAGGAATCCCACCATGGCGCTGCTGTTGTCGCTGAACTTAATGGTGTTGTTGGGGTTCGTGTGAGTCTGAGTGTCCATTATCATTCGAATCAGTGACTTTGGCTGCTCTACACCATCAATCACCATGCGTCCCCGGAAAAACCAATGGCGCGAGTGCTCGCTGTTGCTCTGAGCGCAGTCGAAAAGCTCCACAGTAGTGGGATTGCGTTTCAGTTCCTTGGAGAACAAATCGTGGTAGTAGTCCAGATCGAAGTCGTTGAAAGCTAGGCCCAGCTTTTGATTTATCAGCTCCAGCGCTTTACGTCCCTCCTCCAAGACGGGCACATAACACCAGTTGGCCTGTTGTTCTGGGAGCTGCTCATCAAAGGTCGCCTTGGGGGTGTTCTCCTCGGTGTACAGGCACTGGGTCATGCGGTCGCCTAGCAGAAAAACGAATTTGGTCGCCTCCGGCACCTGCGGGCCTTCGCGAAAGGTCAGCAGATAACGAGTTGAGGCTTCTACCCGTCGGACCTCGGAATACCCGAGGTTGTGGAATATATTCACGCAATTCGTGGAGTAGGGCGTAGAGAAGTTAAAGCGCGGTCCAATCTCCAGGAGCAACTGCGCCTGACCCCCCGACTGGAGAGCAGGCTGTCTGGCCAAGCTCTGGCCACTGCTCAGTGGTTGCTTTACCAGCCAGACCAAGAGCTCGTCCAGGGCCAGAGGGTGTTCTGCCTGAGTGCTGTACTCCAGATGGTAGCATCGCTCCATGCGCACAGACACCACGCCGGCGTCTTCCTCTTGCAGTCGCCGCAGGACACTCTGCTCCTCAGCAGGTGAGTGGGCCTGCACATCATAAAGGCGAAGGATGACCATGTCGTTGGGCTGTAAGAAACGAAACGCTGATTGAGTAAAGACAGTGCGCTCTCCTTGCTCGTCGAATCAATAATGGTCTATGGAAGCCGTTGACGACTAGTGGGCCGTGCCCACGCTGAGGGTTATCAACTGGCGACACCTATACCGCAGCCGCGGATCAGGTTACAGCCGATCGATTGAAGTCGCATGCAGCAATCATTGCACTGCCGTCACAACTTGTTTTTGTTTTCTCCAGGCTGGGAGTCTGCTGATAAGCTAGCGTAAACATATTTTCCATCACGACACGAACGGCCATTTCCATAGCTGAATGGAACTAAGGAATTTAAGGAGATTAATTGAGAGCAAGTACCCCAAATCGAAGCACAATAACACTGAGCTGAGCACACGTGCGTTAAAGCGGCAAACTGCGATCGTTTTAAGGCTTATTCCCCTTCCCCGGCCTTAATCTCACCACGAATTCTGCCAGTGTTGGCTAACGCCGGGACCCGACCCAAAAATTCAAATAAACCCGCCTGGTAATCAGACAGGAAATTTAAATCGTTGCTATATTTTAAGCTAAATTTGGTTAACAGGGGTTAGGGGTTGGCCAACAGTGTTTTAGGCCTATGGGCATTAAACTGAGTTCATATAGACGCACATATGTACAATGTACATATGTACAGTAGGGTGGACTTTTTTAGGGTCAACTGAGCTCAGCATCTTGAATGATAGGTTTCTGTGTCCAAAAAATTTATGCGAAAACCGAAAAATCATCGTTTAAGCGGTGCGCAATGGCCCTAAAGTTTTAAAAGTTTTAAAGGTATTTACACCATTCCATTTCTTGTCAGATTTTAACATGTCAACTTTTTGGTTTCGCTCGAATAAAAGAGTCAAGTAGAAATTTATTTCATGAAAATTAACAGTTGGACGTAGCCTAGCCTGTAGAGCTTCTGTCTCCCGACAAAAAGGACCGAGTTATTATACCCTTGCAGAGGGTATTATGATTTCAGTCGGAAGTTTGCAACGCAGTGAAGGAGACGTTTCCGACCCCATAAAGTATATATATTCTTGATCAGCATCACTAGACGAGTCGATCTAGCCATGTCCGTCTGTCCGTCCGTCCTTCTGTCCGTCTGTCCGTCCGTTTCTACGCAAACTAGTCTCTCAGTTTTCAAGCTATCGGGATAAAACTTTCCCAAAAGTCTTCCTTCTATTGCAGGTAATATATAAGTCGGAACGAGCCGGATCGGACAACTATATCATATAGCTCTCATAGGAACAATCGGGAAAAAAAAATGTAAAAAAATTATATCTTGGGTGTTTTTGAACCTATAACATCCTACTTTTGGAAATGTAATTTTTTATCTAATTCTGAATTTCGAATAAAATTTTTTCAAAATCGGACGACTATATCATATAGCTGCCATAGGAACGATCGGAAAATTAATGGGAATATAATAGGAAATAAATTATTGCTTCGTTGGTTTTTATTGTATTCTCTTCTACTCTAGGATATAACTCTTTTCAAATATTTTCGAATTTCGATTTTAATTTTATCAAAATTGAACTACTATATCATATAGCTGCCATTGAAACGAAAGCAAAATTAACATTTTTGCGATTTGTAAATTAATAGGAATTATCTGCAAGGGTATATAAGATTCGGCTGGCCGAAGCTAGCTTCCTTTCTTGTTTTTCGTTATTATTGTTATTATTGTTAGTTTTAAGTTGAATTTTATCACCGACTTCGGCCCTTTTTAAATTGCTCGGGAAAGTGATTAAGATACTTTTTAAAATACTGTCAAAGTATAAAATTAAGTCTACTGCATCTAGATGAATCTGAAAAATGCGTAATAAACTTTAAAGACGTTGCGCACCGGCTAAAACGAATTTTTTTTTAATTATTCTTTCTTTTATGGATTAAGGATACAAAAAAGCCATATATGAAGGGGTGAGAGCATGGCCTTAGAAATTTCATACAAAATAAGTCCACCCTAATGTACAGTGATGAACTTAATTCTTGGCACACTTGGCATCTTGGATTTTAGGTTCCATTTTCTCCGACTAATATATGAATAAACGAGGACGGAAGCTAACTTCGGCAAGCCGAAGTTTTAATACCCTTGCAGATTTTACGAATTAAAACTTGACTAGACTAGCAACATGAATTAATAAACAACAAAATATTTTATAATTGAAAAAATAAAATTTTAAAATTTTTCACCCTATTGTTCCTATGAGAGCTATAGGATATAGACGCCCGATCGGCACGCGCGTTTACCTTAATGAAGGTACGCACAAAAAAATACGATTTGGAAAGTTTCATGGGAATAGCTAATATTTTGCGCGAAATATCCTGAAAAACGTCAAATTTTGACCTATTTCACCCTATTGTTCCTATGGGAGCTATAAGATATAGACGTCCGATCGGCGCGCGCTTTTACCCTGATCAAGGTACGCACAAAATAATACGATTTGGAAAATTTCATGGGAATAGCTTATATTTTGCGCGAAATATCCTGAAAAACGTCAAATTTTGACCGATTTCACCCTATTGTTCCTATGGGAGCTATAAGATATAGACGTCCGATCGGCACGCGCTTTTACCCTGATCAAGGTATGCGTAAAAGCATAAGATTCATGTCAAAAGCTCTTACACTGAGCGAAATATCTTCATTTTGTGAAAGCTATATCCGATTGTTCCTATGGGAGCTATAGGATATAGACGTCCGATCGGGTCGGCTTTCAAACTTGATCTGCGTACACATGTTTTAGGACGACTGTGAAAATTTCAAGGCGCTAGCTTTTAAACTGAGCTCGCAAACGGTATTGAAACAGACGGACAGACGGACATAGCTATATCGACTCCCCTATTGATCCTGATCAAGAATATATATACTTTATGGGGTCGGAAACGTCTCCTTCACTGCGTTAAAAACTTCTGACCAAAATTATAATACCCTCTGCAAGGGTATACAAATTAAACAAAATTTGTTTATATAAAGGCCACATTTTACTGTTCAAATAATTTGGTTTTATATTTATATATCTTAAGACTAATTTTTATACCCGTTACTCGCAGAGTGAAAGGGTATATTGTATTCGTGCAAAAGTATGTAACAGCTAGAAGGAAGCGTTTCCGACCCCATAAAGTATATAATTCTTCATCAGGATCACTAGCCGAGTCAATCTAGCCATGTCCGTCTGTCCGTCTGTCCGTCCGTCTGTCTGTCTGTCTGTCCGTATGAACGCTGAGATTTCGGAAACTATAAAAGCTAGAAGATTGGCATTTCGCATGCAGATTCTAGGAGCTCCTCCTCCTGCAAAAGTTGGTAATACTCTAGTTTACGGTCCTCACCCCCAAAATTCGCGAAAAAATTATCCTCGACGGACCGCGGATTCTTAAGAATTTACATGAAGAAATATAGGCGCGGACTGTCATGGTTCTCTTGTAATCGAATTTCAAAGTTACGTGTTTTGCTATAAAAATAAAGTATCCTTTTCTATGATTTTGAGTAGTTTGCTATAAAAAAAATTAAGGGCTTTTCATCCCTTGTCAAAATAATAGGCGTTCACAAAAATTCGACCAAAATCTGAAATTGTTTTTATAGGGGGCGCGCGATTTTTTAAAAAATATTTTAAAGAGCATAACACATGTGGAATGGGCATTCTGGCGTTTTATTTTTACACAGGCTGTTCGAACTCATTGCAATTCTAAGATTTGGCGGTCATTCTACTGCCAGACCCACACTACATTTACATACACACATATGCATGTATATATGAAGTAAAAGTATACAATTGATCTTGAAACTGACTGGTTGCAGACAACTTTTTAGTTTAATTGCTTTCTCGTTCTTCCATTTCTGCGGCGGCTTACAAAGCTTACATTGACTATGTACTTTATGAATATTGATTTGCACAAATAGGTGCTAGCATTAGCGTGAGTTTCTTCAAATTCTGCCAGATAGGGGAAATTCTTATCGGCCGACAGCCACCAGCCGTGACTGATAGCCGGGGTCGGTCAAAAGAGAGTTGGTATAAAATATATTTAATGGCTTGAGAAAAGAAGTAATTGTTGATGTCTCAGGCGTTGCTAGAAGTCCATCTCGCCATCGGTTCTTTGTTGTACTATAATGGCGACTGGGCGCCATCTAAAATAATTCACTACTGCCTGGTCGCCACCTATGTTATGTGCATCGCCTTCGCCGCCTTAGCAGCCTGCGCGCTGATCTCGTCCATACTTTTCCGGGCGCTCTCCGTCACCTCGTCGATGGAGCGCCTTGTACTGTGTAACAGTTCGTCTGTGCCGCGGGCGATGCCCTTGACTTCCGTGTTAATCAGCCCAATCACCCACTCTAGGCCCTGCCGACCCTTGCCCGCGTTGGTGCTGATTGTCGAGGTGAGCAGGTCCTCCATATAGTGGGACAGCGGAACGCCGAAGACGGTCACTGTGGCCTCCTGCTTGAGCAGCGTCTTGCCGGCGTCCGATGGATGCGGCTCGTAGTAGAGCACTTCGTCGACGCTGATATTGCGGCAGAATGTGAGGTTGTTCGTCTTAAGCACCATCTGCTTACGCTCCGGGTCCACCGTGGAGCGCTCGCTGGCGAAGCATGTCTTGGCCGTGCCGATCAGCGCGTGCGTCCACTTGGGGAAATACCACTTGGACTGCACCAGCCGGTGTGTGTGCAGCACTCCATCCACCACCCGGCGCTCGACCACGTCCGTGCCAATAATGGAAGGAGTCATCGGGTTGGGATACTTGCGCCACGCCGCCTGCGTGACCGTCTCCCACGGGTGGTTGAATATGTGCTCCGACGTCCAGATTTTCATTATGCAAGCGCCGTTGTCGTCACCTTCGGGAGGGATGTGTATCCTTAATTGGCAAACGAGCTGTCGGCTGAGCTGAGCCTGCAGGGGCAGACGTAACGGGAGAGAGCGTTAGGTCGAGTTTACGGTTCGAATTTGGACGGCAAAATCTGAATTATTAAATATTTGGGAGAAAAGTTACGAGAGCTGACCTTTACTCGTGTTCCGTGCTGCTAGAGATGAGACTGTCTCCGATAGACGGTGCTATCGATGGTGTGGGTGTCGTTGTGCAGATAACGAAAGTCACCCTGTGCTCGATAACTAATTTATTAATGCTTATAAACAATTTAACAGCTAGTTCTTAACTCGATTTACTCTCCTATTGCATTGGCAGCCGTCTTACTCCGCGCCAAAGGTCCGCATGTACTTTTCGTAGGGGCGCTGGTCCAGTCGCTGCAAGCGCGTCTGAAGGAATTCGCGGAACTTGCGCATTACGCTGGCGTCGGCCCTGATTAGGATTCTTTCCTCGTCCATAATCTCGCCCAGCAGCTCACCGCTGTCAGCCTCCGGCCGCCGTCCCAACGACCGCTCTAGACGAGTTCTGATCTGATTGACAATCTTCTCGCTCTCGTAGTCCATTATTTTGGCCAGAGCCTTGGCCGGCGTGCGTCGTGGATTGCGTGACTCGGAGACGGGATCGGCGACCAGATCCGCCTCCTCCTCCTGATCCTGTACTGCTACTGCTCGACTGATTGACTCTTGATCCGGAGACTCTGCCTGCTCAATGAACGCAGTCAGCGAAGGCTCGTCAGGATGCAATTCGCTATGCGTAGAGTTGTTCTGAAAGTTGGTCAGGTGGAAAGTACCGTTCGTGTCGTAGAACTTGTATCCCAGCATCTCCAGAGCTATTTCCGTGAGTAAGTACGACATTTGGCAGGATTAACAATCACTCAGAATTAATTGGAAACAAAACAATATCTGGTTTATAGGTAGCAGATGCCGAAACCATCCAGCGATAACGATAAGCAACCTACCTAACTAAAAGCTTATTCACACTATGTGGGGTAACCTAACCCGATTACTAAAAAGGTGTTCACACTGGGTTAACTTTATTTATGGGGTTTTGGCAGCTGTTCCTTGATAGGATAGGTAGGGTATTCGTTTGTGTGTGTGTCAACTGTGTTTGTATATTTCACCGTTACCGATAAGAAAAACAGAAAAGAGAAAACAAAAAAACTACAAATCTATGATGACTATATATACAATATTCATTCTTTCAAGGCAGAAATGAGTTTCGGAAATTCAACAGCCTCAAATTGGCTATGGAATTTTCAACAATTCAGCAATTAATAATGTCCGAAAATGTCCCAGTTAGTCCGCCATCCAATTTTGACGGGGTCTTTTATGCGATAGTTAGGCGACGTTTTTTTTTCGGTGTAACTCTGATTTCTTCCTCTTGACTATGGAAAATGGAACCATGACTGCGAAAACAAATCAAATCGATGGCGGAAAAAAATTAAATAATGCTTCAGCTCATTTTTCTTTTAGTTTTTTTTTAATTATTTGTAGTTTGTTATGAGCGTAAAAGCGTTCGCAAGCAGGTTGCTATGTGTTGGCCAAAATGTAAGCTGTTGTGCGTACGAAAACATCAATGTTTACAGCAAAGTGTCAGAATATGTTCTGCACTTCGTAAATATACATAACTAATATTAATCAAAAGTGTTTTTTGTACTCCTATACAGTTCCAAAGTTGCTATAAATTACCAAAAACAGCACAAATTTGGTTTTGTTTACAAACTTTTCATATTAATATTGGCTAGGCAGAGGCGTAGTAAGAGCGGAGTGTGGGGTACGGGAGGTTAGGATCTCCCCCCGTCAGCAAAATGTATACATACTCTTTATAGGATATGTTATAAATGTTCAGATATGTTTTTTAACTGTTATCTTAATCTATTTATTGTATTACTCTACAAAAGGATTAGGAGAGCGCAATTTTACGAGAGTTTTCCCGAGTTGAAATCCCCCTTGAGCTGAGCAACTGCTCTTCAGTCAGCTGTTATTGGATGGTGGATGGAGCTCTGTGGGAACACGAGTTTCACATGTGTCAAAAATCCCAACCGTTTCACACGGATGGGAAGGGGCTGTAACAGTTTGTACGGTAATCTGATTTTTGGAGTTGCTGATCGTTCAAATATCGATAACCAGAGTACGATATGAGAGCTCCGCACTGACCAACAGCTGTTCTGGCGTCGATTCTGGCTTTACAATTTTACCTGCTCATAACAATAATAAACAAAAGAAGCAGTCGGTGGGCCTATATTTACTCCAAATGCAACCCAAGCAAGTCCAGCAATGAAAATCAACGAGAAGAACTTGTACGTCTTCGCAAGAACTCCGCCGTTCGACATGGAAGGTATATATTTCTCTGTATTAAGCCCTTTTTTCTCGTCTATTAATAATCATAATCTATTAATCACCGAAACGCCTGGTAGGCTTTCTCAACAAACGGGGCGAGGTCAACAAGGCCTTCCAGAGACGCTATTTCGTGCTGAAGGGCAACCTGCTTTTCTACTTCGAGTCGCGGGTGGATAAGGAGCCTCTGGGGCTCATCATAGTCGAGGGATGCACTATTGAACTGTCGAACGAGGTGGACAACTACTGCTTTGAAATAGCCTTTAACGGCAACCGCACCTACATCCTCTCCGCAGACAACCAGGAGAGCATGGAAACGTGGATGAAGGCACTCACGTGCGCCGGCTATGAATACAAGCGCATCATCCTAGCCGAGCTAAAGCGGCAGCTGCACGAGATGGAGGACTCGAGAAACAGTGAGCCAGATTTTTGGGTCAACCAAAGAACCCGATTTCCTAATCTTATACGTTCTTTAATCTACAGAAATGCTTGGCAATGTCATTGATGGGCCGCAAAGTGCCTCGGAGGGAGCGAGGCCCAGGCCTCCGCCCAGGCGGACGAATCCCTTCAACAGACCAGCACCTCCTCCACCGGACAGCTCGTTAAGGGGCGGTGTGGTCATGTCGCCCCTGCCATTTATCAACGGATATTTCGGCTCCAGTAATGCCCGCTTGCAGCAGGAGAAATTGATGGGCAAGCAAGGTTTGTAAAAGGATTCTCTAAAAAATAGTATTCTTTGGGAACGAATGTTTGCAGTAGAGAATGTTTGCAGTACACAAACAACAGAGTAAAACGATATATTGCATATTGAAAAGTATCTAACAGGTAGAACGAAACGTATAAAGTATATACATATACTAGCAATACCCGAAGCGACGTTGTCCGCTACTATTGGCAAAGCATTTATTGCTGATTTTTTCGTATATTCAAATTAATATCAGAGTAAAATCCCGCCTAACCTTAGCTAAACAGTAAACCCACCTACAACGCACTAATATTCTATCCATATTCTTCTAACCATAACCATAACATCTTACCTTAACAACGTATTAACCCTAATATTACCTCACCTTAACTCCACCTATTTTATTCTAACCCTTGGCACACTTTTTTAGCACCTTAATGCTGTTCTCACTATTTCCTCGTCTTGACCCACATTAACACCAGGTTTTCCTCTTCTTAGCTAACCTAACTTTTGTCTCACCTGAAAAAAATTTAAACCTTACTATACTTACTTACTTTAACTTCACTTTTTTTTTTAGTAAAACTTGTTTGTCACCTTGACCCACCTTATCCTCACTAAAGTCCAAACGAACTTTCTCACCCTCACCCTTCTCTTACATTACTTTTACCCTATTCAATCTAATACCTCCGTAATCGCAACTTAACCCAGCACTAACCTCACCTTATTCCCACCTTAACTCCACCGTTCTGGTAGCCTAATTATATAATTTTGGTTAGCTAAGCGAATGCAGAGAAAAATTCGTACTCTTTTTTACCGTTTATTTCGAACAGATCTAACCCCCAAAAACCTTAAAAACATAAAAAATAATATATAAAAACAAGAACAAGAACGTTTCGTTCTATGTTGATTTTACATTGTTTTTTTTTGTGTGTAGGTTTTCAGTTTCATTTTGCTTATGACGACCGTGAAAAGGACCCATGTAACTTTTTAATTGTGAAAAGCAAAAAAGACGGTTGACCATTTTTGAAGATATAACCGAAAAAGCCAAAAAAACATAGTTATGTTTTTCTTGAATTTTTTTTCATCCTGCCCTGAGTATTTTACTAGTTTAAAAATTGTCACTAAAATAAGATCATTTTGTTGTACTGTTTTTTCATATTGTTTATACAGTGTTACAGTTATATACAGTTATTTGAACAGAATAGCTGAAAAACAGCTTATTAAAGTACCACTAGCTGTTTTCCCCGAAAGCAACGTGAGTCTACCGTTTGTCAAAGCTAGAGATAAGAGCAGTATACTCGCAGCCCAATCCAAGCCTCTATTGTCTTCTGCTCGCAACTCATCGCGCTTAGTCAGAAAAATGCCTTTTGGCGACATTCTCAGCATACTCTGTTGCATATTTCCAGAACCAGGCTACAGGCATTTTCTTCTTGCAGATGCTAACGGAAACGGAAGTCCGAGTGGAACGCCCAGGGCGCAGCGCCGCCCCACACCCGTTCCTCCAGTCGCCAATAGCGTTTTCTACCCCGACGCACGGAGTCTTGCAGGGTTAAACAACAACCACAGCGCTATCAGCAGTGCTGAGCGACAGCGAAGACGTGTTAGAGCGGTGGAGGATTTTGCCCGCAACCATGAACGCTTCCGAGAGGAACTGATGCCTGACGTTTCCGCATATCGCGAACGCCAAGGACAGCCCCTCATACAGTTGTGATGTAGGAGCGGGCTGCAATAATAAGCCAATGTATTATCCGTTTTGTGCTAAATCAAATCACGTTTTAAATAAACTGCTTAATTTCAATAGGTATGTAAAATATTCGTGAATGAATTAAATGTGTTGCTCTCGTCTAAATATTTTTCACTCGAACATATTTCTCCACCTCTTAAAACTGGCTTAGTTTGTTTGCAAGCCCTTTAAAATTAAATATATTTAAATCGGTTGCCCATATCCTAAAATAGTGATAATAATAAATTAGACTAGAGCAACATATTTATTTATTTCACAAATAACTTACGAATAACTAGAGGCAAATTCTCAAAACTAAATGTTCTGGAAAAGTCGAATATGGAGAAAGTGCAATGCTAACTTGATATCAAGTTATCAGAGCATCCAATAACTTAAAAAAAAAACAAGAGAGAACGCTATAGTCGGGTTGGTGTCCTGACTATCTATACCCGCCACTCAGCTAAAGAGAGTGCGAGGAATATTTTTTTGATCACGCATAACTTTTTAATGAATGGTCCGATATGAAAAATGTCTTCTACATTTTAATAGGTATAAATATACACAACAAAATTTAAAATCGTTAGTGGGCGATTGTGGGCGTTAGAGGGGGCGTGGCGCTCGGGTGAAATAAACTTGTGCTGCGGAGGAAGCCCAAGAATATGTGTGGAAAATCTCAACCTTCTAGCTTTTGTAGTTTCCGAGATCTCAGCGTTCATACGGACGGACAGACAAACATACGGACAGACGGACATGGCTAGATCGACTCGGCTAGTGACCCTAGTTATGGGGTCGGAAACGCTTCCTTCCAGCTGTTACAGCAGCAAGAAGACCTCAAAGTTCGAAAAATGATGAACGGAATTATGGTTTGATTCGATGTTAAAGTTTATTAAAAGATACACTCTTTATATTTGGAACCCCATAATTAGAATAATTTTATGATTTTTATTAAGGGAGAAACAAATTTTAGAAAACATAGTCAAAAAACATAAAAGCATACAGCTGCGGTCAAAATAGTAGTAGTATTGCCTCCCTGTGTTTTTAAAGGTTTGTTGTTGTAATTTTTCTTCTCCTGGTAATATTGTATTGTTTATAATTGTACTAATAGACTAATTGGATAAGAAAAGTGACAACAACAATCCTTTAAAAACACAGGGCGGCAATACTACTACTATTTTGACCGCAGCTGTATGCTTTTATGTTTTTTGACTATGTTTTCTAAAATTTGTTTCTGGGGTTTGGGGTTCAAAAGATAAAGAGTGTATCTCTTAAAAAAATGTAACATCGAATCAAACCATGAATCCGTTTGCCTCTGAGAGCTCCGGAAAGTTGGCCAATTTTAGCATTTTTCGAACTTTGAGGTCTTTTTGCTAAGAATCCTTGCGTTGGGGAACTTTTTGGAAAACGCAGTTTAACTTGGGAATTCGCAACGAATCCAAAAATATATATATATATAAAATATATATATAAAAAGTGCCTAAAAATCGAAAATTTGAAACTTTGACCACGGATTTCTCAAAACTTTGACGTGATGTAAAGTTTCCAAGTATGAGGTAGTAATCTACAGCTAAAATTCTTTCAGGTTTTGTTGCGTTTATTCTTGGGTCAAGAAAAAGTCTTGATTTTGTCGACCTGTGTAATTAACGTCAAATTATATTTTCAGAGATCACCAGGGTGTCGACGCTTCAGCCTTCTTCTTGTGGATGGTTTTGACAAGGATGCAGCTAGCTGGTTAATGTGAGCTAGTAGACGGTCATTGCAGCGGCTTGGGTGCATGTTTATTTGCTCTTGACATACCACGGGGCATTTGTTGTCCGAATTTTCGTTAGGGAACTTAGTGCTATCGATCCGGATGCTGATCGAGGCTTCGAGCTGTGGAAATGCACTCGCGGGCTTAAACGGCAGCCTCTCCAGAAGTTTTCCTTGCTTTGATCGTACGGTACTTGGGCAAATAGAGATGATGAAATAACTAAAAAATTTGCTGATTCTTTGGAAGAAAGATTTAAGCTTTTTGAATTGGTCACAGATGAAGAGACTGATGTTACAGAAGCTTTTTATGATGTTCCCTCTGGTGCTGCTTCTTAAATTTCGCCTATTGATGAAAAAAGCCCCTGGCCATGACAGCATTGACGGAAAAGTAGCTAAAGCTCTGCCAGTAGCATCTATTTCGATTCTTACGCGTATCTTGAATGCTATGATTGTTCTTTCATATTATCCGGAGCAGTGGAAGCATGCGAATGTTGTTATGATGCCCAAGAAAGGCGTCTCTCCCCGCTGTGCAGATTCTTTTAGGCCTATTAAGCCTATTGCCAAAATCAGGTTTTTTGCCTCCGATGGGAATCGAACCGGGGCCGCAACCATTGGAGTCGAGCACTCTAACCACTAGGCCACAGAAAAATGATTTTTGTAGAGGAAAATTTATAGACTTGAAATCAACATTTAAAAAAAAAAAATAAACATCATCTGCAAAAGTGGAATTTGAACTCACGATCCAGAGATAATCCGACTCTAACCACCCTAAGTCCAGAAAAATAGTTGACATACAATTTATAATTGTATTTGTAAAACAACAAAATATATGAAGGAAAAAAATAGTTGAGTTACGATATTAATTGTGGCGTTACTATTTAATGTCCCAAAAAATAAAGCAAACAAATACACGCAAACAAATAAGATAGTTTTGCTACGATTTTAATTGAGACGATACTATTAATTTGCCGAATGAATAAAACAACAAAATACATGCAAGTTTTGTAAATAGGTTTTCTACTGTTTTAATTGTTAAATACTATTCAATGACGCAAAAAAAAAAACAACAAAATACATGAAAAATTCAAATAATTTCGAAATACTATTTTTCTATGTTGATTTTACACAGTTCTTTTTTGTGTGTGCAGGTATATCCCGGGACCATACAACTTTAAACGCGTTTTTCTCGAAACCACTTTTTTTGAGACTGCCTTGAACAAATCTTAACCGATCGATCTGAAATTTTGACAGTATATTTAAAATACCTTTATCTATCGACACACAGCATTTTTATACCCGTTACTCGTAGAATAAAGGGTATATTGTATTCGTGCAAAAGTATGTAACAGCTAGAAGGAAGCGTTTCCGACCCCATAAAGTATATATATTCTTGATCAGGGGCACTAGCCGAGTCGATCTAGCCATGTCCGTCTGTCCGTCCGTATGAACGCTGAGATCTCAGAAACTACACAAGCTAGAAGGTTGAGATTTCCCACACATATTCTTTGGCTTCCTACGCAGCGCAAGTTTATTTTAGTCGAGCGCCACGCCCCCTCTAACGCCCACAATCGCCCACTAACGTTTTTATAATGGGTCCTGCGCCCACATCTTTAAAGATTTCCTAGAAGTATAAATGCAATTTTGTTGTGTATATTTATACCTATCGAAATGTAGAAGACATTTTTCAAATCGGACCATTCATTAAAAAGTTATACGCAATCAAAATTTATATATCTATCTCCCTCGCACTCCCTTTAACTGAGTTACGATTATTAGTCGGGACACCAACCCGAGCACAGCGTTCGCACTCCCTTTAGCTGAGTGACGGGTATTAGATAGTCGGGACACCAACCCGACTATAGCGTTCTCTTTTGTTTATATTGCTTCCTTTTTTTATCAACAATTTTAACTTTTATTCAATCACTCACCAAAAAATCAATATATCGCAAAAATCCTACGTGTGTCGATAGCTGTTGATATATAGAAACGAACCAAACTTGATTTTTTGTTCTACATCAAAAATTAAGGACGTTAGCTGTCCGGCCATGGACCCCTTTAACGAAAAAGGGTCTAGGGGCTGTCCATATATTACGTAATCACCTAGGGGGGGGGGGGGCGAGGGTCATTGAAATGATTATGTTCGATTACATGGGGAGGGGGGGGGGGGGTCGTGCACAATGATTACGTAATCATTTTATATAAATTTTTTTATTTAAAGAATTTATTTAAAAACTTTTTTCCTTTAATTATATCTACAAACTTAGATAGGAAAGCAGAGACAAAATTTTTTTAGTGGCTGGGCGGCAAAAAAGAAAATGTTTAGTGGTTCAATCACACGAAGGACGCGAAGACCTGGAATGGCTTGACGAAGAGTATGTTGGAGATAATTTCAGCGTAGACGAACCGAATGTGTCATACCAAACTCCATTTATAAACAATATATAAGATTGGGTTGCATCTCAGTTTGAATCCACAGATTAAAACAAAAAAAATTTTATTCTTGGGATTACGTAATCATTGGGGGGGGGGTTTTTTGTTTATTGAATGATTACGTTTGATCACCAGGGGGGGGGGAGGGGGTCAAAAATCACCAAAAACGTGATTACGTAATATATGGACATCCCCCTACGAAGAAATGCTGCACAGCCGCCATAAAAAATAGAAAATGGCCAAGAAAATTGTAGATCGAGTATTACTATAAAAGAGTAGATGTCGATTTGCGTCATGTTCCCCCAGCCCAAACCATAAGACCTAAAATTCATGAAAACATTGGGTCTGAATCGTGTGTTAGAGGAGGTGTGCACTAAAGGCATTTTTCCACTATGCGGTTTTTTCGGTATTTTTGTGTATTTTCGATTGGCAACGCGATAGGCGGACGTGAGGTGTTTCCATTGGCAAACGCGTCTGAAAACAGCTGTTCTGCTATTGTCATTTGCGAGCTGAAGTAAACAATGGATTTAAATAATTTGTTATTGATAATTGTAATCGCAGAACAGCATTTGAACGTGGAAACATTGCTGCAATGATGAAAGCAACAACATCCCACGTTACGCTGCTTGAGCATTTATTACGGCAGAAAGCAAAAGGATCTGCTGCAGAAGGCGTTCATATATATAGATCTGAACAGTCATTTAATTAATTCTTTGACACGACCCGCGACAGCAGTAGCTTCTGCGAACAGAATCTGATACGGGGCAAGAACATTGTGCGCAAGAAAGAGGGAGATGTGCCCTTTTCCAGCAGTCGCCTGTCAACGTGTGTCATTTGAATATGGAATGGCCATCTACGGTCTAACCAGGAGGTCGCCTTAATGGACGAATGGCGCACGCGAAGCAAACGTCAAGATCATGGAGACGGGAAAGCCCATGTGGCTGCGCTGCAACGACCAATATTTCGCTTCCGATCCTTTCTAGCCGAGCCATTCCATTGGATAAACGAACTGCTACTGCTCTTTATGCGCTTGGATCATCCTCGGAATTCTGAACTATTGCCAGATCATTTGACATATATCATATATCAAATACCAATCTATACGAAATAAAGTTCATGTAAATATCAACAATAAATGGTTTTAATATTTCCCGCTTCTTATCAGCCTCTTATCAGTTTCAGGTCCGGAAAAATGTTCATGCCTGGTTAATACTGCTTAAATATACCACAAATTTCACTTTCCAGCCCTGTAACGCGACAAATTTCCACCCTCCCCTCCTCACCCCTCGCCTACAAGTTTTGTATGGGATTTGGGCGCGTTAAACGGTAAATGGATGCAAACGCGACGCGTCCATAATGAGCAGAGGGCATACGAAATGACTTTTTAAAGGACTCTCAGGACTCTCGAAAAATGCGAAATTGCTGGATTAAAACATAAACCATTCCCACAGTTTTCAACCAAACAAGTTGATATTTTTTTTTAAGATTTGTTTGTGGAAATCTTTGAAAGCCCAGAGGATAATTTTTCCGCACCGATTACGCGATCGGACCCGTTTTGGTTTTAAGTATAGAGTTATGCCATACAATCAGCAGGGTATTTTTTTTTTTTGACCCACAGTTCATTTTATATGATTTTTTTGTAAGATTTCGGGGACTTTTTTGGCAGAACGTGGTTTTTGTTTTTTGTATGCTTCGGCAGTTAGCAGCACTCTCGAACGTCAGCAGAAGCAGAGCGAGAGAGTAGTGAGCAGAGAGAGTCGGCCAATGTTTTTTTTTTCTGGTTTGGAAATACCTGATCAAAATTTTACTATTTGGATACCAGAACGGATTACACAGGCCGACAAAATGTGACATGGGTCGATGTCCAGGCCCGCCACCATTTTATTTCGATAAATGAGGCTTTCCTAAGCACAAGTTGCCACTACGCCTATAAGTCCATCAGCTCTGGTATTTGCGATATCTTTAATTTAAGAAAATCACAAATTTTCTTCGTATTTTGGGATATATCTTCAAGAGTGGCAACCAATTTTGGTAATCTTTTCGGAATTAAATAGTTACACGTCTCTTTTATACGGTCGCTTTGTAAAATTCAATCTAACTCAACCACAAGAGGAGATGGGCGCATTCAAAATTTTAAAGTCACAGCTAAGTTTAAAAATCTTCATTTGTGAACAGCGTTTAAAAATTAAATAAAAATATTTTCTTCTACAATGCATTTTTGATCCAATGACACCTTATGTCCTTAATTTTTAGGACACTCATCAGGTTTTTGTGAATTATTTTTGAATTTTTAAAATTGTTTTTCTTCCTTTCTTCACAGTGACGATTCACAAACAGTGCCCTGGACATCGACCCATGCCACATTTTGTCGGCCTGTGTTATCTAATGGTTGCAATTCTAAGTGTGTCGCCAACCCATTAAATGCATAAGGAATTTTTGTTTTGATTATTAAAAAATTTTGGATTGCTTTTCAAGGGGAGAGCAGGAAAAAACTTTTAGTCATCACATTTGCATGTGAGAAACGCAATGACACACACACATCGATAAATTGGCATGTACATAAGGATGTAATGATTAAATTAGGATAAAATAACGGATCACATAATACATGCCATTCTAAATCAAATTTTTTAAAAAAATTTAAATTGTGTAGTGCGTTCTATGTGGGTTTACGATTAAGCTAAGGTTAGGCGGGATTTTACTCTGATATTAATTTGAATTTGAATATATGAAAAAATCAGCAATAAATGCTTTGCTAATAGTAGCGGACAACGTCGCTATGGGTATCTCAAGTTACCTATAAAATAATAGATAGCCTACAAAATTTTTTTGTTTTTTTAAATTTAATTTTTTATCTATTTGGTCTAACCAGTAGGCCACAGAAGAATGATTTTCGTAGAGGAAAATCTATGGACTTGAAATCAACATTTAACAAAAAAAAAAGGAAAAGCATCATCTGCATAAGCGGGATTTGAACTCACGACACAGAAATTATTAGTCGGATACTATAACCACCCGAAGTCCAGAAAAAAATTGACCTACAATTTATAATTGAATTTTTAAAACAACAAAATACATGAAGGAAAACAAGAAAGGAAGCTAGCTTCGGCCAGCCGAAGCTTATATTCCATTGCAGATCATTATTTTTTTGATTCTTCCTATGCACACTGGGCCAGAAAGTTAATTTTTTGGCCAAAAATCTGTAATTTCTTTCCTAGGACAGTTAGAAGGATGCAGTTTTTTGCGTTTTTTGTCTTAAAATATTGAACTTTCCAATGAATTAAAAGTAAAATTTCTTGGAATTTTATATGATATAGATAATCCAAACCAAAGTCGGAAAAGGTTAAGTACTTTTCGGTTTATTATTTAAAAAAAAATAACTAGAAGGCGCACTCAATCCATTTTCATTCACAATATAGTATAAGATGAAACCAACTAAAAAAAAATTTACATCACTAAAAAATATTATGTCTTTTTATGAACCATTAAAAACTGAAACTTTCATCAACGTTTGTCAAACAATCAATTATAAAAAAACGTATATTTTTTTTCTTGTTTTCTCTTAAGATTTTTATAATCAAATTATTAAAATTAAATTATTGTTATAAAAATATGGTTTTTTAATTTGTTTAATGTTTATTTGACATATTCTGAAGTCAGCACAAATGTGTGTTACATTTATTATTGCATAGTCCAGATTAGTAAAATTTTAGTTCTTATCTGAAGGAAGAACAAGTAATGCTGCATACCTTTGGGCATACTTAAGTCCTCCCTCAAATCCCTTAAGCCCTCTACCGTGCATTTCGCCTCTGCGCTGTAATTTCCTGTTTCATAGTTTTCGGATCTAAACTATATAGATTTCAAAATATCATGATACGTAAAAAGTAGATTTAAGATGTTAGTCACACTAAAATCAAATTTTGGCGTGTGTTTACTAAAACCTCAAGAAAAAAAGTACGGCATACTTTTGGGCTCCTTTAGGAAAACTCATCTAAATGGCTCGACTTCAAGTTAAGCCTTCAATTAAAACTTTAATTACCGAGAACTAAGGCGAAACCGCATAGAGTCGGCGGTATACGCTTTTAGTAAATTGATCAACGAATTTTTTTTTGAAGGAATGAACTAATTTGGGGATGGCACTCAAAGGACCCCGAAAAGCATAGTACTCATTTTCAAAAAAACGCCGTAAAAATCAACAAAAAAAATTTTTTTAGGAAGCAAGTAAAAATAATCACATTTAACAGTTTCGTGAAGAGTCAAACATCTACATCAGCATCTTTGACTTCAAAATGTTTTTTAATTTACATCAATATTTGGTGCATTTCCCACATTGAAAATACTCTAAAAGAAAACTACTTGCCCGAATTCTTTAAAACTTTGGCACAAATTACTTTAATGTATTATGAAAAGGAATTCAAACTTAATTAGGTCATTTTCTTAAAAAACAAAAACGTATTTTTTGCCAAAAATTGGATCGGCTGGCCCAGTGTTCTATGGGAGCTATATAATATAGACGTCCGAGTTTTGTTAATTTTATTCGAAATTTGCAAATGTTTAAGAAATGCTATATCCCAGTGAAGAAGAGAATGTAATAAAAATCAGCAAAGACATAATTTTTTTCCTTTTAATTTCCTTTTTATTTTCCGACCGTTCCTATAGCAGCAATATAATATAGTGATCCGATTTTTTAAAAATTTTACTCGAAATTCAGAAATATTTAAAAAATAAGGCAGGTATGCCCGAGTCTATCTAGCCATGTCCGTCTGTCTGTCTGTCCGTCTGTCCGTTTCTATGCGAACTAGTCTCTCAGTTTTAAAGCTATCGCGATGAAACTTTCCCGAAAGTCTTCTTTCTATTGCAGGTAGTACATATGTCGGAGCGAGCCGGATCGGACCACTATATCTTAAGGCTTCCATAGGAATATTCAAACAAATACAAGAAAATTCATTGTAACTTTGTAGGAAGTAGGCGTTTTGATTCTTGACTACTTATGTATAAACAAAATTAAAATAGAAACTCTGAATCTGGAATCCAAAGAGAATATAAACACTGTTTATAATATCTTTGCTGGAATCCCTGGAACTGCACCGAGTAAGCATTACTTTATCTGCAAGGGTATATAAGCTTCGGCTGTCCGAAGTTAGCTTCCTTTCTTGTTATACCCGTTACTCGTAGAGTAAAAGGGTATACTAGATTCGTGCAAAAGTATGTAACAGCTAGAAGGAAGCGTTTCCAACCCCATAAAGTATATATATTCTTGATCAGGGTCACTAGCCGAGTCGATCTAGCCATGTCCGTCTGTCCGTCTGTCCGTCTGTCCGTCTGTCCGTCTGTCCGTCTGTATGAACGCTGAGATCTCAGAAACTACAAAAGCGAGAAGGTTGAGATTTCCCCCACATATTCTTTGGCTTCCTACGCAGCGCAAGTTTATTTTAGCCGAGCGCCACGCCCCCTCTAACGCCCACAATCGCCCACTAACGATTTTAAAATGGGTCCTGCGCCCACATCTTTAAAGATTTCCGAAAAGTATAAATGCAATTTTGTTGTGTATATGTATACCTATCGAAATGTAGAAGACTTTTTTCAAATCGGACCATTCATTAAAAAGTTATACGAAATCAAAAATTATATATCTATCTCACTCGCACTCCCTTTAGCTGAGTTACGATTATTAGTCGGGACACCAACCCGACACAGCGTTCGCACTCCCTTTAGCTGAGTCACGGGTATTAGATAGTCGGGACAACAACCCGACTATAGCGTTCTCTCTTGTTTTTTAATTATTCCTATGGGAGTCATAAGATATAGTGATCCGATCCGGCTCGTTCCGACATATGTACTACCTGCAATAAAAAGAAGACTTTTGGGAAAGTTTCATCGCGATAGCTTTAAAACTGAGAGACTAGTTCGCATAGAAACGGACAGACTGACAGACGGACAGTCGGACAGACGGACAGACGGACATGGCTAGATAGACTCGGCTATTGGTCCTGATCAAGAATATATATACTTTATGTGGTCGGAAACGTCTCCTTCACTGCGTTGCAAACATCTGACTGAAATTATAATACCGTCTGCAAGGGTATAATAATATTCCCAAGAGTAGAAGGTAATTTTTCAAAAAACACCGAAGCTAGAACTTTTTAACGTTTTTTTTCGATCCTTTCTATGGGAGCTATAAGATATAGTCGTCCGATCCGGTCGGTCCCGGCTTATATACTACCTGCAATAGAATGAAGTCTTTTGGTAGTTTCAAGCCGGTAGCTTAAAAATTGAGAGACTAGTTTGCTTAGAAACGGACAGACAGGCTGATGGACAGACGGACGGACAGACGGAGGTACAGACGGACATAGCTAGATCGACTCGTCCGGTGATGCTGATATGTATTCTTATCCTTTATTGGGTCGGAAATGTCTCCTTCACTGCGTTGCAAACTTCTGACTGAAATCATTATACCCTCTGCAAGGGTATAAAAAGGTACATCTGCTATTGTGCGCAGAGCCGTGTTTTACATTCTTTGAATCCGCAAGATGTTACATTCTTTGAATCCGCAAGATGTTGGAATCCGAAGCAGTGTCCCATTTTTGAATCCAGTACGTAATCGATGGGACCACGATTGACTTGAACAGCCTCTAAGCATCTAGTTCAGCTTTCGAAGTTTGGCACGACAAGTGGCTGCGACTTTGGTTATGTGCTGCCTCCACGTAAGACGCTTGTCCAAGATTTCTCCCAAATACTGGGCCAGGGTGGACTGCGGGATGACTGTGTCCTGGAATTTAACCCTGCTAAGGATTTTACTTCTTAGGGAGAAGTTGCAATGCTGGGACTTGCTTCCTTTTATAGTAATATTCCATCTGGTCGTCCATTCGCTATACAGATCTAGAAAGTTTTTGAGTTATTCGGGACGCTTCGATGCGATATGCTAAGTTGGCGATAAAGGCAGTATCGTCCTCATACGTCGCCAAAATAGTACCCGGTTCGCAAGGATTTTGGCAGATCAGCGGTGTAGAGGGTATACAGGACGTGGCCAAGTACACTACCCTGAGGTACACCAGCTCGGATGCTTCTAACAGTTTACCTTTCGCCTCTGACTTCAGCCATGAAGTTTCGTTCTTCGAGGTACGATTTTAAGGGGCAAGAGAGTTTTTAGCTTGAAATCAAGCGATCGTGCCATACTCGATCAAAGGCCTCCTTGACATCAAGAAAGATTGCCGAGCTGTACTGCTTGTTTTCGAAAGCATCTGTGTAGTGCTGGGTTACCCGATGAGCTTGTTCGGGGGCACCGTGATGACTTTTAAAGTCAAACTGGTGGTCTGGAATGGCATCCTGTACGCTTCTTACTGTCATTATTCTGCTAAGAATGTAATCAGCAGACTTATTGGTCTGTACTTGGTCTGTATTGTATTCGTGCAAAAGTATCCCTGAAGGAAACGGAATCAGTTTTGGACTATTTAAATACTAGTTGGGTCAAGAAGGTTAACTAGTTCAAGTTATGTCCATTTCCATGTAACGAAGTGGTCCATTTTTCATATGCTTGTCGTCGGAAACAACTAGTCCATTTGCTACTAGTTTTGCACTAGTGACTGTTAACCAATTTATGGTTACAGCTGTTAAACTACACTAAAAAAAATATTTTCACGAAAAAACTAAAAATTAGTCTCTAAACCATCAAGTGATTGGATTTCACTAGTACTTGACGATGCCTAACTTGACGCTCTCCTAATTTAGCATCCAATTAATAGGCGCGGTCCTTAGAGAATTTCTGATAATTATTATGTAATCAAATACAGTAAATGATAATTAAATGGAATTAAAACAATCTTACTTTTTTTGAGGCAAGTCGCCCTCTCTAGGACTTGAACCCGGGACCTTTGCATTTGTAGACACACTAACTGATTGAGCCACACACGCATCACATTTTGTAATGCCCTAACAAGGTTTATGAATTTTAGTGTGACATAATTCATAAACAGTGATTTTTCACATATATATTGCCTCGGACAGATTAAACAAAGTTTAAATTAAACTAAAGCATCACCTAGCAAACAAAAAACAAAAAAAAATGTACAGAGACTGGGGATTGAACCGAGGACCTTGAGTGTTTGATTTGTTTATTGTTAAATTTCCCAAGACATTTACACTCTAGGCTATATTTTTGGATCATATGTGTTTCATTTGCAACTAGTTAAATTCCAGTTGCCTTTTAACTAGACCCTAACATGTACACTCAAAATAAATTTAACCCTAAATTTTAGAAAATCGCCATTAAAATTTCTTTTTTCTAAATACAAGAAAGTTATTTCTAAATCTTAGGAAATTGTTCTTAAGTCAAGAAAGTTTTCCTTAAATCCAGGAAGTTTTTCTTAAATGTAGAAAATGGTTACCATGAACTAAAATCACCCTAAAATCTAGAAAAAATGCCCTTAAAATTAGAAATTATTTTCTGAAAAATAGAAAGGCAAACGAAAATAATAAAATATTTTGGCAACACCTTTTCTAAAAATGAGTGCCCTAACCCTAAAATTAGGGTTTAGGGTAATTTAGGGTTCTAAATAATAGAAACATTTCCTAAAAAGTAGAAAGTTTTTCTAAAAAATAGAAATAGTTGTTTTCACATGCTCTGGCACACCAAAATGTTCAATGCAAGAACTTGTCAGCTGCCGGCCGGCTGTACTCGTGGCGCAGACCGTTAAAGCACTTGGTTAGCAATCGAATCGACGAGGGTTTGAGTCCCAGAGCAAATTTTTTTAAATTTTTTTTTTAATGTTATTTTTTTTTTTTTTTTTTTTATTTTTATTTATTTTTTTTTTATTTCTTTTTTATTGATGGCAAGCAGTAAACTAAAAATAATTAGGTTTATATTCAGCTATTTTCTATATACTACACATAATATAAATTGCGTTAGCATAAATATATACATATGTATATACGTATGTAAATAGGTAAAACGCTAATGGTCAAAATTATGCAATTAGTATTCAAATGTGTTGTCCGCTTCACCCTTTACATACAATGCTCGGTTTGCCACAGCAAGTTTAAGTGCTACAATGGCCCAGTATGTAGGCCATTCGCTCCTCGCGCGGGAGACCCGGGTTCGATTCTCACGACGAACAAGTAAAAATTGTAAGTTTTTTTCATGAACATAAAATATTAACTAATCATAATTTCTACATTCCCAATCTTCCGCAGTCCCGTAGTCCACATTTACAACCACATTTGGCTTTGGTTAGATAAGAAATCCAAGCGCAAATACATAATAATAAATACATAACCTTTAACATTCACAATATACAAGACACACAACGCCTGCATATGTATATAGGGAGGAGTACATAATACAAACGTATATACAAAAAAAAATCATTATTGAACATGTTTTTTTGTTTTGTTTTTAATTTCTATTTTTTAGGAAAATTTCCTACTTTTTAGAAATTTTCCCTTAAATTTAGTAAAATTACCCTAAAATTTAGAAATATGACGTCAAAAAAAATCAAAAATATAGAAAAATGTGACCCTAAAATTTAGGGCGAGCTTGTCTTGAAGACAAAAGTAGGGCGATTTCCTTGACTTTAGGGTTAATTTTATTTTGAGTGTAGGTGTGTAAAAGAAATGCGAGGAGATAGGCAGATTGGTAATGATTTTTTGAGTTTTTAAAGGCAACCGCTTGGGTTCGAAGGTGTAACGATTCGCTACGTTGATACACTGAAAAAAAAATTCAAGTCAAACGGGATTGAATCAATGCGAAACGGGATTAAAAACAGGGTAAGCCCGAATATGCTAAAATTGATCCAAAAAAGATTGAAGTAATCCCGTAGTTTTGCAAGCCAAAATAGATTGAATTTATCGTTATTGAGTAGGCCGGGATTAATTCAACCCCGAAAATCGAGATCGATTCTATCCCAAACGTACTAAATTTAATCCCGAACGGGATAGTTTCAATCCCGAAAAACGGGATAATTTTTATCCCAAACGTACTTGAATTGAGCTCGGCCGAGATTATATAAATTCCAATAAATCCTCAAAAACCCAAAAACCGATACAAAATTATGTTTTTATTTAATCTTTTTTATTTTAATATTAAATATACTTGATTCTAAACTACATATCATTTTGTGGATATAACCGTAAGGAAGGTGTTATTTGCTCTGACTATCAGAAAAGGAGTTGTTTTTGGATATAATCTCCTCTATACGGTCTTGATAGTTGAATATTGTTGTCAGCTGAAGAAATAATTTTTCCTCCGCGCCAGCAAGGGTCACTTTTTCACTCCTCTTTCCATTGTTACTTGATTTGAATTGGGCTGAGAATTGTAAGCAGCAGTGGCGGATCCAGGATTTGGATGTGGGGTGGTGAGTTGTTCTTAAAACAAATTTGTTGGTCAATTATTTTTCATTCCATTATTTTTTTAAAAGAGTGAGGCGCAATTTATCCCTTAAGGCCTTTACGTGGATTTGCGCATGTTAGTCAGCATTTTCAAATTAAATCTTGACAATCTATTTATAAACGAAAATAAAAAATTAGAGTCAAAAAAAAGTTTTAATTTTACAAAACAACGCCTTTACATGTTGAACAGCTTTGCCCATGAAAATGTGTATACTTTACCTCATAAACACTGTAATGCTTCTTCTGCTAATAAAGCTATTATTGTTGTATCGTCTTCGTCTTCCAGTTCATCAAAACTTAGCTTGGCCTCACTATTACCGGATCACTTTCCACACAGTGAACTGACTCTCGGACACACTGAATTCAAATAGCACTGATTTATTAAACGTTTTGAATTATTGACGTATAAGTCAAAGCAGTCTACACAAGAAGTTACCAGTTTGGTTCGATTAGTGTTGGTATGAGTTGGAAGTCTTTAATTATCGGAAAATTAAAGTTTTGGCTAAGGTTTTCCAATTTACACATTTTCACATTTAGATGGCGCTACCTTATTAGTTAGTTTTTATTACTGTACGATGCAGTGCCATCTGTTGGAAAAATAACAACGTTACTCCTTTAGACTAAAAACATTAAACGTGGTAGTAGTGTTTCGTAAATCATTTGGTTTATAAAAAAAAGCAGGTTTGTGAAAAGTTTTGAATTCCTGTTGGGATCTTACAAAAATCTTTTTCAACCAACAAGTCGGATCGAATTTTATATGACAGCCCGGAATTTAATCGCGTTCGGATAAAAAAGTCATAATTTAATCTTTTTAGGATGACATATATCTTTTCAGACTTAAAGTACAAATTTTTATTCCAGATTCGGATAAAAAAGTATTAATACAATCTTTTTTAGGATAACATAAATTTCTCGGGCTCAAAATAATCCCAAAAATACAAAATTAAGCCTTTTTTATCCAAAACGGGATTGAAATTTTGGATCTCGGAATAAATTAAAATCAAGAATAAAAAATTTGAATTTAGCACGCCGTTTTTTTTTGAGTGTAATCTCTCCGCCTTTCCGTTGCGGCTGTTCCCGGACGACTCCCAGATCGGGATTTGGCCGGAACGACGAGTATTTACGGCCCAAATGAATATCTTTTTAAACTACCGAAAATAACTTTTAACCGCAGATCGTGGCGGCGACGTTGTGTAGGCCTTTAGCGTACGGCGAAACTGGCGACCGTGTTCGATCGAACCTGGGTTCTTCTTTCGCCTCAAATGATCGCTCGATGGTAGTTCGTCGCCTAAACTCTGCTCTAGATTCACTGGATGCAATTCTCTTTGGGCCGGGGCATGGGTTATAATGGGCAAAACTTATCTCTGATGAAAAATAAGGCAATCATTTACGCCTTTCCTTGGGCGCTGCTGCTGCTCTTTGATGAAACGCTGGCGTTGAACTTGAACACTGGATACGCAGTCTCCTCATGCGCCCGGGCTTCTTAGCTAAATTCGCCCTCTCTCTTTTTGGTTGCCTTCGAACCCAAACGGTTGCCTATAAAAACCCAAACAAATGTACAATCTGCCTATCCAATAGCTTTCCTTTTCCTTACCCTTTTAGTTGCGGCTAGCTTCCAATTAAAATGGAATATTTTCCGCTGGCACAGATCTTAGCACTCGCGTGAACTTTACGAATTTCTAGCCACTGGTAAAATTTGGACTGTTCTCTGCAGTTGCCGAAAACGGAAAGACCTGACCCCACGCCGGAAAAGTGGCGGTAACCCCAGATCGAATCAGGGTGAAAGCGAAGATAGTTGACACTTGCCACTGTTGCTCTCTCGCGCTATCCTATCTATACCTACCACTCTCATCCTAGCTCTAGTGGCAACGCAGTACCCACTTTCCGAACGACCAACAGATGGCGCTAGAAAAGTATATTTTTTCTTCGAGCAAGCGCTACAAAGGCCACCGAGAAGAGAGAGAGGGCGAATTCAACAAAAAAGAACTGGGCGCATCCGCAAACTACATATCCAGCGAGCAAGTTAAACGCCAGCGTTTCGTCAAGGAATAGCCGCAGCGCCCCAGGAAGGGCGTAAATGATTACCCCATTTCTCGTCATTGATAAGTCATTTCCCTCTATAACCCATGCCCCGGCCCAAAAGAATATTTAGTGACCCGGCTGCCAACACCAATTATTTTTGTTTACATGTCGCCGCCTATTTGGACTCTGTCAACCGAAAAAAGTGGAAAAATCCGAACTTTAAAAATCCACCATAAATCCAGTTTTCCATGGATTTGGGCCATATCCGGCTTGTTTTATTCGGTAGGATGTAAACTTTAAGTTTGTACCCATTTTGATTTTTCAACGGATTTATTTCGAGTTTTTAAGATATATACAGCCGACTTACAGACGACCAAAAAACACATTTTTCATCTTTGTCGAGCTTCTGCGCTGCCACTACTCATCCAATCATATTGATCTGTATGGCAAAGTTAAGCTCTGATCTATTGACTTTAAAATAAAACTAAAACTGGCCCAATCGAGTGGATATCTGGCGAGATATAAGAAGAAATTCGAAAAAAGTCCGAAATTTAACATTACGAACTTTAAAAAATCTTTTAAAAAAAACTGTGCCATCGATCTAGGGGTCCAACACTAACAGAATTTGCCATCAATTGCTGGGGAGCACACCAAGAATATTATTTTGTAAACTAGTGTAATAAATATGAAGTAAATCAAATTAAATGGGGAAAATAAATTAATTAAATATTAAATGAAACTTTTCCAAGTCGAATGCAATAATCCCCATGCGGCACTTAACCATATTTATATACACAAAAAGTTTTAAAAATCTTATTTAACTATTTATCATATTTTAACCTGTTTTATTTATTTATTGTCTATATTTATTTATTTAATTCATGCATGTTCTTATATTTAGTTTAAGTGATGGTTTTATATTTTTAGTTGGTAAATAAATTTTATAATGTTTAGCTAATTCGAAAAAGTGGCCGCAGCTAGCGCTGTCTGCAATGTAGAGTAGCACTTGGTAAAGGGGTCGCTCAGGATGTCGAGCGACGAAGGGGATGAGCGACCAAAGGTAGGGTGGGCAGACCAAGACCTCCATGACATCCAGGGAGGCGAAGGATGAAGTCAGACGAAAGGGGAATTATCAGGAAACGTACAGTAGCATTATATTGTGTGTGTTTTTTTCTCAACCCGGTTTTCGGTGATGCACGCGAGTATCTAAATATTATTAGCCAAAGGCAATACGAGTCATCGGCAATATCATCACACCCATAGCCGAGAGCCAGAGCCGGAGAATATCTTTCGCGCGCGCCGATGGCTCGGTACAACAACTAGCCTAAATTATGGTTATGAGCGTAGCGGTTCGTTACATTCTGCGTACGAAAACATTAATGCTTGCAGCAAAATAATAATTAATATCTTACATTATTTAAAAGTGTACTATGTATTGCCGAGTTGAAATCCCCCTTCGTTAATGTTGAGTTGAGCACCTGCTCTTCAAGTCAGCTGCTATGTGTTCTGTTGGAACACGAGTTTTACATTTGTCAAAAATCCCAACCGTTTCACACGGATTGGTCGCGTTCAGCAGTACAACATGATTACTGGCCGCGTTTAGCAGAACAACATTATCTCTGATCATTGATGGATCAGTAATCAGTGATCAAGTTTTTTCTGCTGAACGCTAATGATACATTTCGATGACGTAAAAGTAAAATATATATCTAACATTGCGCGCGCAATTTAAAAAAAAATTATTTTTCCCGCTTGATGATTTTGAAATAAATAATGCGAACATGATCACTGATCATGATGCAAGAATTTTGCATCAGTGATTAGTGATCATTGCATCATGATCAGTGATCATGTTCGCATTATTTATTTCAAAATCATCTTAGAAAGCATATTTGTGGTTATTTTTACCTTGGTAACAATTTTAGGCAGTAACTAGCAATAATTAATCAAATTTCACATATTTTAAGTTCCGTGAAACTTTTCAACAAATAACAGCTGTTTGAAAATTCAACAGGACTTATTGTGGGTCGTTCCCTTAATTGCTGAAATTTTCTGTTGAATTTTCAACAATTCAGCAATTCAACAGTTTAGGGAATCCCCTCATTAAAACAATCGTTGGTTGCATGGGAAACATCGATTGCCTAATTTCTGGAGACATCGATAGCTTCGAATAATCATCGATTTTTGTTCCAGCTTTGTAAACCAGCGTTGTTGTTTGTAATTTTGCAGCGAAAAGTAATAAAGCCGCACACAACTGTAAGTTCAACCGCTAAATTAAAAGATTTTAGATACATTTCTATCATACTATAAAAGAGCACAGCAAATCGACAAACTCTTATGTTCGATGAACCCCGTGAAATGTCTGTGTTTGTAAAGTGACGCTACCATTTAAAATGCGCCGGGCATTTTGCCTTTGATGTCGCTGTATTGAAGCTTACTCTTTCCGAGCTGGGGAAATAGTTCAAGAGTCAAGCGATTTCATAATAAAAATTGACTAAGTTTTAAGAACTTCGATAAATGAAGGCAAGAAATATGTACTCTGTTGATGGCGTCGCTTGCTGCGGCTTTCATTTTGTTTCTGTGCAAAAACCACCACAAACGCAGGGACACACAGACGAGTGCACACCACCAAACGTTCGAGAGCGGCTTGCTGGCATTTTACTGCGTTTATGGGAAGCCAAGTTCATGTATTCAATTACACCAAATTCATTGTCAGAGAGTAACCACCTAACCCTTTATCTCAGTGATCTTTTGAAGCTGATATTTTGTTTTGCCTTTAAAAATTGGTCAGTCATTACTTTGTTAGACTGGCTTTTAACTTAAACCATTTTTTATATTTCCAAAATGTACATAACTTCAAAAACTTTTTGTGTCGAAAAATCATGACTTAGTTTTTTAGAATTCATGAATTTTATACCATAAACATATTTCACGTTCCGCTTTGCTGGGTGCGAATTTTGGTTTCGGTTTTTAGGGCTCAACTTATCCTCTACTTTGCTTCGTTTCAGCCACCGTGAACAGATCCATACCAGTCCAGTAAAATATCCGATAAGCGAGAAAATGTCAGCCAAGCGCAAGGCAGGAGGCAACGGAGCCGGACCCAATAAGCGGCGCCCGAAGAAGAAGGAGTCTGACTACGAGGATGAGTTCAGCGATGAGTCCGAAGAAGACGGCGTGCACCAACAGGCGGCCGCTGCTAATCAAATGGAGGTTCTCATTCCCCACGACGACCTTGACCCGCCCAGCAAGCTGCCCGAGGACTTGCTGGCCACTTTGGAAAAGACTCCGGGCCAGATGCTGCTTGCCGGCATGGTAACCTGGGACCTGACTGGTAAGCGGGACCGCAAGAACGTTACGAAGGTGCGCCCAAACCTGTACAGCTTTCACCGGTTTACGGATGAGAAGGTAAGCCATCCTCCACGTCGCCTCGCACTATTTTCACAGAGCGCCTCTTTTGCAGTATCGATATGTGGCTAGCGGACCCAGTGCCGCTCACACAATTGTTATCAACATGGACCGCAAGGCGCTTGGTTTTGGGCGGAATCCCAGCGGCCAGCTGGGCCTTAGCCAAGACATTAAGTTGGCTGAGAAGCCCACCCTCATTCCGGCCCTGGAACAGCTAAACATCGTGCAAGCAGCGGTCGGCCGGCATCACACTCTGTTTCTGACCGACACGGGCACCGTATACGCCTGCGGCGAGAATAAGTCTGGCCAGTGCGGCGTGGGGAATACCCACGCCAATATCTATTCGCCCACGCCGATCAACTACCGAGGACCGCCGATCATCCGGATCGGTTGCGGGGCCGAGTTCTCGGTCATTCTGGACATCAAGGGGAGCCTGCACACATTTGGACTGCCAGAATACGGCCAGTTGGGCCACAACACTGACGCCAAGTATTTTGTAAACGCCAACAAGCTGTCATTCCACTTCGAGACGTCGCCCAAAAAGGTGGTCCTGTATATAGAGAAAAGCAAGGAAGGCCATGTGACGCCAGTCGATGGTGTGCAGATCGTGGATTTTGCCTGCGGCAACAACCACACAGTAAGATGAAAATAATTCTGCAGCTTTTCAATATCTTACAAATCTTTCCTTTACAGGTCGCCATTGACTCCAAGAAACGCGTCTACAGCTGGGGCTTTGGCGGTTTTGGACGTCTCGGCCATGCAGAGCCCAAGGACGAGATGGTACCGCGACTAATGAAGTTTTATGACACACAGGGTCGGGGTGGGCGTAGCGTCTACTGCGGATCTACTTTTAGTCTGATCGTTAATGAGCTGGGCCTGCTCTTCCTGTTCGGCCAGAATAAGAAGACAGGCGAGGCTAATATGTATCCCAAACCAGTTCAGGATCTGTCCGGATGGAATATCACCGACATTGGCTGTGCCAACACATCAATCGTGATTTCGGCCGATGACACACTTATCGCTTGGGGCGCATCGCCAACGTTTGGAGAGCTGGGCATCGGGGAGTTCCAGAAGTCGTCGACGGTGCCTAAGGAGGTGCCAAAGTTGGACAACATTAAAATACCTCAGGTAACTATGGGTTACTCGCACACGGCGTTGCTGGTGGACACCAGCCACGAGGGCACGAAGCAAAAGTACGAGAAGATGCCCGAGTACACTATTGATGATTAGATGGCGAGCGGCTTTTTAATGCTGCCACAAACAAATATACCGCTGCCAACAACAATACTGATCCGCGTAGGAAACACTGAGAACTGATCATCGAAACTCTGCTGCTACTTATTTAAAGTGAAACTAAACAAATCCAGCAAATTATATGCTATAAGTTAAAAGTTCATTATTATGCTAAAACTCGCTATCTACATACTATTCGATAATCTCAGAATACGGATAAAATGTATTTTGTTCCCAAACTCTAATTTATTCTCGTCACTGATACAATGTAACCCTCAACCTGTTTCCTTCTTTCTATAATTTATTGCCGCCCACCTTTAGGATTAAAATCCATTCACATAACGTATGATTATCCATTTTTAATTTGTAATTTACACCACAAGATACAGTATTCTGCATACATTTCAAACAGAGTGAGCAAAAGCAAAATGCTAACTACAAAACAAGTAATTTAACAAAACAAGCGCATAGGTTACACATAAAAAGTATACCATGGAAGAAATCCAATACCAGTTGCAACTATTAACTAGTACATCATGCATTTTAATCATATACAAAGGAATATTTAAATAAAAAGAATGTTAGTAATTAGATTGGACCTATGTTCTTTTTATACCCGTTACTCGTAGAGTAAAAGGGTATACTAGATTCGTGCAAAAGTATGTAACAGCTAGAAGGAAGCGTTTCCGACCCCATAAAGTATATATATTCTTGATCAGGGTCACTAGCCGAGTCGATCTAGCCATGTCCGTCTGTCCGTCTGTCCGTCTGTCTGTCTGTATGAACGCTGAGATCTCAGAAACTACAAAAGCTAGAAGGTTGAGATTTTCCACACATATTCTTTGGCTTCCTACGCAGCGCAAGTTTATTTTAGCCGAGCGCCACGCCCCCTCTAACGCCCACAATCGCCCACTAACGATTTTAAAATGGGTCCTGCGCCCACATCTTTAAAGATTTCCGAGAAGTATAAATGCAATTTTGTTGTGTATATTTATACCTATCGAAATGTAGAAGACATTTTTCAAATCGGACCATTCATTAAAAAGTTATACGCAATCAAAAATTATATATCTATCTCCCTCGCACTCCTTTTAGCTGAGTTACGATTATTAGTCGGGACACCAACCCGACACAGCGTTCGCACTCCCTTTAGCTGAGTGACGGGTATTTGATAGTCGGGACAACAACCCGACTATAGCGTTCTCTCTTGTTTATTCTGGGTTGTGCCGCGGGCTTAGTTAAACGATTTTGCGCGGGTCAAGGTTGACAAATATGGTTAATGTGAGATTGTCGGGGAAATTTTAAAAAATTAATTATGTATGTTAACATCTTATTACTGCGGGCGGCCGTACAGTGTACACGTAGTGACATCTAGCAGAGGAAGTGTGCGTGAGGAGATAGACTATACTATAGGATATACTATACATAGACGCAGAGTTGAAAATCTGCTGCGGTAGGACGATTAAAACAAGTGATTCACCGATCGAGAGTTATTGTCAGGGAACGAAAATAACTGTTATTGTAAATTTTTCATACAAAAAAATCACGCACTTAGAAGGGTCCTAAAAATTTTTTAAATACACCACAATTTTTATTAGCCATTGTAGTTTACAAATCCGTAATGATTTTTATTTTTTAATTTTTATAATAAAACTCAAAAAATAACTGTTATTTTTTGATTTTTATGAATAACAGTTATTCCCTTGACATTTTTGAAAAAATGAAATAATTAAAAAAAACATGATACCCGTGCTTTTTATAACTTACTAAAAATTTGTTAAAAAAGGCAACCGCGCATATTTTATACCTATATTTTTTTAAAATTTCGTTTACCCACAAAATCGCCATAAATCAAGTTTGAGTTTTATTTTTGATCACGACGAATAACTGTTATTTGTCAACTTTTATTATAAAACTCTAAAAATAACAGTTATTCTTTAAGTTTTACTTTACAAATCAGAAAAGTGTGATTTTTAAAATAAAACTTATAACAGTTACGTTCAATAACTTATTGTTATTGTCTTCAAATTTTGGTATTAAGACTTTCAGCAGGCGAAGGAGAAATTACAGTGAAAGTAGAAAAAGCTAGATTTACAAAACTAAAGCTGGGTTTGCTTAATTAAGCTTATTTCCTAAGGGTATGTATGCGTTAATGACATTTGACTGTAGCTTGTGGTTTGTATGGGGAATCTAAAAACAAACTGATGTTTGACGGTTTCCCCCGATTTCTGACCGTTGCTACTTAGATTTTAGCCTTGCTTCCTAATGTCCAGCCGATTGAAAGCGAAAGTCAGTGTGCGGAAAGCTCCAGCGCAAAGCTTTTTCTCTCTGCTGTCGCACCCGAGGACTCTTGACTTCGGATTGCGACGACTCTGCGGCCGGAGCTCTGGAGGACTTTTCCCTGACTCAGTCTTCCGCCGCGGTCCTGTCGAGTAATGTGCGCCGCTGAAGAACCATCCCTGCACATCGCGCCTTGAGTTCCATTTTACCTTTTTTCGCCCCCTACACCCGACACTCATACATACAAACACCGCACACACACTCACACACGCGCCCAATATCAACAAAACAATTCGAAGTTGTCGACGACCAGGATTTTTTACAAGATTATGAATACAAGTCATTCTGCATACGAAATTCATAGTATATAATTTGAAACGACGGCCAACGAATAAGCAAAATATCTCAAACTGTTAATAATTCTATACAAGCAGCAATAGCTGCAATCGCAACATAAAGAACCAGGAGGATCAGCCACAAATACAATAAAATATTTCGTTAATCAAAGCACGGTGGGTTATTACGTATACGTGGTGGTGAATCCCTGTTTATACGTATGTATGTATGTGTGTACGTTTGGAAATGCGTTCCTGGTTTGGTGTTAGTTTGTAAGAGTGTCTATGAAACATTATTTTTGACTTTGTCATGCCACACGTTTCTGTGGTTTAGTAAATGTAGTGTTGTTTTATACATATGTACTCAATGCGATGAGGCCTTGTCAGGAATTGGATGTGGAGTTGTGTTTGTGCTTGGGCTTGTCTGAGTTCCTGCCTAGTCTCCTACCACCATCACCTAAGAAAGTAATTAGAAAATGTCCTCCCCAAAATTCATGCTTCAAAACAAGCATGAAATTCGACTGGAATTTCATAAAGCGGCTATAAATTCCATGTATAATTATTCCTCATCGCGCAGATATACAATGCCTTTTTTTTCCCATTGTGGCGGTCACGAATAAGCCAACGAACAAGAAGCCTGGACAAGGACCCAAGAGCCGTAGCTCGAGCTCCTTGCAACCTCTGACCATGCTCTGGCCTCCTAATACGAATATAAAAGCTGCTGAAATCAATAAAGACAGACAAAAGCTACGGGCAGGCTGACGTTAAAGCCAAAAGAAGAGCAAAGGAAAGGCGGAGAGATGTGTATGTGTATCCTGTGCTTCGGCCAAGACAGAACCAGGACTCCCCTCCCTACTGTGCGTTTGTGTTTGGGCTTCTGTCTGTATATGCATGTGTCACATTAAGTCACCTGTAGCGGACACTTTTCATATTGGCAGCAGCAACACTGGCAAATCTCGTCATCATCTCTTTCTCTCGCTCACTTCGTTGGACCTCCTTGCGGCCATCCTTCCGCCTCCTTCTTCAACCTGCTTTTCGCTTTCATTCTCGCTTTTGCCACCTTTTAAACTTGTTGCTGACGGCATGTGAAGCAAATTAATGCATACACATTTCACTTTCAATAAAATTAGTTCTAGGACCGACAAAAAACAGCTCTAAAGAAGAGAGCTTCCGAAAATCACAGCCTTTTCCAATATGTGTTGCCTACTTTAAAGACGTCGGCACCAAAAATGATATTCTTTGACTTCCAAAAGTAATCCGCTCGAAATTCCGAAATCTTTAAAGATGTGGGCGCCAGATACCTTTTAAAATAGTTTAAAGCAATTGTGGGCGTTGGGGGCGTGGCCCTCGGCTGAAAGAAACTTGCGCTGCGTAATCCCAACTTTCTAGCATTTGTAGTTTCCCAGATCTCAGCTTTCATCCAGACAGACAGACAGGCAGACGGACATAGAAAATGCACAAAAAAATTGTGGATTACCTATAAAATAAGTAGATAGCCTACAAAATAGAATTTAACCCGTACAAATTTTTTGTTTTTTTATTTAATTTTTTACCTATTTTTCTTTTTTATTTAATTTGCTCTGACCAGTAGGCCACAGAAGAATGATTTCGTAGAGGAAAATCAATGGACTTAAAATCAACATTTAACAAAAAAAAGAAGGAAAACAAGAAAGGAAGCTAGCTTCGGCCAGCCGAAGCTTATATACCCTTGCAGATAATTCCTATTAATTTACAAATCGCAAAAATGTTAATTTTCCTATTATTTCTCATTAATTTTGCGTTCGTTTCAATGGCAGCTATATTATATAGTAGTTCGATTTTGATAAAATTATAATCGAAATTCGAAAATATTTGAAAAGAGTTATATCCTAGAGTAGAAGAGAATACAATAAAAACTAACGAAGCAATAATTTATTTCCTATTATATTCCCATTAATTTTCCGATCGTTCCTATGACAGCTATATGACATAGTCGTCCGATTTTGAAAAAAATTTATTCGAAATTCAGAATTAGATAAAAAATGACATTTCCAAAAGTAGGATGTTATAGGTTTAAAAACGCCCAAGATATAATTTTTTTACATTTTTTTTCCCGATTGTTCCTATGAGAGCTATATGATCAGTGTTGGGACATACCTAGATACTTTTACCTAGGTACGTACCTAGGTACAATTTAGTGGTACCTTTTACCTTACCTAGGTATACAAATAATTGAGTACCTTTTACCTTACCTAGGTATTTATTTTTATATACCTTTGGAATTATTAAGGTACTTACATAGGTATTAAACATTGCTCTGATTTAAAATAGCCAAATCTGACTGCGACACTGTAGTATCGTTTCATTGTATCGTTTCGTTTCAGAATTGTAATAGTCGGAACGCAGCATTAATAATTCAGCCGTTCTATTGTTTGTTTTGTGAAGTTAAAACTAATCGCAGTTTTTTTTTATATAATTTTGTGCACGTATGTATGTTCCCATCACTACATCAATTTATTTATGAAACCAAAGTGTATTTGGAGCGCAAAAATGCCGTATGTACGTAAACAAACGGCATATACATGCATATGCACAATATATAGTCAATGTTTCTACATACGGAATTTTTGCGCGCCAAATATGTACATGAGGGTTTCATAAATACATTAATGAAGTGATACGTGCATAAAATTATTCATGCCGCGTGGTTTAAAAATATATGCACAAAATTAAAACATTTAAATTTAAATGAAATGAAAAGATATTGTTTGATTAAGACGACTAAAAACTGAAAACTAGTCTTATTTTAAGTTTAAATGATTACATTGAACAAAACAAAAAAATTATAAAAAATAAAAAATACCTTATAAATACCTTTTACCTTTACCTAGGTACTGGGAAATTTAAGTACCTTTACCTTACCTAGGTATTTATTTTTGACAATACCTTTTACCTTACCTAGGTAAAAAAACACAGTACCTTTCCCAACACTGTATATGATATAGTTGTCCGATCCGGCTCGTTCCGACTTATATACTACCTGCAATAGAAAGAAGACTTTTGGAAGAGTTTTATCCCGATAGCTTGAAAACTGAGAGACTAGTTTGCGTAGAAACGGACGGACACTGCGTTGCAAACTTCTGACTGAAATCATAATACCCTCTGCATCATCTGCATAAGCGGGATTTGAACTCACGACCCAGCGATTATGAGTCGGATACTCTAACCACCCTAAGTCCAGAAAAAAAATTGACCTGCAATTTATAAGTGTATTTTTAAAACAACAAAAGCTAGCTTCGGCCAGCCGAAGCTTATGTACCCTTGCAGATCGTCCCTATTAAATCGTCCGATTTTGATAAAATTAAAATTGAAATTCGGAAATATTTAAAAAGAGTCATGCCCTAGAGTAGAAGAGAAAACAATAAAAACCAAAAAAGCTCAAATTTATTTCCTATTACTTTCCCATTAATTTTCCGATCGTTCCTATGGCAGCTATATGATATAGTCGTCCGATTTTTGTAATATTTAATTCGAAATTCAGAAATATTTAATAAAATAATATCCCCAAAAGAAGAAGGTAATATTTCAAAAAACTCCGAAGCTATAATTTTTTTAACGTTTTTTTTTCCGATCCTTCCTATGGGAGCTATAAGATATAGTGGTCCTATCCGGTCGGCTCCGACTTATATACTACTTGCAATAGAAAGAAGGCTTTTGGGAAAGTTTCAAGCCGATATCTTTAAAACTAAGAGACTAGTTTGCGTAGAAACGGACAGGCAGACGGACGGACATGGCTAGATCGACTCGTCTAGTGATGCTGATCAAGAATATATATACTTTATGGAAAACGTCTCCTTCACTGCGTTGCAAACTTCTGACTGAAATCATAATACCCTCTGCAAGGGTATAAAAATAGTTGTGTTACGATATTAATTGTGGTGTCACCATTCAATGCCCCAAAAATATAAAACAACAAAAAACACGCAAACAAATAAAATAGTTTTCCTACGATGTTAATTAAGACGTTAATATTAATTTGGCAAATGAATACATGAAAATGTTGTAAATAGGTTTTCTACTATTTTAATTGTTAAATACGATTCAATGACCAAAAAAATAAATCAACAAAATACATGAAAAGTTTAGAAAATAGTTAAGTACTATTTTTCTATGTTGATTTTACATAGGTTTATTTTAAGATTTTTACTTTCAGAAAATTTACTTAAAGCGTGCTTAAGCTTCTAATATTAACTTCGGAGATGTATAAATCGAAAGATTCTGTAATAACAATAGAATTGTAAATCTTAAATTAAGATAGGTGTGGAGAGGGTAAGTTCCAACGGACATATGTATCACAATAGACCAGCGCTCGGCACACTCATACAATAACACTTTGTTTTAGATTTGTAAATTGCACGGGGCAGCTCATTAGTGTGTGTGTGCAGACCGCTGTTCTACAGTGTACGTGAGTGGCAGAGGATGGGCAGAACAATTCCCTATGCTCACTTAATAGGACGCTGCCTATCGCTGCAATAGACCAATGCAAATCGGTAGATTGAATAATAATCATTATTATTATACGCACATTTTTATGAAATGAAATTTTTATGAAAAAAGGGTATCTGCAAAAGGGAAAATTAAATTTTGGAGTAAAAAGAGGTCCCCAAGAAATATCCAAACAATTCGCCCTTGATGAAAACAGAGACAGGGCCTTAAAAGGGGGATGGGCGGACCTTGTGGTTGTCGAGTGCACAAAGTGCAAGGTTGCGTTGCCATTCATTTCGCGGCACTGGTATGGGTGTGGGCAGACGGAAGGAAGAACATCAGTAATCTCTTAGTGCGCCTTGCTCGCATTCGTTCCGTGCCCTCATTGCATAAGTGTCAGTTTCAACGGGCTGGTGTGTGTGTGGGAGATGTGTCCTTGTTGGCAGACAAAAGACCGATGATGATGGCATTTTGTTACTTTGCTACCTTTTGTCGCACGCCACACGGCAGCTCTTTTAGTATGAAATGAGGCTACCAGACAAACGCGTCGCCATCGAAGATCGCCCAAAACGAGTACGGACCAGGCCACGAATAGAAGCAAAAGCATCGGAGTCGAGAACGGATTCTGGCGCGGGATCGGAGGCATGAACAGGGACAATCTGCAGCAGTGGTGGGAGAACTCCTACCGACGCCATCTCCCGGAGCCCAGTTATAGTAATAATTATGGTCTTGAATCCGCCGAGCTGCAGTTCGCACACCAGGATCCCAACCAACTGCCCATGGACTACGAATACGGCAACTTGAGCCTGGGCAATCCGTACGACTTGGACCAGGAGCAGTTCGGGTAACGATCTTTTGCTGCCCGTTCCTATTCAATTAGCAACCTCTTTTTAAGCAGCATCTCCTCGCTGACGCTGCTCCTGCTGGCGGTCAGCTACGGGCTTGTGGTTTTCGGCGGCGTTGTGGGCAACTCCACGCTGGTGCTGACCCTCTGCTCGGCCTCTTCGGTGCGCCTCAGAAACCCACTACTATTGGCCGTCTGCATTGCGGACCTGCTCGTCACCGGCATTTCTGCGCCGGTCACACTCCTTAATCTCGCGATGAACCGCCGGACGCGATCAATGCCGCTGGTGCTGTGCAAGGTCATCCACTACATACAGGTGAGTGGGTTTCTTTATCAAAGGGGGTTAAAAAATATCAGGGTTGTACGAAATATAAATGTATTAAGCTGCTTCCCAGCAAGCAATTTGAGCGTTTTCTCACTGTTTTCTGATACTTTTTATACCCTTGTAGAGGGTATTATAATTTCACTCAGATGTTTGCAACGCAGTGAAGGAGACGTTTCCGACCAATAGCCGAGTCTATCTAGTCATGTCCGTCTGTCCGTCTGTCTGTCTGTCCGTCTGACCGTCTGTCCGTTTCTATGCGAGCTAGTCTCTCAGTTTTAAAGCTATCGCGATGAAACTTTCCCGAAAGTCTTCTTTCTATTGCAGGTAGTACATATGTCGGAGAGAGCCGGATCGGACCACTATATCTTAAGGCTCCCATAGGAATATTCAAAGAAATATAAGAAAATTCATTGTACCTTTGTAGGAAGTAGGCGTTTTGATTCTTGACTACTTAAAAACAAAATTTAAATAAATAGAAACGCTGAATCTGGAATCCCTGGAACTGCACCGAGTGAGCATTCTTTTATCTACAAGGGTATATAAGCTTCGGCTGGCCGAAGGTAGCTTCCTTTCTTGTTTCTGAGTATTCACAGTCATAAAGTGTTCAAAAAAGAGTCCGGAAAGAGTTTTTTCTTTGAAAAAGGTTGCACTTTAAGAGGCTGATTTGTGAGTCCGATCTGACTCTTTTCTGACTCAGATAAGTGCTTTCCGTTATTTTAATCGCGATTTTTACTTTAATTTTCCATACCATCGTTTTTATGAGGCTATGCCTAGAGAGCACCAAATGTGCTCCGAAAACGCTCTTATTTATGTGCCGACTCAGAAAACACTCTGAAACGAGGCTCTTTTCAGACATACAACAAGAGAGAACGCTATAGTATATAGTATAGTATAGGGAGATGGATATATCACCGTTTTTTAGATTGCGCATAACTTCTTAATTAATGATCCGATTTGAAAAATGTCTTCTAAACTTTGAGACAGACAGACCATACCATCGTTTTTATGAGGCTATGCCTAGAGAGCACCAAATGTGCTCCGAAAACGCTCTTATTTATGTGCCGACTCAGAAAACACTCTGAAACGAGGCTCTTTTCAGACATACAACAAGAGAGAACGCTATAGTATATAGTATAGTATAGGGAGATGGATATATCACCGTTTTTTAGATTGCGCATAACTTCTTAATTAATGATCCGATTTGAAAAATGTCTTCTAAACTTTGAGACAGACAGACAGACAGACAGACAGACAGACAGACAGACAGACAGACAGACAGACAGACAGACAGACAGACAGACAGCCAGACAGACAGACAGACAGACAGACAGACAGACAGACAGACAGACAGACAGACAGACAGACAGACAGACAGACAGACAGACAGACAGACAGACAGACAGACAGACAGACAGACAGACAGACAGACAGACAGACAGACAGACAGACAGACAGACAGACAGACAGACAGACAGACAGACAGACAGACAGACAGACAGACAGACAGACAGACAGACAGACAGGCAGACAGACAGACAGACAGACAGACAGACAGACAGACAGACAGACAGACAGACAGACAGACAGACAGACAGACAGACAGACAGACAGACAGACAGACAGACAGACAGACAGACAGACAGACAGACAGACAGACAGACAGACAGACAGACAGACAGACAGACAGACAGACAGACAGACAGACAGACAGACAGACAGACAGACAGACAGACAGACAGACAGACAGACAGACAGACAGACAGACAGACAGACAGACAGACAGACAGACAGACAGACAGACAGACAGACAGACAGACAGACAGACAGACAGACAGACAGACAGACAGACAGACAGACAGACAGACAGACAGACAGACAGACAGACAGACAGACAGACAGACAGACAGACAGACAGACAGACAGACAGACAGACAGACAGACAGACAGACAGACAGACAGACAGACAGACAGACAGACAGACAGACAGACAGACAGACAGACAGACAGACAGACAGACAGACAGACAGACAGACAGACAGACAGACAGACAGACAGACAGACAGACAGACAGACAGACAGACAGACAGACAGACAGACAGACAGACAGACAGACAGACAGACAGACAGACAGACAGACAGACAGACAGACAGACAGACAGACAGACAGACAGACAGACAGACAGACAGACAGACAGACAGACAGACAGACAGACAGACAGACAGACAGACAGACAGACAGACAGACAGACAGACAGACAGACAGACAGACAGACAGACAGACAGACAGACAGACAGACAGACAGACAGACAGACAGACAGACAGACAGACAGACAGACAGACAGACAGACAGACAGACAGACAGACAGACAGACAGACAGACAGACAGACAGACAGACAGACAGACAGACAGACAGACAGACAGACAGACAGACAGACAGACAGACAGACAGACAGACAGACAGACAGACAGACAGACAGACAGACAGACAGACAGACAGACAGACAGACAGACAGACAGACAGACAGACAGACAGACAGACAGACAGACAGACAGACAGACAGACAGACAGACAGACAGACAGACAGACAGACAGACAGACAGACAGACAGACAGACAGACAGACAGACAGACAGACAGACAGACAGACAGACAGACAGACAGACAGACAGACAGACAGACAGACAGACAGACAGACAGACAGACAGACAGACAGACAGACAGACAGACAGACAGACAGACAGACAGACAGACAGACAGACAGACAGACAGACAGACAGACAGACAGACAGACAGACAGACAGACAGACAGACAGACAGACAGACAGACAGACAGACAGACAGACAGACAGACAGACAGACAGACAGACAGACAGACAGACAGACAGACAGACAGACAGACAGACAGACAGACAGACAGACAGACAGACAGACATACAGACAGACAGACAGACAGACAGACAGACAGACAGACAGACAGACAGACAGACAGACAGACAGACAGACAGACAGACAGACAGACAGACAGACAGACAGACAGACAGACAGACAGACAGACAGACAGACAGACAGACAGACAGACAGACAGACAGACAGACAGACAGACAGACAGACAGACAGACAGACAGACAGACAGACAGACAGACAGACAGACAGACAGACAGACAGACAGACAGACAGACAGACAGACAGACAGACAGACAGACAGACAGACAGACAGACAGACAGACAGACAGACAGACAGACAGACAGACAGACAGACAGACAGACAGACAGACAGACAGACAGACAGACAGACAGACTCTTGTGCTTCGCAAGTGCTTCTTTTCTGAATTCTGCAGTCCAACGGCACCCGGGAATTACGATTTCGTTTTTGCAATTAATTGTCGATTCCAAATTTAAATCTAACGAACAAAATGATTCCTTTATTTCTTGCAGGTCATGCCCGTAGCGGCCAGCACCATTTCGTTCTTTATGCTCTCCCTGGACCGCTACGCCACCGTGAAACATCCTAGATTGGCTCAGTTGCGCCAGCGCCGTTACTTGCATGTCTCATTGGCTGTGCTTTCCTGGCTAGCCTCAGCGGCCATTAGCACGCCATTCCTGTTCGCCTATAAGATCATCGCCAAATCTATGGTGGTCAAGGGTAGCATGGCGACGAAAACCACGCCGAGCCCAGTTAGCATAAGCTGCACTTCCGATCTGGGCGCTAGCGCCATGTTCATGTCCTTCATTACCTTTCACACGATCGCCGTGTTCGTGCTGCCGGGCGTTGGTGTGCTTCTCAACCACTACGGCGTCCGTCGCAAGCTCTGCGCACTTTCCCTGACGGCTCGGGCTGCCCACGGAGAGCTGCCCCTTCCCATCCCCATCCTGAGGCGCCAGACCCACATGGTAATCGTTACTGGCTGCCCCAACGCACAGCAAGCTGCCTGCGGAGGGGGCACCACGGCAGACGACACCTCCAACGGAAATGGAGCGGGCATCGGGGGCGGTCCAATGCCCATTAGTCCAGGAGACATCCAGCTTCACAACCTACATCCGCAACAGCCGGGCTCTACCGGATCGGCCCTCGAACCAGGTTCTTACCGCTCAAGCAATCCAATATCGCCAAGGTGAGTAACGATCACGTTAAAAAAAAATGTGTTGGTACAATCAAGAACTTTCGGTGTGTCACAGAAACGGGTTTGGGGAGTGTTGGTTCAAAAAACAACCAAAACCGTCGGTGTACCAGACGCATGCTAAGCCTATGAAAAGAGTTTTTGTTCTGATATTTCTTTGATGCATTCTTTTAAGTGTTTTCATTGTGAAGGAGGTCAGACTGATCAGGCTATTGTCCTTAGTGAATCTTGTGAAATTTTTTTCCTGGTTTGAAGAAAGACCCCCTTTGTCGCCCTTTAAGGACATTTCCCAATTGTGTATTTGATTCTTGAAGATTACCGGGGAAGTGCGTGACCACGAGTAGCTCTAGTGAACCAGCGTAAGGCTTGCATGGCCTTTGGATGGGATCTAGATTCATTCCTTCCGTTCATAATAGGTTATCAAAAATTGACTACGTAATTTGCTCTCATTTAATTTATTAGAGCTAAAAATCGTAGAATATATAAGTATGATCCGAAAATGAATTTTGTTTCGACACAATCCATTACTTGAAATGTAATGTGCTAGGCAAGACAAATGGTGGTGGGTCATCTACGCCGAGGCTAGCAGCATCCCTGTTTCGTCGGCAGCTAATTTGAGGACCCCTTTGTGTAAAAACAAATTTGTTAAATTGTTAAATTTTTTCAGAGCAATGAGAGAAATTCGAGCCCACTCGCAGAGACAGCGCATTAACCGGGCGGGAAGAGGACCTGCGACCCCCGGGATACCATTACCCCAGACATCCACACTTCGTTCACGGCGGCACCTTGCCAACATGCTGATCGCCTCAGCTGTGATTTTCATAGCCTGCTGGACACCGCACGTCTTCTGCATCCTTTACAAAAACTTCGGTAGCAAGCAGCAGTGCAGCCAGACCTCCGTTTACTTCAGCCTTCTACTGGGTGAGTCCAAATCCTAGACCCGGGTGCAACCAGAACCAGGACCAGTCACTTAAAACGAAGCTTTTCCAGGCTACTTCTACTCGTCCATCAGCCCAGTGATTTACTGGGCTCTTAACCACAACTCGCTTCGACAATCTCCCTGCGCGCCCATCATCCGCCTGCGCTCTATGCAGAACTTCCTAAGGTCGCGCTTCCGGACGCACACCGCCCCGCCGCCTCCGTCGTCCACCAACGAGGCGGCCTTAGGAGCGTTTAACCCCAAGCTGATTAAACTGACACCGAAACAGTATAGAGCTCAGGCCTCTTCGCATTATCTCTACTAGTGTGATACTAAACTAAACTTGATATACATTTATACACATTTATATACACGCATACACCATATATTTTTTACTTACGCCATCCCGGACTCTCTGATACTAGAATGCGAACCGAACCCAACCAAACGGAACTATCTATATGATTTTCAAAATGCTGTACGAAACTAGTTGACTAGATAAAATACTTACATGGTACTTATATAGAACACATAGAACCGTACATAGCAGTGTTATTTGACGCTTATTTACACGATGTTGTGCGCCAAAAGCTATGCAATAAAGGCGACAGAGTCTTTTCGGAACTCATGCCTATAACGAGAATTACTGGTAACGTAACAAAAACAAGAAAAAACTTACAAAAATAAACCAAACCCTTCTAGTGACTTGTTCGAAATGTTGTTTAGTCTTTTAAGCTGAAATATTGTACTATGTTCCTTCTCATAGATAAGCAATAAGTGAACGCTTTAAGCCAAGTTAAACAAACAAAAACGAATCAAACTAAAAAACGATCTAAAACTTTTAAACAATTTAAACCTAAAGTCGAATGCATGCCTAACAAAACATAAATAATTATACATATATACATACATACGAGTACATACATATAACAAGTAAAAAATGAATGTAAATGTGAGCAAAAACAAAAAAGATAAAAATTAGTATTTTACTTAATTCTTTATACACTTTTTCTAACCATTTTTAATATTGTTCAGTAAGCTGAACAATTCAAGCTGTAGAGAAATAGACCCCGCGGAGATATTCGCGTTTCTGATGTAAGTGCCACGCAAAAGATCAGACTCAGGATCGGGTTTCATTTCACTATTTTCACTGGCCAACTTTTTAAATTTACGAGATTTTTATATACATATGTACATATGTACATGGGGGCGACTAACTGTTTACAGCCTTTAAGTTTTTAGTTTGAACCTTTTAAACTTCTTTTAACCATCTTAAACAAACAGCAGTTGTTATCGCCTTGGAAATAGTGGCTATAAACCTTAAACTAACTTTAAATAATCATCGTTTTGTACTTTACAAAATCGTCAACGAAAACAAGGAACTATAAAAAATACTATAAATATGCTACCTAGTAAAAGTCTGTGTTTTATTTCCTCATCCGACTATCCAATACTCTATGGTAATAAAATAATGTGGGTTACTAGAGTGTAGAGATAAGTCTATATACTGTCCATAAACTAATCGAACCAATAAAGACCATTTTTTGCTAGTTTCAACTTCTGTCATAGATAAAGTGGCACGATGAAAGTACTTTCACGCTTGGTTATTGTTCAATCCAAAGTTAACAATTGTTATTCGGCTGTCCGTCTGTCTGCTAGACTGCCATATATTACGTAATCACCCAGGGAGTGCAAACAACATTTTTTTTGTATGAAGAATTATAATTATTTAAATTATGATTACGTAATATATGGATAGCCTAAAAGTTTGGATTGCCTTCCGCTTCCTAGGCAGTCGAAGTTTCGATTCTCACATCTTTTGAGATCAAGGAAATGTATAAATGCAAATTTTTTGTGCCTAAAAATACCTATACAAATTAAAAAAAAAAATTTTAAGTCGGACCATTCATTAAAAAGTAATAAGCAAAACTGAAACAGCAGCTAGGTGGAGCCATCAAAAATTTCAACAGCCGATAGCTGGCGCTAGTAGCTTTAATGACTGCATATCTCAATTTTCCTCGCCCTCCTTTCATCTGAGTAACGGGTATTTGAAAGTTGAAGTTCTAGACTATAGGTCAGCGATCGGCAGCGTCCTATTAAGTGAGCATAGGGAATTGTTCTGCCCATCCTCTGCCACCCACGTACACTATAGATCAGCGGTCTGCACACACACACTAATGAGCTGCCCCGTGCAATTTACTCACACAAAACTAAAACAAAGTGTTATTGTATGAGTGTGCCGAGCGCTGCTATAGATATTTTCGTAATATATAAATCTTAAAATAAGGGTAACACATGGCAAACAAACTTTTTTGAGAAAACCAAAATAGTTGGTAGATTCGATCAGTACCCTGTAGTTCTCAAGGGGGCCGGTGGCACTTTCGGGGTAGAAAAGGGATCGACCACCCAGTGGTCCCTTAAGGGTCAATAGGTGGCGTGTGTATTTTTTACAAGAGCAAAAGAGTTATCGGAGAGTGAACACTTCTATGTGAACACTTCTATATGAGTTAAAAAAAATTGTAAAATGAAATTTTTGACAAGTATATAATGATTTTAATAACGAATACAACTTTATTTTGTTTATATAAAAAACAAATTTAAAAAAAGTTAAAATAATAAAATAAAAACTTAATAATGAGATAAAATAAAATAATAAATGATAGAATTTTATTTCTTTTTATATTATTTATATTTAATAATGAGCAATTTAGCTGCAGCAATATTTTTAACAATAGCGGTGGTTCAGTAGCAAAACGTTTTCTTTCCTTCCATAACAAGCGGATTTTATTGGTGCTTAGATATATAAAATAAATACATAAGTACCTAATTTTATATACATAGAACTAAACAAAAATAATATTAGCGAATGTTTTTATTGCCATCGATTATACGATATCGGTAGTCGCAATATTAATCGTAACGGATTGCCATAACTACCCAACCCCGCTACCATCACTAACCCAACGTTTGCGCCAAATTTTGTAAACATTGTATTTAATTTGTCTTATTGTACATTTAAAGTTTTATATTTTGTTGTGATCTGAAGTGTCGTCAACAGGTGAGTAACACCATGAGTTGTGCAAGTGAAATACCTAATAATGTGTGATATTTAGCCATGAACAGGAACAGGCACATTCGTCGATTTGTTAAAGAGGAGAAGGAGAAATAGTGGTGCAAAGGACTCCTACGTAAGTCTTTTTTCTTTGATATAAATATTTTAGTGAAATTTTCTTCCTTTTTAGATTAAAGCCATGAGATCGTTGTTGCTGCCAGAAGGGGGTTTAAAAAACTTGCGGAGGGTTCTCACGGATGAGTTTGTTGTGGGATTTAATGTTAAAGGCCTTTCTGGAAAAAAAGCCGTAAACTCCTTTACACATTTCTATGGTGCACTTCACGGTAGGTTATTTTTATAACTGTATTTTTTATAATACACTTAGTTTCTTGATTCAATTTCAATCTATTTACTTAGAATGCCATCTGTCTTTAATCCTATTTCTTTCTGTCTTTTTCTGCTTTTCACTTTTAAAACATGGTTTGATGTAAACAGGCTTTTATAACAAAATCTTAAAACATGGTTTGATGTAAACAGGCTTGTATAACAAAATCTAAAAATATATATTTAAACCCATGCAGAGGGAATTATAATTTAGTCCAGAAGTTTGTTACGCAGTAATGGAGACCTTTTCAAACCTATAAAGTAAATCCATTTAACCATGTCCGTCTGTCTGTCGGTTCAAGTTTCAAAAGCGTGAAATAAGTCTACATTTAACTGTTGGTTATTCTTATTTTATATTTATGCTTTTCTAGTCACAATTTTATTCCTGAAAGCTGCAAGGGTATTAAAACTTTGGCTTGCCGAAGTTATTTTCTGTTCTCATTTTATTTTAAAACACTAAAATCTTATTTTTTTTAGATATTGTTTCAGAATCTGGTAATGCAGAAATATTGATTCCCAAGGCAATTCAATTGCAAAAGAAACGATTTTTTAAAAATAAATCCAAATCAAATAATAACAACAATGAGGCACTCAACAAAAACGTGTCAGCAGAGGAATTTGTTCAATAAATATAAATTAAAAAAATAGAAAAATTGTCTACTTATAATACAATAAATTAATTTAACAAAAAGTATTTTTTCTTGGGAAGTTTCATAGCATTCAGCTTTTTTGGTATTGAAAACACCAACCCCATTTCATACCCCTTTTCGCCACAAAAGGGACCGATAGGTGGTCCGATAGATGGTCCGATAGGTGGCCCCTTTTGTGGCAAAAAGGGGTATAATATGGGACCACCTAACGGTCCCTTTTGTGGCGAAAGGTAATGCAGAACTTCGCCATATGACCACCGCCTAGGACATGCCGTGGTAAAAGTGGATAGAAATTTACATTGCGGGTGGTATGAACGGGAGTTAGTCCCAAGCCCCCGGTGTATGGCGATTTCGCTAGTTCGGGACCAGTCCCGGCGAACTACAGGGTAGACTCCGAATTTGAAGTCCAATTTGTAGTACATTTTTCCGTGTTGCATGGTGTAGTTCATAAGACATTCAGGGTATTCCCTAAACTGTTGAATTGCTGAATTGTTGAAAATTCAAAATGGGTCCTGTTGAATTTTCAAACAGCTCTTATTTGTTGAAAAGTTTCACGGAACTTAAAACATGTGAAATTTAATTTAATATTGCTAGTTACTGTCTAAAAGTGTTACCAAGGTTACAAAAGGAACCCCAAATATGATTTCTAAGTTGATTTTTAAATAAATAACTTGGCGGTCGGCCATGGTTCTCTTGTAAAAAACAAGGGTGCTTTTCTCATATTTTCAATCAAAGTTATTACGTTTTAATGAGTTTCTATAAAATTAATATATTGTTTAAATGAGTTCCAATAAAATTATTTAATATTTTAAATGAGTTCCTATAAAAAAATGTAGAATTTTTTTAATTTAAATAGTTTTAATGAAAACTTTTTCGCACCACCATTGAGGTAAAGTTCCAGTTTTTTTTTATATAAGGTGTGTTTCAAAATTATACGACACCAACACATTTATTTTTTGAAAATTTTTAGCGTTGTTGTTGTTTATAGAAAGCAAAACATTTAAGTGCAGTTCGAAAGAACAATGTATGATGTGTACGAAAAAAATACCACGCGTCCTTGATCCTCTTTTTAAGGATTTACCGCTAACTTTTCGAAATATAGTCTATTTTTCGGCTATGTGCGATCGTTTCATAATTATACGACACCATCGATTTTTTCCGGTTCCAATGATCAAACTTGACCGAAATTTTTTTTCTGGTTAAAGGCCTCTTTACACCTCAGTAGGAATTTTTCAAATGGAATTTCATATGTTTCAAGCCCGTTAACATAGTCTGTTGTTATTTCGGTGAAGCAATTTTAAAAAGCTGGCTTGGTCTGACAAAATTGTTGTATTCAAATGTACATTTCCTGTTATTATTTGGTTAAAATATCTCTAAAAAATGTTGCAATGTCTCACAACATTTAAAAAAACGTAATTTGCAAATTAAAACTATTGTGTCTGCTTTTACAATGGATGATAGATTTTATTTGAATCTTTTCTGAGTGCATTATTGGATCTCACTAATTCTATATTTTTTTTAATCGTACGCACTAGCGGTTTTAAAATCCTAATATTTACAAATAATATTACATAGCTGCATCCATATATTGGTTTACGAATGGTTTATTGTTAGATGATCAGAAACAAGTTATATTCCCATGGTCTGTGCTATGGCAGAACCTTTGCCTATAAAACCATCCTGCCAATGAAAAAATCGAAGACAAGTTCTAATTTTACAATATATTTATTTTGCTGCACCAGTGATAAGACATAAGTTCATTGGCTGACTTCAGAAAATCTCCTGTTTGTATTATCCACAGGATCTGTGGTTTTCTTCATCTTCTTCTTATAAGCCTTGTTTCCACCCATGGGCTATTAAAAGGACCGCTTTTTGAATGGGAGGGCTGCATGGAATCCTATAAACAAGTCAGTGCGCATGGTGTTTACAATTGAATCCTCTTTGTTGCATTGTTTTTATTTTTTCGAGCTCCAGATATTTTTTGGAACCACAATCACTTTAACAACAAACGAAATGAACACCATTCATTTCATATAACCTCTCATGGAATATGTACTCACACACATATTCCAATCGAGTCAAATAAAATAACCTTAACAGATCAAAGTTCTGTTACTGTCGAGCAAATGTTAAATTTTACAAGGGCTTCTATTCAAAATTGTTTTAATCTATGTTAAACATATGAGGCTTTTCTTAGAATCTTGACCAAATTCCATTTGAAGTGTAAACTCGAAATGAAAAATGAAATAGAAAATGGAATCTATTCCATCTCAGATTTGGAAATTTGTATAAAAAATTGGATTCCATGTGACATTCCATCTGAACTGTAAAGAGGCCTTAAATATAAACTAAAAGGTTCAATTTTGAGAGTAATTCAGCCCAAAGGTCCTTTCATTCTTCAACCAATACATAAATATTGAATATGTCTCTCTACACCTTAAGAAAGTAGTTTTTCGAAGTCATATCCCACAATTCGTCTTAACTTTTGTCTGGTCAATATTCTTAGCACTTTTGAATCAAATAAAAATCCTTTTCAGTTCATTACATGCACGAAACAGACCTAAAAAATTATTTTTTTATAAACTGCCCTTTGGAACAAAACCTGTTTTATTCCAAAAATATTTGATTTTGGCCGTCACTTTCTGTCAAAATGCAAAAATTTGTTCTTCAAAACCTTAATAAACGTTCCACATTTCACGATTGGAACATTTGAAATGCGATCCCCAGTCTGCGCCACTTTGAAGTTTTTTTCGAAATTTTTTTATACGAATTTGAGTGTTTTCTCCATGGGATTTCATTAAGGGGGCGCAGACTGGGGATCGCATTCCAAATGTTCCAATCGTGAAATGTGGAAAGTTTATTAAGGTTTTGAAGAACAAATGTTTGCATTTTGACAGGAAGTATTGCCCAAAATCAAATATTTTTGGAATAAAACAGTTTGGTTCCAAAAGGACAATTCTTTAAAAAATGATTTTTGAGGTCTGTTTCGTGCACGTAATACACTGAACAGGATTCTTATTTGATTCAAAAGTGTTAAGAATATTGACCAGACAAAAGTTAAGACAAATTGGGGGATATGACTTTGAAAAAAAACTTGTTTTAAGGTATAAAGAGAAATATTCAATATTTATGTATGGGCCGAAGATTAGAAGGATCAAAGATCCAGCCAAAAGCTGGATTACTCTCAAAATCGAATCTTTTAGTTTATATTTAACCAGAAAAAAAATTTCGGGTAAGTTTGATCATTGGAACCGGAAAAAATCAATGGTGTCGTATAATTATGAAACACCTTAAAATTAAGATTTTGTTATAAGTTATGCCACGGAGGCAAATATTATATTGTTTTCACATGAAATTCTTTGTTTTGTTATAACGATTAAATACAAACACAATAACCTTAATACGACTTTTAATAAAAAAAATATTTAAGAAATGTATGGTGTCGTATAATTTTGAAACACACCTTATATATATATATGATGGACGTTGATGCACTACGAGCAGTACAAACAAGTGGCCCAACGACACCAAGCACGTGCTTGTTACGCACGGGACCCTTTATCAATTTGGGCAAAAATGAGAGTTCGCGAGGAAAATACATGAGACAAATAGAGACGGGACATATAAAGATTATAAAGATTATGAACTAAGATTGAAGCAAATGAGATAAAATTTTAGTTTTTAATACAGGGATAGATGTAGAAGTGCAAATTAAATGATAAAGATTGTTATAATTATTACATAGAACACGAAAGGGCTCATGCAGAGTAAAATTTGATGTACATCGAGGCAAATTAAGAGGGTAATAATTTCGTGTTAGTCTAACGGGAACATTAAAAGTTAATAATAAAGTCAATATCACCTCTTATAAATAGTACCAAGCATTATTCTACGATTTGCAAGTGTTGGTAAATTATGCAATAATAATCTACTCTGGTAGGAGGGTAGTCTTACGTTATGATCCCAGTTCAAACTACGAAGAGCAAAAATAAGAAATTTTTTTTGTACCGACTCTACACGGTCAATGTGCACTTGGTATTGTGGGCTCCAAATCGAAGAACAATATTCCAATATAGGACGGACTAGGGAGGTAAATAGTAATTTGGTTATATAAGGGTCGTAAAATTCTTTTGACCAACGCTTTATAAACCCAAAAACACTCATAGCTTTGTTGACAGTCAGCATTATGTGGCAGTCAAATTTAAGCTTCGGGTCCAGAAGAACGCCAAGTGGCAAATTCTGAAGCAAATAACTTATAAACGTAGGAGTACCTCTATGAAAGGTCATTACGTTACATTTCAGGCAGTTCAAATTTAAGAGGTTATACTCACACCATACTTAAAAATTATCAATGTCTGATTGTAAGCCGAAACCAGACTCTCTATTATTGTATGTCAAACAAAGCTTAACATCATCAGCATACATTAGTACGCGAGAATTTGTTATGATAGAGGGAAGATCGTTAATAAACAAAGTAAACAGCAAAGGGCCTAGATGACTACCCTGGGGCACTCCAGATGTCACGCGGATCATTTTAGAAACAGCGTTCTTAAATATAACCCTCTGAGTCCTCCCATTTAAATAACTTGAAATCCAAGTTAAAAGATTACATGGAAACCCAAGCAAGTCTAGTTTGAATAAAAGAAGAGAGTGGTTAACGGAGTCAAAGGCTTTACTGAAATCTGTATCGGTCTGCATTTTATTGTTAAATCCATTAATTACAATAGATGACAATTCAAGTAGGTTGGTGGTAGTCGATCTTCGCTTAACGAAACCATGCTGACACGGTGATATTAGCGAGGAACATAAATGTTGCAAATGGGATGTGATGAGACGTTCAAAGGCTTTTGGAATTGATACCTCTATAATTCTGGGCATCCGCCTTCGCACCCTTTTTGTGAAGTGGAATAATAAAAGAGTCCTTCCAGATAGTTGGAAAAACTGATGATGAAATAGACAAATGAAAGAGTTTAAGAATAGGTTTGCAAATGGTCTATGCACAGAACTTAAGCACACACCCAGGAAGTCCATCAGGACCGGCAGAGTAAGTTGGCGTTGTTGTTGTTAAATCTCTTAAGAGAGAACATTCGGTAATTATAGGTGAAAAAATACAATTGGCCCCTTTTAAGGGATTACGGTAGTTTGAATTTGACCATGACGAGGAGCTATAAGTTGTTTGGAAAAAGTCGGAAAATAAATCTGCAATTTCAGAGTCAGTCGATGCCTCCATTGATACTTTTTATAAGTGTTTGTTCTAAGATTTTTTAGTCTTTGAAGCGCATTTGTAAACCAGGGGGGCCTGTTCGGCTTTTTAGGAAGCCTATCAGGAACGCATTCATTAAAAAAAGTGTTTAGAACGCTATAGAAAAGTTTCGTTGCACTTTCGATGTCCAAACAGTTATAAAGATCTGTCCAATTGTATTGCGAAATCATTAAATTAAGCTTATTATAGTCACATTTCCGAAAGCATCTCACTTTAGTTGGAGAAACTAAAGGAGAGAGGGTATCAAGGTAGGGGAGGCAAATTGTCAATTCCATAGTTGGATGGTACCGGTCTTCTGGTACCACAAGAGCGTCAATTTTAGATACTGTGACTTCAGACGGCTCTGAAACAAACACAAGATCTAATTGTCTATTTAATGAATTTCGTATAAAGCTAACCTGCTGTAACGATAATTCTAAAAGGCCATCCACAAAATCATGGGTGGATAAAGGTAAAGCGACAAGTGAGTCAGAAGGGGGGGGACCAAGATATATCAGGGAGATTAAAGTCACCCAAAACAATGAAAAGGTCTCTATTGGAAAAAAAGGATAGAATAGATTTAATAGCAGATAGATGTTGCTCATAAATTATTAGGTCAGAGCCAGGCGGAATATACGAACATGAAATAAAAATAGACAAGGATTGCAGGGAAACTTTCACACAAACAAATTCAATGTCATTAGAGGCATGAGAGTGAATTCTCTCAGAACTTATGGTGGAGGTGACGGCAATTAAAACGCCGCCCCCCCTACGGGAGAGGTGATCGGTTCTGTAGGTATTAAAATTGTTAGACAGAACTTCAGAGTCGGTTATCTCTGGTTTCAGCCAAGTTTCAGTAAAAGCCAAGATATCTTCCGTAAATGCCGAGGAGTCAGCATAAAGCTTGGTTAGCTTCATGTTAAGTCCTCTAACATTTTGGTAAGCCAAAAATAAACTTTTTAGTTTTTTGGCGCCGTGGAAGGCCTGTTACACAGGTACACAGCCAAAAATTTCCACGAACCATTTTAAGTTTTCCATGATATTTGGGTGCTCCTGAGTAAAAGTCCCATACAAAAGTATTTTCCATCACCTACAGGTTCCGCGGTATAGCTAAGAATACAAAAAACCTATGTTTGCCGACATTTTGAATTACATGGCCTATATAATTGGACTAACCTTTATTATTTTCGGTAGGACCTACTCTCAATACATCACGGCATTCCTAAAAAATAGTCCCCATTGTGAACCCTTGCCCATGTCTTTGGAATTCGACGCCAAAGTTTAAAATCCCAAAATTGTAGAGATTTTTCTGATGGAAAAACAGTTCTGAGGATTAAATCTTGAATGGAAGTAATTTTAACTATTCATTAAATCTATTGTTTATTGTATTCTTTAATTTCGGTTTAAAGCGATTTCATGAGAATATTTTTTATTGGATTTATTATACTAATAAAACCGTTTTTTTTATTTCATTATCTACTCCTAAATGTTGTCAAATTTTAAAAAAGTCAAGGCATCCTACAGAATGGGAGTAAACATTTACATTTCTCCATGTATGTTCAGTGAACGTATTTTAGTTTCTTAGTTCTAGAGGTTGCCATGACTTATTCAAAATTTGACAACATTTAGGAGTAGATAATGAAATAAAAAAATCGGTTTTATTAGTATAAGAAATCCAATAAAATGTCCTTATGAAAACGCTTTAAACCGAAATTAAAGCATACATTAAACAATAGATACAATGAATAGTTAAAATTACTTCCATTCAAGATTTAATCCTCAGAATTGTTTTTCCATCAGAAAAATCTCTACAATTTTGGGATTTTCAACTTTGGCGTCGAATTCCAAAGACATGGGCAATGGTTCACAATGGGGACTATTTTTTAGGAATGCCGTGATGTATTGAGAATAGGTTCTACCGAAAATAATAAAGGTTAGTCCAATTATATAGGCCATGTAATTCAAAATGTCGGCAAACATAGGTTTTTTGTATTCTTAGCTATACCGCGGAACCTGTAGGTGATGGAAAATACTTTTGTATGGGACTTTTACTCAGGAGCACCCAAATATCATGGAAAACTTGAAATGGTTCGTGGAAATTTCACAAAGTTTAATTTTGTGTTCCTGTGTTATTTGTTCTCGGTTTATTTGGAACAAATTCTTTGATTACTAGATCATCATTAAGCCAAAAGCTTTCAGAAAGTAGTATATTAAACACATCAGGCGGGGCAAAAATTTTGAAGGACGATATCCTACGGGCATATGAAAATCTAAATTGTTCCACCGCAATATCCTCGGATGGGAATTTTTCTCAAATAAATTCCATACCATCCTTAGATGTGGTATCAGGCGTAAATCTTGAAACAAACAATTGCTTCCTATGTCGGACAACTGAGAGTATCTTACGCCCCCCAGCAGCGGTCTGAACATTTCCCAGCTGTGAGCCAGAAACGCCTCGTTTGGGTACAACTGGCAGTTTCTTCCACCCCAAAGCGGCAGTCTGAACGTCACTCGGCTCAGAGAAAGAAACAGCACCTACTGAACCTGTGGGCATGGTCGGCACCGAATTGATTGACTCCGCCAGCTAAGGTATTTTATTGGAGCCTGACTTTCAGATATTGGGATTACACCGGATTACCCGGCTGCAGCTACCAGGTTAGGATTTAAGGTGGCTTCTTCATTCGCATTTACTGTCGTTGAGCTAGCTTTTTTTCGTTTGGGCGACTCGGTTAAAAGTTTTTTGTTATTAAATTGGTCGCAAACGGAATTGAACCCGTCATTAAGCTGTTTAAAAACTCGTGAAAGGTTCAATAACCTTTTATGGCCTAGAAATCTTTCTGCTGAAGTATTCCCGAATAGGAAGTATTTGAAAGTAGTGCATTTAAAAAAGAAAGTAAAAGAAAGACTGCGCCGAAGGCCAAAAATCGCGCAATTTTTTCTTAAATTTTTTCCGCCTGCGGCGCAGTTTTTATTGTTCAGTTTTAAACAAGTAGTTTTAGCTGCATAAGGGTTGTTGTGTCGCTCAGAAAAACGAATTCAAAGAAAGGTTAAAATATATAATCCTACTTGGACCGCGATTTCTTCTGATTATCATAATAAATATACACATGTGGTCAATCGCTGTCCATCGAGGATCATTTTCATCCAATCACTCAGATGTGTGGAATATTAAATTAGTTTTATTTTGACCAAAAAGGAAAAGGGTACATATATGATTTTTATAGCAAACGTTAGAAAAGCATACTTGTTTTTTATAGCAAACCCGGAAACTTTGAAATTCAATTACAAGAGAACCATGGCCGACCGCCAAGTTCTTTTTGCACGTAAATTCTTAAGAAATCGCGGTCCATCGAGAATAATTTTTTTGCGAATTTCGGGGGTGAGCCAGCTAATATATGTATACGGCCCTGTTCTAGTTTTCACTTCCGAAAGATTCACACGGAATCGAATTTCTTAGACCAGTTCCAGGACTCACCTCCGAAAGAATTGCAAGGATTTAAATATCCCTCGTTGTTACTCTGTTAACTTCCAAAAAATTCACATGAAAACTTTCCGCCAAGCATTTGACAGGCGGACTTAAATCCGCTAGCATGAAATCAAATGTACTTCCGAGTAAAAACTGGAACAGGCCGGATAGTACTACCAAATTACTACCAAAATTTCAGTCAGTGGTCATATACATACATAAGTTCGTGGAAAGTTCGTTATAAAAAGTTTTGCAAAATATTTGTAATTTTTTACATATCTCTTTTTGATAAAAGCAAACTGCGATGTGTATGTGGAGCAAATGTATATCCCCTAGAACGATCATTCTAATTAGTACTCATTTCCAGATATCAGTTTGTACCCGCTCGATGCAAGGAGCATCCTGTAGTCGATCAAGCAATTAGCGGTTCGTTAAGTTTATGCAGTTTTCCACCGAATTATGTAACTCCAGATTCGGAAGACATTAGGGCGGTGATCAACCACATTAAAAACTTGAGATTTGATTGGGAAAAAAATTAGAGTAATACAAATGTTTAGAGAACTATATATTTTATATGCATCAATACGCGCTCCAGTTAATGAAATCAATAAAATTAGCTAACAGTTTGTATGTTAATTGCTAGCGCGCTTTGCATGCAGTTGCATACGTTTCTCGATTTCGGGGCGGAAATGACGGATAAGGCCCTGGACTGGCCAGGCGGCACCGTCACCAAGCGCGCATATGGTATGTCCCTCAATTTGTTTGGATATCTCCCACAGCATATCGATCTCAGCGGGTTGCGCGTCACCCTTAACGAATCTAAAACGGAAAAATAAGTTTACAATTAAATTGGTTTTCACAAAAGGTTAAATAATATTTACCGCGTCATGATCTTGTTCATCCAGCCGATTCCCTCTCTGCAGGGCGTGCACTGCCCGCAGCTCTCATGCTTATAGAAAGATATTAGCCTGGCAATAGCCTTAATCACATCCGTAGACTTGTCCATAACGATGATAGCCGCAGTACCGAGCGATGTTTGAGCGGCGATTAAGCCATCAAAATCCATAATTACATCGTCGCAGACATTTTTAGGTATGATAGGGGTGGAAGAGCCGCCAGGAATGACGCCCAATAGATTGTCCCATCCACCAGTGACGCCTCCGCAATGGCGCTCAATCAGTTCCTTAAGTGGGATTGACATTTCCTCCTCCACAGTGCAGGGCCTGTTTACGTGGCCCGAAATGTTAAAAAGCTTGGTTCCCGAGTTACGGGTGCGACCGAAGCTGGCGAACCATGGGCCACCACGGCGGCAAATGCTCGGTGCCACAGCAACCGTCTCTACATTTGTAACTGTGGTCGGACAGCCAAAGACGCCAACGTCGGCGGGGAATGGCGGCTTCAAGCGCGGCTTTCCCTGCTTTCCTTCTAGCGACTCGATCAAAGCGGTCTCCTCGCCGCAAATGTAAGCTCCAGCACCTCGGTGCATGAAGACGTCGAAGTCGTAGCCTGTTCCGCAGGCGTTCTTTCCAATCAGACCAGCCTGGTAGGCCTCGGCAATAGCCAGTTGCATGTTTGAAGCTTCGTTGTAGAACTCGCCGCGAATGTAGATGTAGGCAGCCTGGGCACCCATTGCCCGACCAGCAATCAGACATCCCTCCACTAGCTTGTGTGGATCGTGGCGCATGATCTCGCGATCTTTGCAGGTGCCGGGTTCTCCTGCGGGTAAATACGAAGTCAAGGTCAGTGCTCTGCACTGCGAACACATGTTTTATTCCTCACCTTCATCGGCATTCACCACCAAGTACTTTGGGCGGCCGTCGCCGGGCTTGTTCATGAAGGACCACTTCATGCCACTGGGAAAGCCAGCGCCTCCACGACCGCGCAGACCGGACGTCTTAATCTCGTTGACGATCCAGTCCGGACCCTTCAACACAATCTCCTTAGTTTTATACCAATCGCCACGCTTTAAAGCCCCCTTCAGCCTCCAGTCGTGTCGCCCATAAAGGTTGGTGAAGATGCGATCCTCGTCCGCCAGGGGACCGAACTTGGTCTTCGTTTGGGGCGGAGGAGTCCCTGGAGGCGGGGCCTGGGTGCCTTGGAACCGCTGCAGCTGCAGGGTGGCCGGCAGAACCGCGCCTGCAATGTACAAATGGGACGAATAATTGAAATGCGCAGAGCATTGAACAACTTTTGTTTTGCTTTGCGCAAAAATTACATAATTTGGTAGCAAGGGAATCGATTGTTTTCAAGCCTTGTGGCACCTATGGCAGTTGCAAGTTCCACGCGGAACAAGCTGATGCAACTGAAAGGCACCTAATTAACGTATATGTGGAAATGTCGGCTTTATTTACCAATATGCGGCTTTGTTAACAAATTAAATCGCACAATTGCAGCCATTTTCGGAACGACTGACTGACAGCTGAAATGTGACGTTTGTATTCGGTGTTGCCAGACCACCAAATATTATGTGGGATGGATTTCACGGAATCAGCAGTGAACACTTTCTATGGTGGTGACACAGAAATCTCATTGGGCGCGTTCAGCAGAACAACATGATACCTGATTAATGATGGATCAGTAATCAGTAATCAAGTATGTTCTGCTGAACGTTCATGATACATTACAATGACGTAAAAGTAAACAAATATATCAAACAGTGCGCGCGCAATTTAATAAAAATATATTTTTCCTGCCTCCGTAATTGCAGCACTGACCACAGCTATCGTAGATACATAAAAATCAAAAATGGCAGAACATTTATAAAGAGTTCCACCGAATTTATAGTTTATATTCAAATTATTAGGGGGATTCCCTAAACTGTTGAATTGCTGAATTGTTGAATTTTGGTCAGCTGTTAATCAGCTGTTCCATACAAAGTCAACTTTCAGAACTTTCAGCAATTCAACAGCCTCGGGGCTGTTGAAAATTTTGTTGAATTGCTGAAAAGCCAGAGTTGTCACCTTTTTTTGAAAGTCGTGGCAACTCTGTAACATTTTAGTATCACCAGTACGCATTATTTATTTTAAAATCAACTTAGAAAGCATATTTGTGGGTCTTTTTACCTTGGTAACACTTTTAGACAGTAACTAGCAATAATAAATCAAATTTTACATGCTTTAAGTTCCGTGAAACTTTTCAACAAATAACAGCTGTTTGAAAATTCAACAGGAACCATTTTGGGTCGTTCCCTTAATTGCTGAAATTTTTTGTTGAATTTTCAACAATTCAGCAATTCAACAGTTTAGGGAATCCCCCTATTATGTTAATAAGTTTCGATATTTCGGCTATCGATACATGCCAGAAGCCATTTATTATGTATCAAGAAAAGGTAGCGTACTATTTTTACGCTATCTGATACCTGATCACTGAAAATTCTTGCAAAATTCTTGCATCATGATTAGTAATAATGTGCGTTCAGCAGAACTATCGTAAGAAATCCATCAGTGATCAGGTATCATGTTGATCTGCTGAACGCACCATTTGTTTCGGTGGAAAAAAAAGGTAACAACCGGAGGTGTCACAGAAATCATTTCCAACAAATATCTGTTTTGGTTCAATGCACAAAGTCAACATTCTTTAGTTGGAAAAGATTTCTGTGACATAAACTTGCAAGTTCCAGGCCACTGTTGGGCCTGACCTATTAAACTTACTTTAATCTTGACCAATTGCCGCTAAAAACAATCCAATTGTGTTTATTTTTGCGATGTAATCTATTCTATTTTTTATTAAGGAAAACTAAATTGCACGTCTTTTTTCTGCCGTTCTGCTGTTGCTGTTTTGTGAAACGGTTGGGATTTTTGACAAATGTGAAACTTGTGTTCCCATAGAGTCCATCCACCAACGGATAACAGCGGACTTGAATAGCAGTTGCTCATCTCAACATAAACGAAGGGTCATTTCAACTCAGCAAAACTTTCGTAAAATTGCGTTCTCTCAATTTTATTTTAGAATAGTACAATAAATAGCATAAGATAATAGTTAATAGTTCGGCCAGCCAAAGATTATAAACCCTTGCAGATAAAGTAACTACATATAGTTTAATGCTTACTCTATCGGTGCAGTTCCAGGTATTCCAGATTCTGCGTGCCGATTTAAAATTTTCAAAATTTAATTTTGTTTTTAAGTTCTCAAAAATTAAAACGCCTACTTCCTACACAGTTACAAAAAATTTTATTATATTTCTTTGATTATTCCTATGGGAGCCTTAAGATATAGTGGTGCGATCCGGCTCGCTTCGACATATGTTCTACCGGCAATAGAAAGAATACTTTTCATTGCGATATTTATGCTTTATGTGTACTCTGACTGAATTTATAATACCCTCTCCAAGAGTATAAAAAACATATCTGAATTTGTATAACATATCCTATAACGAATATGCACACATATTGCTGACTGGAGGCGAGCCTAACCTCCCGTACTCCTCACTGTGCTCTTACTACGCCTGTGTCTAAAGAATAATAATGTGGCAAATTTCTAAAAAAAAAAATCTAACCAAATTGTGCTGCTTTGGTAATTTATAGCAACTTTGGGACTTTATAGGAGTACATAGTGCACTTTTAATTAATATTAGTTGTTATAAAAGAGCCCGTCAAAATTGGATGGCGGACCAACTGGAAAATTCTCGGAACGGCAAAACCTTACGGACCATCCGTTCAACGGATTGTGGATGGTAGATGGATCTCTGGGTGAACACCCTTTTAGGGATTTACTATGTGAACAAAAGTCGCTTTTGCATTAGCACTAGTCCTAGCTAACTTGGCTGAACTTAAAAAATATATAATTATACGTGCTTTACCATTTGTTGAATTCTCAGCAACTCCGCAATTTGGGAAAAATTCCAATTATGTTACTTGATAAAGCAGGCCATCCACAGTCGAATTTCTTCGACGAACATTTTCGAGAGCGCAGGCAAGATAGAATCGTTTCTATCTTTGTCGAACAAATATATAAGAAATTTGAACGCCGACACACGAACATGTTTGTCGAATAAATTCGACTGTGGATGGCCTGCTTAAGGCAACTAATCGTATGGTGAGAAAAATGTGTTTTTCCCAAGACGCAATTAAGCAACCGTAGTGTAAATGGGATTAAACTTCTGTCAGAAACTGAATACGTTCACACCATATTCCCACTTATTTGTTTTGTTGAAAATGGCTCAAAAGCAGAGCAATGAGACAACCAACGGGACGACCACTGAAATTATTGACGAGGGTGATACCTGTGGTCCATCGGAGGCGGCTCGGACAACGCCCACACTGCAATTGCGTCTAGAACATCCGCGGGACGAACGCCGGGTTGTTTTTCACGCTGGAGTCATTGACAACGAGCATTTGAATCGCAAAAAATCCAAATGTAAACTTCGTTTTCGTTCCCGCAGACTATGATTGATTTACTTCCATTTCAGGCTGCTGCATATACAAAAAACCTCTGGCATTCGACGAAAGCTCTTCGGAAGATGACGAAGACTGCGAACACTGCTTTGGGCACCCCGAAAAGCGGAAGAAGAACGTTAAACACAGTCATGATCACGATGAAAACTCGTGCCCGGAGGCCACTCATGCGGATGGACCGTCGACATCCACTCGAGCTACGGACTCTACTCTCCCGCCAGCTGAGCCTGTTGAATCGCCGGCCAATCCGAAAACACCTACCCATGGCGTTGACCTCGAGCAGGAAGGTAGTTCGTAGCGCTTACTGCAATTTAAATATGTGTAATTATAAACGTTAACAACACGGAACCAACCAGCTCTTGGATCTACAAGCAAGACGATGTTTTTGGGCAGTGATAACTAATGCATTGGGGATTCGAAATCACATTGGACCTTCAGATTTTGGGCTTGAGCTCATATGATTCGCTGACGTTATTGGGGATATTAAACTCTTTTGCTTTTGCCCGTGAGCGCCAGACCTGGGAAGTACGATTGTTAAAAACAGCAACAATAGAGTAGTTGCATTTGTGGATACCTTGATTGTGTAATCGTCACTAGTGGTTACCAGCATCTCTGAGTCGCGCGGGTTGAAGGCCACACTGTTAACCACGTCCGAGTGCTTAAACTTGGCCAGGCTGATGCCGTAGTATCGATCCCAGAGGTAAGCGTGCTGATCTTCCGCGCCACTTGCCACGTACTCCTCGCACACGTCCAGAAAGATAAAGAAACACTCCGTGCTGGGCGTGTACGCCTTGTGGGCGCGTAGCATATTTCCCACCCGCTTGAGAGTCATCAGGTCGATTACGTGAATATCTATTTCTTGGGCGATGGGTGGCGGCTCCAGAGGATTGGTGATCACGTAGTTCTTTGGCCAGGGACGTGTGTTGACGTACAAGTACCGATGGTCTGGGCTCAGAGCCATGCCGATGATGTGTCCGTGCAGATCTATCACCTTGTCCACCTTGTCGAACCTATCCTTGACTGACTCATAGTCCCACCAGTCCGGATCGGTGCGAGGCGTCTGCTGCTGCTGTTGCTCAGCGGCCCGCTTTGCAGCTATTCTTTCCTTAAGAGTTGGCCCAGGATCCAGCTTTTTAGGAAAGTATACGTTGCGTATGCGCTTGAAACCGATTTGGTGGGGCGTAAAGGTCTTAGAACCCGTTGAAAAAATTAGATATTTTGGCATATTGTTCTCCATCTCGTCGTATTCTTCTTGTACATCCATGGAGTCGTACTCCTCTTCACCGTCTTCGCTCGGTTCGTTGGCGCTAGCAACCGCTTTCCTGTATTCCTCCAAGTAGTGAATGGTGGCATCCCCGGGTCGCGTTCTGGAACGCCGCTCGCTGATGTCCGGCAAGTAGTTCTCCTCCGGTGTGGCGCTCCTTGTTCGACGAAGGCTGGCCGCATGGGACAGTGGATTGCCACTGGCCTGCGAGCTGGACCCCGGATCGCTGTTCTGCAGCGAGAGCGCCGCACTGTGAGGGTCTTGCACCGCCATCGTTACCAGCGGATCGTTGCTCTCGTCCAGCCAGGGACATCTGGCCACCATTATGGCCCTGACCGAACTAGCGTTTCTATTGTAGAACTTGTAAAGCTGACTCATGATCGGTACATGCTCCGAGTCAATCTCCTGATTAGCCTTGTTCAGCCACAGAACCGAGGTGCTTACAAGATGCGCCAGCCAGTGGAGGTCGCCCGAGATTAAATATTGATCGCTGAACCAGGTGCCAAATATGTCGTAAGGACGGTTAACCACACGGCAGCGTAGGTGTGACTCAGTTGCCCCCAGATAAAACACCGCAATCTCCCCAGATGTTGATTGTGGCGATCCAAAATGGACACCGGAGACTAGTAGCAACGTGTCGCTCTGATTGAACTGCGAGTACTGGGAATACTTCCAGCTAAACTGTTTCATGTTGTGCGCATACTTCTCTGTACATGGGTGCTGAGCGTTCCATATCTGCAAGTAGGAGTGATTAGTATCTCTCTTTTCCGGATCCGATGGGGACATACTATCACATAGCCGTCCTTGGAGCAGGTGGCAAACATTTCGCCGTTGTGGGCAAAGCTCACATGCAGCACTTGGTGAGTGTGCCCATGGTTGTTCTCCACTGTAGGCTCCAAGCGCTGGGCCTGAACGAAAGGTATATGCATTGACAGGCGTTGGTATTCCGACCGCCAGCTCTCGGCCCCCGGCTTCAGCGAAACGCTCGGAGAGGCCCTGAAGTGCTCCTGGAACTTTTGGCGCCATAGCAGATCGTCTTGGGCAATGCTGTGCCACCTACGACAGCATCGGCTTGCCTTCAGGAGATCAGCCACACTTAGGCGCTCGAAGATCATTAAAAGAGCTGGCTCCGGCAGGGCCCACCAGCCGAACGAATCGGAGCCAGAGGAGCCCTCGTCGCTTTCCTCGTCCACCGTTGGTGACGTATTCCCGTCCATTCCCAGTCGGGCTTTTTTGAAGGTCACTTCCATTCTATTTTTGAGCTGGAGCAACGCGTTCCGTTTGCCCCTGCAAATTGCGGCTAAACTGCGGTTAGTTCGTGCGCTGGAAGGTTTAGCTTCCTCTGTTTCTGCATCTGCAGCTTCGAAACTGAAAATAACTTTCTCCCTTATTGTTATTGTTTTCAGAGGGCAACCGAACAGCTGTTGCGAGAAATTAATTTCGACCACTCTCACTGGTCTTTGTATCGATATCAGCTGAATGCTATCGGAAAACAAGTGGTCAGCAAAAAAAGGATTCGACTTGAAGATACCTAATATTTAATTGGATAAATTAAAACCTTCAGTAATATAGGTACATAGGATCTGCTATCAAAATAAAACAATTGAACATAACTGGCATGCTATGTTTTTTATATATGCCAATCGTCAATATACCCCTTACTTGAGTAAGAATAGCGAACCAGTGTTATGTAGAACGATGTTAACAGAGTCAGGTAACAACGGAGTAAAATTAAATATGTACATTGTACATATGTATTTATGTATAGTAGCCACAGCATGTCTGGATGTCTGCGCTCTAGTAGTCCCAGGTAGTAAGTTTTGCCCAAACTCAGTTCAGACGAAAATTGCCAACGGACTCTCGAATTCCACAACTTCTGGCAGCTGTTGCGCAACTACACATCTTATAAGAATGCGGTGGTGATAGCGGCTGCCGTTAGGACACCGAGCTCTCCCTTCCGGGCGGAGGAGCAGCGACTGGCGGGCTTGGTGGTGGACGAACTGGTGAAGCGCACCAACGTGCCACGTGAGGAGGTCAACAAACTGATAGTCTGCTCCTCCCTCAAGACTCAGGCTCCAGATTGCAGGGCGCTGCTGTCCAACGTGGCCAAGGAGTTAGGCCTCAAGTGCGAGACCCTCACTCTGCAGGACGATGTCTGCTCCATAGGCGGCCTGCAGATGACTCTGGACTGCCTGCAGCGCGGGGAAGACCAGTGCATCATTACGGGCGACACTCGTTGTCAGGTCATTCAGCCAGAGCATGGGGTACTGGCCAATGAGATGATGCCCGTGCAGCAGCCCCGTTCTCGCATACGGTCTGGAGCGGAACTGATCACTGTGCCGGTGCCAGCACCCACGCTTAGCGCCGCTGCTCTCGCCTGGACCACTCTGCAAATGGCCCAGCGTCTCAACCTCCAACCACTAGCCCTGCTGCGCGAGTTTGCAATAAAACAGGACGACGAGCAGGCAATGTACCGCCTGGCCAGGCGAGAGCCGATCACGCCCAGCGAGATCTTCTCCTGGACCATGGTAACCGGCACGGAGAAAGCTAGACCAGAAAACATTCTTGGTGACCTGAATACCAACCGCCTGTGCATGCATGACTTTAGGCAGGTCACAGCTAGCCACCTGCTTACCCACCTGGTACACTCTCTTCCCTCAGGCAGTCTTGGATGCGCCTACATGGGCACGCCGGATGGCCGCTCTATGATCATGGTTCTCGAAAAGCTGTGCGTTTTGGCCGAGAATGTATCGGCTTCTTCTAACCCGATTTAATCTTTCAGAGCGACCACAATCGATCAGTTGGAGGGCCTGCCGCTGCTCACTTTGTACACTAGAGATCCGTGTTCATTGTGCGATGAAATGGTGCAACAGCTGGAGCGGGGTTTTGCAGGCAGATTTCGTCTGGAGAAGGTATACATCGACCGGAAGGAAAACGTTCGGTTCCTGCGCCTCTTCAGGCATGACATTCCTGTTTTGTTCTTCAACGGACAGTTTCTATGCATGCACCGATTGAATGAAAATGCACTAGTAGAGCGATTGGATGGTCTGAATCGATCGTACTAAAGGTCGCCGTGTAAAATCTGAAGAAAATCCTTGATTTTTATATATACAGAAGTTTAAAGAAAAAGGAAGACTTAATAAAAAATTTGACTTTAAATTGTGATTCGTTTGGACATAGGGGAGAGGTCTGTAAGTTGGGATACCCCATTCTCTCAAAACTTGTCCACTACAAAATTTGTTTTCTTTTTTTATTGAGTCTTTTTTAGTAACAAAACTTTTGGGTAAAACATTAGAAGCCAGGATTAAGCAAGATTTACTCTGTGACACTCGTGTACCATTTTTCACTAAAAAAGTTTTTTATCACTTTTTTCAAAATTCCATAAAAAAAGTGCTAAAGTGCTTTAAACATAGGTAATTAAACGCTAAACAAATATTGAAAAAAATCATTTATTGGACAGTCAGAATAAAAGTTATTAATTTTTCCCGAAACAACCCATGTTGTGTAAGTTGAGACACCGGTTTTTCATACAAAAAGTCCTCAGCCCGACAGAAGTCTCTTTCTGCCTGGTAAATTTCTTTTAAATTTGGGGAAATGTGATCGTCAAAGAGTCTTTTAGTTTATTTCAGCCGAGCGTCACGCCGCCTAAAACTCCTACAATCGCATAAATGCAATTTTGTTGCGTTTATTTATACCTATCGAAATGTAGAAGGAAATTTATCATTCGGACCATTCATTAAAAAGTTACGCCCCATCAAAGTTTCATATCTTCATCTCCCTCGCACTCCATTTTGCTGAGTAACGGCTATCTGATAGTCGGGGCACCCGACCATAGCGATCTCTCTTTTTTCTATCATAAAACTGTTTTAAAATCATTAAAAAAACAAGTAAAACGCACAATATTTTGGCTCTTATGTTTATTATGTTTTTGTGTTTAAAACACAACACATAATCGGAAAGGCATAAACATAAAATAAGAAATCAATTAAAATCAATTATGAGTTGTGTTTTAAATATGGAGAACAAGAAAGGAAGTTAACTTAGGCAGGCCAAAGTTGGTATACCCCTGCAGTTCAAATGCAACCTTATCTTCTTTGAGTGCTTCAAACGCTTTACATCGATGGGTGCCGTTTAGGAATATCAGATGTATATTGCCCATTTTCTTAGATTTGGGTTGAAAAATGTCAGAAATTTAAATGCCTACTTCATAACGAAAAACGTGTTCGAATATTTCTGTGTGCCGAATAAGAATTTTTCACAACATTGTACTAACAGCCCAGAACTGATATTGCAGATGAACTACGGGAGCTGTAAGCAAAAGGAAGGGTTCTCCTCACTTGCAGCATTGAACTAAGTTATGTAAGTGTGAAAGACTGTTGATGTTAATTTGGCAATTTCGTCCAACAACATTTTTATTTTTTTTTGTATTGTATTGTATTGTATTTATTAAGCAATGGACTGCTTGTAAAGCATTTATAATATACATTTTGTGTTAAATAACTAGTGCGCCAAACCACATAAGGGGAATTTTTTAACGATATGCCCCTGCTCACATCGAGTGGTAGGCACTTTAAATTACATATTTGATGACAATAACGATAGTACTATATTATAATTAGACACCGAAGAGACTCCATACAACAAAGACTCCATCCAGACGTGACTGAGATCATTATATTTATCACAAAGAACACGGAAAATACAATATACCCTTTTACTCTACGAGTAACGGGTATAATAAAGATGGGACACATAATAAGCGTAACGAAGTAATTATGAGTGAAGCAGATGAGCTAAAATATTAGTTTTTAGTACCGGGATACAAATTAAATGATGCAAATTAAATGATAAAGGATGTTATAATTATTACAAAGAACGCAAAAGGACTCATGCAGACTAAAATTTGATGTACAACGTGGTAAATTATGAGGATGATAATTTCGTGTTCGTCTAAAGGGAACATTAAAAGTTAATAATAAAGTCAATATCACCTCTTATAAATAGTACCAAGCATTACTCTACGATTTGCAAGTGTTGGTAAAATAAGCAATAATAACACTGTGCAGCATTTTTAATGCTTTTTAAATTTACCTCGATGGGTGCTATATTTTTGGATTCGTTATGAATTCCGAAGTTAAACTGCGTTTTCCAAAAAGTTCCCCGACGCAAGGATTCTTAGCAAAAGGACCTCAAAGTTCGAAAAATGCCGAAATTGGTCGACTTTCTGGAGCTCTCAGAGGCAAACGGATTTATGGTTTGTTTCGATGTTAAAGTTTTTGAAAAGATACACTCTTTATCTTTCGAACCCCATACTTAGAATAATTTTAGGATTTTTATTAAGGTAGAAACAAATTTTAGAAAACATAGTCCAAAAAACATAAAAGCATACAGCTGCGGTCAAAATAGTAGTATATAGTATTGCCGCCCTGTGTTTTTAAAGGTTTGTTGTTGTAATTTTTCATCTCCTGGTAATATTGTATTGATTATAATTGTACTATTAGACTAATTGGATAAGAAAAGTGACAACAACAAACCTTTAAAAACGCCCTGTGTTTTTAAAGGTTTGTTGTTGTAATTTTTCTTCTCCTGGTAATATTGTATTGATTATAATTGTACTATTAGACTAATTGGATAAGAAAAGTGACAACAACAAACCTTTAAAAACACAGGGCGGCAATACTACTACTATTTTGACCGCAGCTGTAAGCTTTTATAATTTTTGACTATGTTTTCTAAAATAAATTTCTCCCTTAATAAAAATCCTAAAATTATTCTAAGTATGGGGTTCGAAAGATAAAGAGTGTTTTTTTTTAAAAATTTTAACATCGAATCAAACCATAAATCCGTTTGCCTTTTGAGAGCTCCAGAAAGTGGACCAATTTCACCATTTTTCGAACTTGGAGGTCCTTTTGCTAAGAATCCTTGCGTCGGGGAACTTTTTGGAAAACGCAGTTTAACTTGGGAATTCGTAACGAATCCAAAAATATAGCATCCATCGAGGTAAATTTTTGATGCTGCATAGTGTAATCTACTCTGGTAGGAGGGTAGTCTTACGTTTTGATCCCAGTTCAAATTACGAAGAGCAAAAAGAAGAAATTTTTTTTGAACCGACTCTATACGGTCAATGTGCACTTGGTATTGTGGGCTCCAAACCGAAGAACAATATTCCAAAATAGGACGGACAAGGGAGGTAAATAGTAATTTGGTTATATAAGGGTCGTCTTTTGACCAACGCTTTATAAACCCAAAAACACTCATAGCTTTGTTGACAGTCAGCATTATGTGGCAGTCAAATTTAAGTTTCGGGTCCAGAAGAACGCCTAAATCATTTACTGAATATATACGGTCAAGTGGCACGTTCTGAAGCAAATAACTTATAAACGTTGGAGTAACCCTATGAAAGGTCATTACGTTACATTTCAGGCAGTTCAAATTTAAGAGGTTATACTCTGTATATATAACGTTGGTCTGCATTTTATTGTTAAATCCATTTATTACAATAGATGACAATTCAAGTAGGTTGGTGATAGTCGATCTTTGCTTAACGAAACCATGCTGACACGGTGATATTAGCGAAGAACATAAATGTTGCAAATGAGATGTGATAATACGTTCAAAGGCTTTTGGAATTGCCGACAATTTAGAAATACCTCTATACTTCTGGGCATCCGCCTTCGCACCCTTTTTGTGAAGTGGAATAATAAAAGAGTTCTTCCAGATAGTTGGAAAAAATGATGATGAAATAGACAAATTAAAGAGCTTAAAAATAGGTTTGCAAATGGTTGATTTACAAAACTTAAGCACACACCCAGGAAGTCCATCAGGACCGGGAGAGTAAGTTGGCGTTGTTGTTGTTAAATCTCTTAAGAGAGAACATTCGGAAATTATAGGGGAAAAAATACAATTTGCCCTATTTAAGGGATTAGGGTAGTTTGAATTTGACCATGACGAGGAGCTATAAGTAGTTTGGAAAAAGTCGGCAAATAAATCAGCAATTTCAGAATCTGTCGATGCCTCCATTGAGTTAAAACGAACCGATGAAGGCAAAGCTGATGAATTACGCTTGGCGTTAACAAAGTTATAAAGCTGCTTCGGATCATTTGTAAATTCAAATTTACAACGATTTAAATACATAGAATAGCAATAACTGTTGACGACATTAAAATCAGATCGAGCCACCACATATTTCGAAAAATCGGATGGCTTACCCGATTTTTTATACTTTTTATAAGTGTTTGTATTAAGATTTTTATGTCTTTGAAGCGCATTTGTAAACCAAGGGGGCCTGTTCGGCTTTGGAGGAAGCCTATCAGGAACGCATTCATTAAAAAAAGTGTTTAGAAAGTTCAGTTGCACTTTCGATCTGTCCAATTATATTGCGAAATCATAAGGTTAAGTTTATTATAGTCACATTTCCGAAAGCATCTCATTTTAGTTGGAGAAACTAAAGGAGGGGACCAAGAAATATCCGGGAGATTGAAGTCATCCAAAACAATCAAAAGGTTCCTATTGGAAAGAAAGGATAGAATAGATTTAATAGCAGCTAGATGTTGCTCATAAATTATAAGGTCAGAGCCAGGTGGAATATAGGAACATGTAATAAAGATAGACAAGGATTTGAGGGTAACTTTCACACAAACAAATTCAATGTCACTAGGGACATGAGAGTGAATTCTCTCAGAATTTAGGGTAGAGGTAACGGCAATTAGGACGCCGCCCCCCCTACGGGAAAGCCGATGGGTTCTGTAGGTATTAAAATTATTTGACAGAACTTCAGAGTCGTTTATCTCTGGTTTCAGCCAAGTTTCTGTAAAAGCTAAGATATCGTCAGTGAATGCCGAGGAGTCCGCATAAAGCTTGGGTAGCTTCATGTTAAGTCCTCTAACATTTTGGTAAGCCAAGAATAAACTTTTCAGTTTTTTGGCACCGTGGAAGGCCTGTTATTTGTTCTCGGTTTATTAGGAACAAATTCTTTTATAACCAAATCATCATTAAGCCAAAAGCTTTCAGATAGCAGTACTTTAAACACATCAGGCGGAGCAAAAATTTTGAAAGACGATATCCTGCGGGCGTATGAAAATCTAAATTGTTCAACCGCAATAATGAATTCCAAAACACCCTCAGATGTGGTATCAGGCGGAAATCTTGAAACAAATAGTTGCTTCCTATTAGCCAACTGAGAGTTTCTTCAGTTACCCCTGCGTCACCCGAAACTGCAGCAGCTACCAAGTTTGGATTTAAGGCGGATTCTACACTCGCATTTATCGTTGAGCTAGCTTTTTTACGTTTGGGCGAATTGGTTAATAATTTTTTGTTGTTAAATTGTTCACAAACGGAATTTAATCCATCATTGAGCTGTTTAAAAACTCGTGAAAGATTACATGGGCCGTCTCGAGTCTGCCTCATAAAGCTGCTCAATCTCAATTCCCTGCAGGACTCACATACCCACATGAGACCAACCCGCAGTTCAATGAAGTCTTTAACTCTGCCAGTGAATCCTGCACATTTAGAATGCTTCATCGTTTCGCAGAGCCAACAGTAAATAAACGGGTCATTCGATGATGTCCTACAATTTTTCTTAGTACAGACAAAAGACATTATAGGAAAAATATGTTAATTCAAGAGAATAAAATATAATAAGAATAAAAATATGAAAATAATGAAAAATACCTCAAGTAAATTTGACTCTAGGATCGAATTCGCAAAACCGCAAAGACACAAAACAACAAAAAGTATAAGAGCGCGAGATAGCGAGTTTAATTAGAAACAAGAGAGCGCGAGAGAAAAAACGTCTATCGACTGAGCGTGGTGGTGCACCAACAACTATACACACGAACAGTTACAAGCATGGTGGAACTATACAGGGTGATCTCGTCGCGAGAGCTGCCCTCTTTTGAGGACGTTATTTGTGCCAGTCTCTATCTAGCTTTCTCATTCTATCGCTTAAGAGAGACAGAGAGGTAAACATATTTAACGTCCTCAGCAGAGCTGACGAGACCACCTTGTATAGTTCCACCATGGTTACAAGTGTAAAGCAAGCAAGAGAGAGAGAAATCAGAAATACAGCAAGTTCAGAGAGAGTGAGAGTGGGAGAGTTGAAGAGAGATTACAAGAGTTTTAGCAGGTTTAGAGCGTGTAATTACACTAACAAAGACAAGCGATTTAAATGATATAGAAATGTTAAAATAACTAAAACAATGCACCCGTTAATTGGGAGTTTTAGTTTAAAACACTAACACAATTGTTAGGCTACGCTTTCTTTGTAAACAATCACAAGACACTCGCAAAAATCACTGAAAACACCAAATAACGCAGAGCACAAAAGTAAAGTAAAGTAAAGTAAACCGTTCACAAGCGACGCACAGTGGCGCCTTGGGCCAAAAAAGTGCAATAAATCACTTTTTCGACTTTGTCCTACCAATCGACAGGTAATTGTAAAAGATATGCCCTTTTAAAGTTGAACAATTTAAAAAAAAACACACCGTTTTTAGGTAATTATTCGCACTTCCGGGGGGTTTTTCTTAAAAACTAAGCATCGAATCGCTTTGCTTCTTTTTTCTACGGATTGGTGTGTTAGTTAAGAGTAAAAAAAAGTAAAACATATTGCAGTTTGCCATCCGCATCTCTTAGTTATGCGTTATTTGCGAAACGTCCATTTTTTCCATATTTTTCAACTTTGATGGAAAATAAAAAAAAACTATTTAATACTATTTTTTTTATACTTCCGTAAAACGTTATTTGGACTTTCTTCTTGATATTACGAAAGTTGTAGCTGCGTCCGCCTGCGTCCGCGGTTTTAAGAGCCAAAAAAGGGAAAAAAGTCATGGTCCCATAAATTGCATATGGCGCAACCTTGTGAAAGATTTGTCCAAAACATGGTTTTAAAGTCCTGAAAATTTTATATGATGTTCAACAGCTCGATATAAGAAATTTTAGTTCTACCACTTTTGGAAAAACTCTCTAGTTTAGCGGGAAAACAGCTATAAATAGCTAAAGGTTTTTGAAAGGTTTTTAAAAAAGCTTTAAGCGCCTCCTATATGTAGTTTGTGTAAATGTAATATTGAAAAAGATATACACAAAACAATTTTTTTTAAAATTTTTTTGTTTAGCTTTTTTTATTTTTCTCAAAAACGGCTCTAACGATTTTCTTTAAAACTTTAAACTGTATAGCCCTTGAGATTCCTTAAATTTTGGTATATATCATGTTACTGTAAAAAATCACGTTTAAAAGTAGTTATTCAGAAACGAAAATAGCCACTTTTGCCAGCTCAAAACAACTTACGCTGCCTAAGCATTGAATTTAGTATGTGCGAATCCAAACTGTATTCTAGGGTCATGGAATCACAACCTTGTCACAGAGTTAGAATCTAGTAATTATAGTCCAGAAATGTTAAGTCTATTGGATTTACCAAGTTTACCAAATTGTGACCATTATTTCAAAAAACATGAAATATAAAAAATTTTTATTTAAAAAAAAAACTTCAACTTTTTTTTTTTTTTTTAGTTTTTAAAAATTAAAACATAAAAAAATAAACTAAACAAAACAACATTTAAAAAACAATTTTTATAATTTTTTTTATAATTTTTAAAAATTACAACATAAAAAAGAAACTAAAAAAAACAAAAACTTTTTAAAAAAGTTTTTTTTTGTCGGGAATAAATGGATTTGTTTTTAAATTCTGACTTTGCCGATTTGTAAGTACGCCTCTGCCACGCCCACTCCCTGTCTCAAGCAATAATTTGAAAGGTGGATCAATTATCTATCATTTGCCGTTTACATCATTCAATTATCTTCACTGGTTCAAAAGTTATGATTTATTACCAAAAAAAAGTCAAAAGGCGCCACTGTGCGACGCTAAATCGATGTTCTAAGGCACCTTTGACCATATTGTAATATGTTCTAAGGCCCCTTTGACCATATTGCAATATGTTCTAAGACCCCTTTGACCTTATTGTAATATGTTCTAAGGCCCCTTTGACCATATTGTAATAAGTTCTAAAGCACCTTTGACCATATTGTAATATGTTCTAAGGCCGCTTTGATTATATTGTAATATGTTTTAAGGCCCCTTTGACCATATTGTAATATGTTCTAAGGCCCCTTTGACCTTATTGTAATATGTTCTAAGGCCCCTTTGACCATATTGTAATATGTTCTAAGGCACCTTTGACCATATTGTAATGTGTTCTGAGGCGCCCTTTGACCATATTGTAATATGTTCTAAGGCCGCTTTGATTATATTGTAATATGTTCTAAGGCCCCTTCGACCATATTGTAATATGTTCTAAGGCACCTTTGACTATATTGTAATATGATCTAAGGCGCCCTTTGACTATATTGTAATATGTTCTAAGTTGGCCTTTGAACATATTACAATTGAATATGTATTGTAATATGTTCTAAGGCACCTTTGACTATATTGTAATATGTTCTAAGGCGCCCTTTGACCATATTGTAATATGTTCGAAGGTGGCCTTTGACCATATTGTAATATGTTCGAAGGCCCCTTTGACTATATTGTAATATGTTCTAAGGTGGCCTTTGAACATATTACAATTGAATATGTATTGTAATATGTTCTAAGGCACCTTTGACTATATTGTAATATGTTCTAAGGCGCCCTTTGACCATATTGTAATATGTTCTAAGGCGCCCTTTGACCATATTGTAATATGTTCTAAGGCCCCCTTGACCTCATTGTAATATGGTCTAAAGGGCCTTTTGACCATATTGTAATATGTTCTAAGGCCGCTTTGATTATATTGTAATATGTTTTAAGGCCCCTTTGACCATATTGTAATATGTTCTAAGGTGGCCTTTGAACATATTACAATTGAATATGTATTGGATAGACCATATTGTAATATGGTCTAAGGCGCCCTTTGACCATATTGTAAGATGTTCTAAGGCACCTTTGACCATATTGTAATATGTTCTGAGGCGCCCTTTGACCATATTGTAATATGTTCTAAGGCCGCTTTGATTATATTGTAATATGATCTAAGGCCCCTTTGACCATATTGCAATATGTTCTAAGGCCCCTTTGACCTTATTGTAATATATTCTAAGGCCCCTTTGACCATATTGTAATATGTTCTAAGGCACCTTTGACCATATTGTAATATGTTCTGAGGCGCCCTTTGACCATATTGTAATATGTTCTAAGGCCGCTTTGATTATATTGTAATATGTTCTAAGGCCCCTTTGACCATATTGTAATATGTTCTAAGGCACCTTTGACTATATTGTAATATGTTCTAAGGCGCCCTTTGACTATATTGTAATATGTTCTAAGGCGCCCTTTGACCATATTGTAATATGTTCTAAGGCCCCCTTGACCTCATTGTAATATGGTCTAAAGCGCCTTTTGACCATATTGTAATATGTTCTAAGGCCGCTTTGATTATATTGTAATATGTTCTAAGGCCCCTTTGACCATATTGTAATATGTTCTAAGGCCCCTTTGACCTTATTGTAATATGTTCTAAGGCCCCTTTGACCATATTGTAATATGTCCTAAGGCACCTTTGACCATATTGTAATATGTTCTGAGGCGCCCTTTGACCATATTGTGATATGTTCCAAGGCCGCTTTGATTATATTGTAATATGTTCTAAGGCCCCTTTGACCATATTGTAATATGTTCTAAGGCCCCTTTGACCATATTGTAATATGTTCTAAGGCCCCTTTGACCTTATTGTAATATGTTCTAAGGCCCCTTTGACCATATTGTAATATGTTCTAAGGCACCTTTGACCATATTGTAATATGTTCTGAGGCGCCCTTTGACCATATTGTAATATGTTCTAAGGCCGCTTTGATTATATTGTAATATGTTCTAAGGCACCTTTGACTATATTGTAATATGTTCTAAGGCGCCCTTTGACTATATTGTAATATGTTCTAAGGCGCCTTTGACCCTATTGTAATATGTTCTAAGGCACCTTTGACCATATTGTAATATGTTCTGAGGCGCCCTTTGACCATATTGTATTATGTTCTAAGGCCGATTTGATTATATTGTAATATGTTCTAAGGCCCCTTTGACCATATTGTAATATGTTCTAAGGCACCTTTGACCATATTGTAATATGTTCTGAGGCGCCCTTTGACCATATTGTGATATGTTCTAAGGCCGCTTTGATTATATTGTAATATGTTCTAAGGCCCCTTTGACCATGTTGTAATATGTTCTAAGGCCCCCTTGACCTCATTGTAATATGGTCTAAAGCGCCTTTTGACCATATTGTGATATGTTCTAAGGCCGCTTTGATTATATTGTAATATGTTCTAAGGCCCCTTTGACCATATTGTGATATGTTCTAAGGCCGCTTTGATTATATTGTAATATGTTCTAAGGCCCCTTTGACCATATTGTAATATGTTCTAAGGCACCTTTGACCATATTGTAATATGTTCTGAGGCGCCCTTTGACCATATTGTGATATGTTCTAAGGCCGCTTTGATTATATTGTAATATGTTCTAAGGCCCCTTTGACCATATTGTAATATGTTCTAAGGCACCTTTGACCATATTGTAATATGTTCTGAGGCGCCCTTTGACCATATTGTAATATGTTCTAAGGCCGCTTTGATTAAATTGTAATATATTCTAATACCCCTTTGACCATATTGTAATATGTTCTATGGCACCTTTGACTATATTGTAATATGTTCTAAGGCGCCCTTTGACTATATTGTAATATGTTCTAAGGCGCCCTTTGACCATATTGTAATATGTTCTAAGGCCCCCTTGACCTCATTGTAATATGGTCTAAAGCGCCTTTTGACCATATTGTAATATGTTCTAAGGCCGCTTTGATTATATTGTAATATGTTCTAAGGCCCCTTTGACCTTATTGTAATATGTTCTAAGGCCCCTTTGACCTTATTGTAATATGTTCTAAGGCCCCTTTGACCATATTGTAATATGTTCTAATGCACCTTTGACCATATTGTAATATGTTCTGAGGCGCCCTTTGACCATATTGTAATATGTTCTAAGGCCGCTTTGATTATATTGTAATATGTTCTAAGGCCCCTTTGACCATATTGTAATTTGTTCTAAGGCGCCTTTGACTATATTGTAATATGTTCTAAGGCGCCCTTTGACCATATTGTAATATGTTCTAAGGCCCCCTTGACCTCATTGTAATATGGTCTAAAGCGCCTTTTGACCATATTGTAATATGTTCGAAGGCCGCTTTGATTATATTGTAATATGTTCTAAGGCCCCTTTGACCATATTGTAATATGTTCTAAGGCCCCTTTGACCTTATTGTAATATGTTCTAAGGCCCCTTTGACCATATTGTAATATGTTCTAAGGCGCCTTTGACCATATTGCAATATGTTCTAAGGCACCTTTGACCATATTGTAATATGTTCTAAGGCACCTTTGACTATATTGTAATATGTTCTAAGGCGCCCTTTGACTATATTGTAATATGTTCTAAGGCGCCTTTGACCATATTGTAATATGTTCTAAGGCACCTTTGACCATATTGTAATATGTTCTGAGGCGCCATTTGACCATATTGTATTATGTTCTAAGGCCGATTTGATTATATTGTAATATGTTCTAAGGCCCCTTTGACCATATTGTAATATGTTCTAAGGCACCTTTGACCATAATGTAATATGTTCTGAGGCGCCCTTTGACCATATTGTAATATGTTCTAAGGCGCCCTTTGACCATATTGTGATATGTTCTAAGGCCGCTTTGATTATATTGTAATATGTTCTAAGGCCCCTTTGACCATATTGTAATATGTTCTAAGGCCCCTTTGACCTTATTGTAATATGTTCTAAGGCCCCTTTGACCATATTGTAATATGTTCTAAGGCACCTTTGACCATATTGTAATATGTTCTGAGGCGCCCTTTGACCATATTGTAATATGTTCTAAGGCACATTTGACTATATTGTAATATGTTCTAAGGCGCCCTTTGACTATATTGTAATATGTTCTAAGGCGCCCTTTGACCATATTGTAATATGTTCTAAGGCCCCCTTGACCTCATTGTAATATGGTCTAAAGCGCCTTTTGACCATATTGTAATATGTTCTAAGGCCGCTTTGATTATATTGTAATATATTCTAAGGCCCCTTTGACCATATTGTAATATGTTCTAAGGCCCCTTTGACCTTATTGTAATATGTTCTAAGGCCCCTTTGACCATATTGTAATATGTTCTAATGCACCTTTGACCATATTGTAATATGTTCTGAGGCGCCCTTTGACCATATTGTAATATGTCCTAAGGCCGCTTTGATTATATTGTAATATGTTCTAAGGCCCCTTTGACCATATTGTAATTTGTTCTAAGGCACCTTTGACTATATTGTAATATGTTCTAAGGCGCCCTTTGACCATATTGTAATATGTTCTAATGCACCTTTGACCATATTGTAATATGTTCTGAGGCGCCCTGTGACCATATTGTAATATGTTCTAAGGCCCCTTTGACCATATTGTAATATGTTCTAAGGCACCTTTGACCATATTGTAATATGTTCTAAGGCACCTTTGACCATATTGTAATATGTTCTGAGGCGCCCTTTGACCATATTGTGATATGTTCTAAGGCCGCTTTGATTATATTGTAATATGCTCTAAGGCCCCTTTGACCATATTGTAATATGTTCTAAGGCCCCCTTGACCTCATTGTATTATGGTCTAAAGCGCCTTTTGACCATATTGTGATATGTTCTAAGGCCGCTTTGATTATATTGTAATATGTTCTAAGGCCCCTTTGACCATATTGTGATATGTTCTAAGGCCGCTTTGATTATATTGTAATATGTTCTAAGGCCCCTTTGACCATATTGTAATATGTTCTAAGGCACCTTTGACCATATTGTAATATGTTCTGAGGCGCCCTTTGACCATATTGTGATATGTTCTAAGGCCGCTTTGATTATATTGTAATATGTTCTAAGGCCCCTTTGACCATATTGTAATATGTTCTAAGGCACCTTTGACCATATTGTAATATGTTCTGAGGCGCCCTTTGACCATATTGTAATATGTTCTAAGGCCGCTTTGATTAAATTGTAATATGTTCTAATACCCCTTTGACCATATTGTAATATGTTCTATGGCACCTTTGACTATATTGTAATATGTTCTAAGGCGCCCTTTGACTATATTGTTATATGTTCTAAGGCGCCCTTTGACCATATTGTAATATGTTCTAAGGCCCCCTTGACCTCATTGTAATATGGTCTAAAGCGCCTTTTGACCATATTGTAATATGTTCTAAGGCCGCTTTGATTATATTGTAATATGTTCTAAGGCCCCTTTGACCTTATTGTAATATGTTCTAAGGCCCCTTTGACCTTATTGTAATATGTTCTAAGGCCCCTTTGACCATATTGTAATATGTTCTAATGCACCTTTGACCATATTGTAATATGTTCTGAGGCGCCCTTTGACCATATTGTAATATGTTCTAAGGCCGCTTTGATTATATTGTAATATGTTCTAAGGCCCCTTTGACCATATTGTAATTTGTTCTAAGGCGCCTTTGACTATATTGTAATATGTTCTAAGGCGCCCTTTGACCATATTGTAATATGTTCTAAGGCCCCCTTGACCTCATTGTAATATGGTCTAAAGCGCCTTTTGACCATATTGTAATATGTTCGAAGGCCGCTTTGATTATATTGTAATATGTTCTAGGGCCCCTTTGACCATATTGTAATATGTTCTAAGGCCCCTTTGACCTTATTGTAATATGTTCTAAGGCCCCTTTGACCATATTGTAATATGTTCTAAGGCGCCTTTGACCATATTGTAATATGTTCTAAGGCACCTTTGACCATATTGTAATATGTTCTAAGGCACCTTTGACTATATTGTAATATGTTCTAAGGCGCCCTTTGACTATATTGTAATATGTTCTAAGGCGCCTTTGACCATATTGTAATATGTTCTAAGGCACCTTTGACCATATTGTAATATGTTCTGAGGCGCCATTTGACCATATTGTATTATGTTCTAAGGCCGATTTGATTATATTGTAATATGTTCTAAGGCCCCTTTGACCATATTGTAATATGTTCTAAGGCACCTTTGACCATAATGTAATATGTTCTGAGGCGCCCTTTGACCATATTGTAATATGTTCTAAGGCGCCCTTTGACCATATTGTGATATGTTCTAAGGCCGCTTTGATTATATTGTAATATGTTCTAAGGCCCCTTTGACCATATTGTAATATGTTCTAAGGCCCCTTTGACCTTATTGTAATATGTTCTAAGGCCCCTTTGACCATATTGTAATATGTTCTAAGGCACCTTTGACCATATTGTAATATGTTCTGAGGCGCCCTTTGACCATATTGTAATATGTTCTAAGGCACATTTGACTATATTGTAATATGTTCTAAGGCGCCCTTTGACTATATTGTAATATGTTCTAAGGCGCCCTTTGACCATATTGTAATATGTTCTAAGGCCCCCTTGACCTCATTGTAATATGGTCTAAAGCGCCTTTTGACCATATTGTAATATGTTCTAAGGCCGCTTTGATTATATTGTAATATATTCTAAGGCCCCTTTGACCATATTGTAATATGTTCTAAGGCCCCTTTGACCTTATTGTAATATGTTCTAAGGCCCCTTTGACCATATTGTAATATGTTCTAATGCACCTTTGACCATATTGTAATATGTTCTGAGGCGCCCTTTGACCATATTGTAATATGTTCTAAGGCCGCTTTGATTATATTGTAATATGTTCTAAGGCCCCTTTGACCATATTGTAATTTGTTCTAAGGCACCTTTGACTATATTGTAATATGTTCTAAGGCGCCCTTTGACCATATTGTAATATGTTCTAAGGCCCCCTTGACCTCATTGTAATATGGTCTAAAGCGCCTTTTGACCATATTGTAATATGTTCTAAGGCCGCTTTGATTATATTGTAATATGTTCTAAGGCCCCTTTGACCATATTGTAATATGTTCTAAGGCCCCTTTGACCTTATTGTAATATGTTCTAAGGCCCCTTAGACCATATTGTAATATGTTCTAAGGCGCCTTTGACCATATTGTAATATGTTCTAAGGCACCTTTGACCATATTGTAATATGTTCTGAGGCGCCCTTTTACCATATTGTGATATGTTCTAAGGCCGATTTGATTATATTGTAATATGTTCTAAGGCCCCTTTGACCATATTGTAATATGTTCTAAGGCACCTTTGACCATATTGTAATATGTTCTGAGGCGCCCTTTGACCATATTGTGATATGTTCTAAGGCCGCTTTGATTATATTGTAATATGTTCTAAGGCCCCTTTGACCATATTGTAATATGGTCTACGGCGCCCTTTGACCATATTGTAATATGTTCGAAGGCCCCTTTGACTATATTGTAATATGTTCTAAGGTGGCCTTTGAACATATTACAATTGAATATGTATTGTAATATGTTCTAAGGCGCCCTTTGACCATATCGTAATATGTTCTTAGGCGCCCTTTGACCATATTGTAATATGTTCTAAGGCCCCCTTGACCTCATTGTAATATGATCTAAAGCGCCTTTTGACCATATTGTAATATGTTCTAAGGCCGCTTTGATTATATTGTAATATGTTCTAAGGCCCCTTTGACCATATTGTAATATGTTCTAAGGCACCTTTGACCATATTGTAATATGTTCTGAGGCGCCCTTTGACCATATTGTGATATGTTCTAAGGCCGCTTTGATTATATTGTAATATGTTCTAAGGCCGCTTTGATTATATTGTAATATGTTCTAAGGCACCTTTGACTATATTGTAATATGTTCTAAGGCGCCCTTTGACTATATTGTAATATGTTCTAAGGCGCCTTTGACCATATTGTAATATGTTCTAAGGCACCTTTGACCATATTGTAATATGTTCTGAGGCGCCATTTGACCATATTGTATTATGTTCTAAGGCCGATTTGATTATATTGTAATATGTTCTAAGGCCCCTTTGACCATATTGTAATATGTTCTAAGGCACCTTTGACCATATTGTAATATGTTCTGAGGCGCCCTTTGACCATATTGTGATATGTTCTAAGGCCGCTTTGATTATATTGTAATATGTTCTAAGGCCCCTTTGACCATATTGTAATATGTTCTAAGGCCCCTTTGACCTTATTGTAATATGTTCTAAGGCCCCTTTGACCATATTGTAATATGTTCTAAGGCACCTTTGACCATATTGTAATATGTTCTGAGGCGCCCTTTGACCATATTGTAATATGTTCTAAGGTCGCTTTGATTATATTGTAATATGTTCTAATGCCCCTTTGACCATATTGTAATATGTTCTAAGGCACCTTTGACTATATTGTAATATGTTCTAAGGCGCCCTTTGACTATATTGTAATATGTTCTAAGGCGCCCTTTGACCATATTGTAATATGTTCTAAGGCCCCCTTGACCTCATTGTAATATGGTCTAAAGCGCCTTTTGACCATATTGTAATATGTTCTAAGGCCGCTTTGATTATATTGTAATATGTTCTAAAGCCCCTTTGACCATATTTTAATATGTTCTAAGGCCCCTTTGACCTTATTGTAATATGTTCTAAGGCCCCTTTGACCATATTGTAATATGTTCTAATGCACCTTTGACCATATTGTAATATGTTCTGAGGCGCCCTTTGACCATATTGTAATATGTTCTAAGGCCGCTTTGATTATATTGTAATATGTTCTAAGGCCCCTTTGACCATATTGTAATTTGTTCTAAGGCACCTTTGACTATATTGTAATATGTTCTAAGGCGCCCTTTGACCATATTTTAATATGTTCTAAGGCCCCCTTGACCTCATTGTAATATGGTCTAAAGCGCCTTTTGACCATATTGTAATATGTTCTAAGGCCGCTTTGATTATATTGTAATATGTTCTAAGGCCCCTTTGACCATATTGTAATATGTTCTAAGGCCCCTTTGACCTTATTGTAATATGTTCTAAGGCCCCTTTGACCATATTGTAATATGTTCTAAGGCGCCTTTGACCATATTGTAATATGTTCTAAGGCACCTTTGACCATATTGTAATATGTTCTGAGGCGCCCTTTTACCATATTGTAATATGTTCTAAGGCCGATTTGATTATATTGTAATATGTTCTAAGGCCCCTTTGACCATATTGTAATATGTTCTAAGGCACCTTTGACCATATTGTAATATGTTCTGAGGCGCCCTTTGACCATATTGTGATATGTTCTAAGGCCGCTTTGATTATATTGTAATATGTTCTAAGGCCCCTTTGACCATATTGTAATATGTTCTAAAATGGCCTTTGACCATATTGTAATATGTTCTAAGGCCCCTTTGACCATATTGTAATACGGTCTACGGCGCCCTTTGACCATATTGTAATATGTTCGAAGGCCCCTTTGACTATATTGTAATATGTTCTAAGGTGGCCTTTGAACATATTACAATTGAATATGTATTGTAATATGTTCTAAGGCACCTTTGACTATATTGTAATATGTTCTAAGGCGCCCTTTGACCATATTGTAATATGTTCTAAGGCCCCCTTGACCTCATTGTAATATGATCTAAAGCGCCTTTTGACCATATTGTAATATGTTCTAAGGCCGCTTTGATTATATTGTAATATGTTTTAAGGCCCCTTTGACCATATTGTAATATGTTCTAAGGTGGCCTTTGAACATATTACAATTGAATATGTATTGTATAGACCATATTGTAATATGGTCTAAGGCGCCCTTTGACCATATTGTAATATGTTCTAAGGCACCTTTGACCATATTGTAATATGTTCTGAGGCGCCCTTTGACCATATTCTAATATGTTCTAAGGCCGCTTTGATTATATTGTAATATGTTCTAAGGCCCCTTTGACCATATTGTAATATGTTCTAAGGCCCCTTTGACCTTATTGTAATATGTTCTAAGGCCCCTTTGACCATATTGTAATATGTTCTAAGGCACCTTTGACCATATTGTAATATGTTCTGAGGCGCCCTTTGACCATATTGTAATATGTTCTAAGGCCGCTTTGATTATATTGTAATATGTTCTAAGGCCCCTTTGACCATATTGTAATATGTTCTAAGGCCCCTTTGACCTTATTGTAATATGTTCTAAGGCCCCTTTGACCATATTGTAATATGTTCTAAGGCACCTTTGACCATATTGTAATATGTTCTGAGGCGCCCTTTGACCATATTGTGATATGTTCTAAGGCCGCTTTGATTATATTGTAATATGTTCTAAGGCCCCTTTGACCATATTGTAATATGTTCTAAGGCCCCTTTGACCTTATTGTAATATGTTCTAAGGCCCTTTTGACCATATTGTAATATGTTCTAAGGCACCTTTGACCATATTGTAATATGTTCTGCGGCGCCCTTTGACCATATTGTAATATGTTCTAAGGCCGCTTTGATTATATTGTAATATGTTCTAAGGCACCTTTGACCATATTGTAATATGTTCTAAGGCACCTTTGACTATATTGTAATATGTTCTAAGGCGCCCTTTGACTATATTGTAATATGTTCTAAGGCGCCTTTGACCATATTGTAATATGTTCTAAGGCACCTTTGACCATATTGTAATATGTTCTGAGGCGCCATTTGACCATATTGTATTATGTTCTAAGGCCGATTTGATTATATTGTAATATGTTCTAAGGCCCCTTTGACCATATTGTAATATGTTCTAAGGCACCTTTGACCATAATGTAATATGTTCTGAGGCGCCCTTTGACCATATTGTAATATGTTCTGAGGCGCCCTTTGACCATATTGTGATATGTTCTAAGGCCGCTTTGATTATATTGTAATATGTTCTAAGGCCCCTTTGACCATATTGTAATATGTTCTAAGGCACCTTTGACTATATTGTAATATGTTTTAAGGCGCCCTTTGACCATATTTTAATATGTTCTAAGGCCCCCTTGACCTCATTGTAATATGGTCTAAAGCGCCTTTTGACCATATTGTAATATGTTCTAAGGCCGCTTTGATTATATTGTAATATGTTCTAAGGCCCCTTTGACCATATTGTAATATGTTCTAAGGCCCCTTTGACCTTATTGTAATATGTTCTAAGGCCCCTTTGACCATATTGTAATATGTTCTAAGGCGCCTTTGACCATATTGTAATATGTTCTAAGGCACCTTTGACCATATTGTAATATGTTCTGAGGCGCCCTTTTACCATATTGTAATATGTTCTAAGGCCGATTTGATTATATTGAAATATGTTCTAAGGCCCCTTTGACCATATTGTAATATGTTCTAAGGCACCTTTGACCATATTGTAATATGTTCTGAGGCGCCCTTTGACCATATTGTGATATGTTCTAAGGCCGCTTTGATTATATTGTAATATGTTCTAAGGCCCCTTTGACCATATTGTAATATGTTCTAAAATGGCCTTTGACCATATTGTAATATGTTCTAAGGCCCCTTTGACCATATTGTAATACGGTCTACGGCGCCCTTTGACCATATTGTAATATGTTCGAAGGCCCCTTTGACTATATTGTAATATGTTCTAAGGTGGCCTTTGAACATATTACAATTGAATATGTATTGTAATATGTTCTAAGGCACCTTTGACTATATTGTAATATGTTCTAAGGCGCCCTTTGACCATATTGTAATATGTTCTAAGGCCCCCTTGACCTCATTGTAATATGATCTAAAGCGCCTTTTGACCATATTGTAATATGTTCTAAGGCCGCTTTGATTATATTGTAATATGTTTTAAGGCCCCTTTGACCATATTGTAATATGTTCTAAGGTGGCCTTTGAACATATTACAATTGAATATGTATTGTATAGACCATATTGTAATATGGTCTAAGGCGCCCTTTGACCATATTGTAATATGTTCTAAGGCACCTTTGACCATATTGTAATATGTTCTGAGGCGCCCTTTGACCATATTCTAATATGTTCTAAGGCCGCTTTGATTATATTGTAATATGTTCTAAGGCCCCTTTGACCATATTGTAATATGTTCTAAGGCCCCTTTGACCTTATTGTAATATGTTCTAAGGCCCCTTTGACCATATTGTAATATGTTCTAAGGCACCTTTGACCATATTGTAATATGTTCTGAGGCGCCCTTTGACCATATTGTAATATGTTCTAAGGCCGCTTTGATTATATTGTAATATGTTCTAAGGCCCCTTTGACCATATTGTAATATGTTCTAAGGCCCCTTTGACCTTATTGTAATATGTTCTAAGGCCCCTTTGACCATATTGTAATATGTTCTAAGGCACCTTTGACCATATTGTAATATGTTCTGAGGCGCCCTTTGACCATATTGTGATATGTTCTAAGGCCGCTTTGATTATATTGTAATATGTTCTAAGGCCCCTTTGACCATATTGTAATATGTTCTAAGGCCCCTTTGACCTTATTGTAATATGTTCTAAGGCCCTTTTGACCATATTGTAATATGTTCTAAGGCACCTTTGACCATATTGTAATATGTTCTGCGGCGCCCTTTGACCATATTGTAATATGTTCTAAGGCCGCTTTGATTATATTGTAATATGTTCTAAGGCACCTTTGACCATATTGTAATATGTTCTAAGGCACCTTTGACTATATTGTAATATGTTCTAAGGCGCCCTTTGACTATATTGTAATATGTTCTAAGGCGCCTTTGACCATATTGTAATATGTTCTAAGGCACCTTTGACCATATTGTAATATGTTCTGAGGCGCCATTTGACCATATTGTATTATGTTCTAAGGCCGATTTGATTATATTGTAATATGTTCTAAGGCCCCTTTGACCATATTGTAATATGTTCTAAGGCACCTTTGACCATAATGTAATATGTTCTGAGGCGCCCTTTGACCATATTGTAATATGTTCTGAGGCGCCCTTTGACCATATTGTGATATGTTCTAAGGCCGCTTTGATTATATTGTAATATGTTCTAAGGCCCCTTTGACCATATTGTAATATGTTCTAAGGCACCTTTGACTATATTGTAATATGTTTTAAGGCGCCCTTTGACCATATTTTAATATGTTCTAAGGCCCCCTTGACCTCATTGTAATATGGTCTAAAGCGCCTTTTGACCATATTGTAATATGTTCTAAGGCCGCTTTGATTATATTGTAATATGTTCTAAGGCCCCTTTGACCATATTGTAATATGTTCTAAGGCACCTTTGACCATAATGTAATATGTTCTGAGGCGCCCTTTGACCATATTGTAATATGTTCTGAGGCGCCCTTTGACCATATTGTGATATGTTCTAAGGCCGCTTTGATTATATTGTGATATGTTCTAAGGCCGCTTTGATTATATTGTAATATGTTCTAAGGCCCCTTTGACCATATTGTAATATGTTCTAAGGCCCCTTTGACCTTATTGTAATATGTTCTAAGGCCCTTTTGACCATATTGTAATATGTTCTAAGGCACCTTTGACCATATTGTAATATGTTCTGCGGCGCCCTTTGACCATATTGTAATATGTTCTAAGGCCGCTTTGATTATATTGTAATATGTTCTAAGGCACCTTTGACCATATTGTAATATGTTCTAAGGCACCTTTGACTATATTGTAATATGTTCTAAGGCGCCCTTTGACTATATTGTAATATGTTCTAAGGCGCCTTTGACCATATTGTAATATGTTCTAAAATGGCCTTTGACCATATTGTAATATGTTCTAAGGCCCCTTTGACCATATTGTAATACGGTCTACGGCGCCCTTTGACCATATTGTAATATGTTCGAAGGCCCCTTTGACTATATTGTAATATGTTCTAAGGTGGCCTTTGAACATATTACAATTGAATATGTATTGTAATATGTTCTAAGGCACCTTTGACTATATTGTAATATGTTCTAAGGCGCCCTTTGACCATATTGTAATATGTTCTAAGGCCCCCTTGACCTCATTGTAATATGATCTAAAGCGCCTTTTGACCATATTGTAATATGTTCTAAGGCCGCTTTGATTATATTGTAATATGTTTTAAGGCCCCTTTGACCATATTGTAATATGTTCTAAGGTGGCCTTTGAACATATTACAATTGAATATGTATTGTATAGACCATATTGTAATATGGTCTAAGGCGCCCTTTGACCATATTGTAATATGTTCTAAGGCACCTTTGACCATATTGTAATATGTTCTGAGGCGCCCTTTGACCATATTCTAATATGTTCTAAGGCCGCTTTGATTATATTGTAATATGTTCTAAGGCCCCTTTGACCATATTGTAATATGTTCTAAGGCCCCTTTGACCTTATTGTAATATGTTCTAAGGCCCCTTTGACCATATTGTAATATGTTCTAAGGCACCTTTGACCATATTGTAATATGTTCTGAGGCGCCCTTTGACCATATTGTAATATGTTCTAAGGCCGCTTTGATTATATTGTAATATGTTCTAAGGCCCCTTTGACCATATTGTAATATGTTCTAAGGCCCCTTTGACCTTATTGTAATATGTTCTAAGGCCCCTTTGACCATATTGTAATATGTTCTAAGGCACCTTTGACCATATTGTAATATGTTCTGAGGCGCCCTTTGACCATATTGTGATATGTTCTAAGGCCGCTTTGATTATATTGTAATATGTTCTAAGGCCCCTTTGACCATATTGTAATATGTTCTAAGGCCCCTTTGACCTTATTGTAATATGTTCTAAGGCCCTTTTGACCATATTGTAATATGTTCTAAGGCACCTTTGACCATATTGTAATATGTTCTGCGGCGCCCTTTGACCATATTGTAATATGTTCTAAGGCCGCTTTGATTATATTGTAATATGTTCTAAGGCACCTTTGACCATATTGTAATATGTTCTAAGGCACCTTTGACTATATTGTAATATGTTCTAAGGCGCCCTTTGACTATATTGTAATATGTTCTAAGGCGCCTTTGACCATATTGTAATATGTTCTAAGGCACCTTTGACCATATTGTAATATGTTCTGAGGCGCCATTTGACCATATTGTATTATGTTCTAAGGCCGATTTGATTATATTGTAATATGTTCTAAGGCCCCTTTGACCATATTGTAATATGTTCTAAGGCACCTTTGACCATAATGTAATATGTTCTGAGGCGCCCTTTGACCATATTGTAATATGTTCTGAGGCGCCCTTTGACCATATTGTGATATGTTCTAAGGCCGCTTTGATTATATTGTAATATGTTCTAAGGCCCCTTTGACCATATTGTAATATGTTCTAAGGCACCTTTGACTATATTGTAATATGTTTTAAGGCGCCCTTTGACCATATTTTAATATGTTCTAAGGCCCCCTTGACCTCATTGTAATATGGTCTAAAGCGCCTTTTGACCATATTGTAATATGTTCTAAGGCCGCTTTGATTATATTGTAATATGTTCTAAGGCCCCTTTGACCATATTGTAATATGTTCTAAGGCCCCTTTGACCTTATTGTAATATGTTCTAAGGCACCTTTGACTATATTGTAATATGTTTTAAGGCGCCCTTTGACCATATTTTAATATGTTCTAAGGCCCCCTTGACCTCATTGTAATATGGTCTAAAGCGCCTTTTGACCATATTGTAATATGTTCTAAGGCCGCTTTGATTATATTGTAATATGTTCTAAGGCCCCTTTGACCATATTGTAATATGTTCTAAGGCACCTTTGACTATATTGTAATATGTTTTAAGGCGCCCTTTGACCATATTTTAATATGTTCTAAGGCCCCCTTGACCTCATTGTAATATGGTCTAAAGCGCCTTTTGACCATATTGTAATATGTTCTAAGGCCGCTTTGATTATATTGTAATATGTTCTAAGGCCCCTTTGACCATATTGTAATATGTTCTAAGGCACCTTTGACCATAATGTAATATGTTCTGAGGCGCCCTTTGACCATATTGTAATATGTTCTGAGGCGCCCTTTGACCATATTGTGATATGTTCTAAGGCCGCTTTGATTATATTGTAATATGTTCTAAGGCCCCTTTGACCATATTGTAATATGTTCTAAGGCACCTTTGACTATATTGTAATATGTTTTAAGGCGCCCTTTGACCATATTTTAATATGTTCTAAGGCCCCCTTGACCTCATTGTAATATGGTCTAAAGCGCCTTTTGACCATATTGTAATATGTTCTAAGGCCGCTTTGATTATATTGTAATATGTTCTAAGGCCCCTTTGACCATATTGTAATATGTTCTAAGGCCCCTTTGACCTTATTGTAATATGTTCTAAGGCCCCTTTGACCATATTGTAATATGTTCTAAGGCGCCTTTGACCATATTGTAATATGTTCTAAGGCACCTTTGACCATATTGTAATATGTTCTGAGGCGCCCTTTTACCATATTGTAATATGTTCTAAGGCCGATTTGATTATATTGAAATATGTTCTAAGGCCCCTTTGACCATATTGTAATATGTTCTAAGGCACCTTTGACCATATTGTAATATGTTCTGAGGCGCCCTTTGACCATATTGTGATATGTTCTACGGCCGCTTTGATTATATTGTAATATGTTCTAAGGCCCCTTTGACCATATTGTAATATGTTCTAAAATGGCCTTTGACCATATTGTAATATGTTCTAAGGCCCCTTTGACCATATTGTAATACGGTCTACGGCGCCCTTTGACCATATTGTAATATGTTCGAAGGCCCCTTTGACTATATTGTAATATGTTCTAAGGTGGCCTTTGAACATATTACAATTGAATATGTATTGTAATATGTTCTAAGGCACCTTTGACTATATTGTAATATGTTCTAAGGCGCCCTTTGACCATATTGTAATATGTTCTAAGGCCCCCTTGACCTCATTGTAATATGATCTAAAGCGCCTTTTGACCATATTGTAATATGTTCTAAGGCCGCTTTGATTATATTGTAATATGTTTTAAGGCCCCTTTGACCATATTGTAATATGTTCTAAGGTGGCCTTTGAACATATTACAATTGAATATGTATTGTATAGACCATATTGTAATATGGTCTAAGGCGCCCTTTGACCATATTGTAATATGTTCTAAGGCACCTTTGACCATATTGTAATATGTTCTGAGGCGCCCTTTGACCATATTCTAATATGTTCTAAGGCCGCTTTGATTATATTGTAATATGTTCTAAGGCCCCTTTGACCATATTGTAATATGTTCTAAGGCCCCTTTGACCTTATTGTAATATGTTCTAAGGCCCCTTTGACCATATTGTAATATGTTCTAAGGCACCTTTGACCATATTGTAATATGTTCTGAGGCGCCCTTTGACCATATTGTAATATGTTCTAAGGCCGCTTTGATTATATTGTAATATGTTCTAAGGCCCCTTTGACCATATTGTAATATGTTCTAAGGCCCCTTTGACCTTATTGTAATATGTTCTAAGGCCCCTTTGACCATATTGTAATATGTTCTAAGGCACCTTTGACCATATTGTAATATGTTCTGAGGCGCCCTTTGACCATATTGTGATATGTTCTAAGGCCGCTTTGATTATATTGTAATATGTTCTAAGGCCCCTTTGACCATATTGTAATATGTTCTAAGGCCCCTTTGACCTTATTGTAATATGTTCTAAGGCCCTTTTGACCATATTGTAATATGTTCTAAGGCACCTTTGACCATATTGTAATATGTTCTGCGGCGCCCTTTGACCATATTGTAATATGTTCTAAGGCCGCTTTGATTATATTGTAATATGTTCTAAGGCACCTTTGACCATATTGTAATATGTTCTAAGGCACCTTTGACTATATTGTAATATGTTCTAAGGCGCCCTTTGACTATATTGTAATATGTTCTAAGGCGCCTTTGACCATATTGTAATATGTTCTAAGGCACCTTTGACCATATTGTAATATGTTCTGAGGCGCCATTTGACCATATTGTATTATGTTCTAAGGCCGATTTGATTATATTGTAATATGTTCTAAGGCCCCTTTGACCATATTGTAATATGTTCTAAGGCACCTTTGACCATAATGTAATATGTTCTGAGGCGCCCTTTGACCATATTGTAATATGTTCTGAGGCGCCCTTTGACCATATTGTGATATGTTCTAAGGCCGCTTTGATTATATTGTAATATGTTCTAAGGCCCCTTTGACCATATTGTAATATGTTCTAAGGCACCTTTGACTATATTGTAATATGTTTTAAGGCGCCCTTTGACCATATTTTAATATGTTCTAAGGCCCCCTTGACCTCATTGTAATATGGTCTAAAGCGCCTTTTGACCATATTGTAATATGTTCTAAGGCCGCTTTGATTATATTGTAATATGTTCTAAGGCCCCTTTGACCATATTGTAATATGTTCTAAGGCCCCTTTGACCTTATTGTAATATGTTCTAAGGCCCCTTTGACCATATTGTAATATGTTCTAAGGCGCCTTTGACCATATTGTAATATGTTCTAAGGCACCTTTGACCATATTGTAATATGTTCTGAGGCGCCCTTTTACCATATTGTAATATGTTCTAAGGCCGATTTGATTATATTGTAATATGTTCTAAGGCCCCTTTGACCATATTGTAATATGTTCTAAGGCACCTTTGACCATATTGTAATATGTTCTGAGGCGCCCTTTGACCATATTGTGATATGTTCTAAGGCCGCTTTGATTATATTGTAATATGTTCTAAGGCCCCTTTGACCATATTGTAATATGTTCTAAAATGGCCTTTGACCATATTGTAATATGTTCTAAGGCCCCTTTGACCATATTGTAATATGGTCTACGGCGCCCTTTGACCATATTGTAATATGTTCGAAGGCCCCTTTGACTATATTGTAATATGTTCTAAGGTGGCCTTTGAACATATTACAATTGAATATGTATTGTAATATGTTCTAAGGCACCTTTGACTATATTGTAATATGTTCTAAGGCGCCCTTTGACCATATTGTAATATGTTCTAAGGCCCCCTTGACCTCATTGTAATATGATCTAAAGCGCCTTTTGACCATATTGTAATATGTTCTAAGGCCGCTTTGATTATATTGTAATATGTTTTAAGGCCCCTTTGACCATATTGTAATATGTTCTAAGGTGGGCTTTGAACATATTACAATTGAATATGTATTGTATAGACCATATTGTAATATGGTCTAAGGCGCCCTTTGACCATATTGTAATATGTTCTAAGGCACCTTTGACCATATTGTAATATGTTCTGAGGCGCCCTTTGACCATATTGTAATATGTTCTAAGGCCGCTTTGATTATATTGTAATATGTTCTAAGGCCCCTTTGACCATATTGTAATATGTTCTAAGGCCCCTTTGACCTTATTGTAATATGTTCTAAGGCCCCTTTGACCATATTGTAATATGTTCTAAGGCACCTTTGACCATATTGTAATATGTTCTGAGGCGCCCTTTGACCATATTGTAATATGTTCTAAGGCCGCTTTGATTATATTGTAATATGTTCTAAGGCCCCTTTGACCATATTGTAATATGTTCTAAGGCCCCTTTGACCTTATTGTAATATGTTCTAAGGCCCCTTTGACCATATTGTAATATGTTCTAAGGCACCTTTGACCATATTGTAATATGTTCTGAGGCGCCCTTTGACCATATTGTGATATGTTCTAAGGCCGCTTTGATTATATTGTAATATGTTCTAAGGCCCCTTTGACCATATTGTAATATGTTCTAAGGCCCCTTTGACCTTATTGTAATATGTTCTGAGGCCCATTTGACCATATTGTAATATGTTCTAAGGCACCTTTGACCATATTGTAATATGTTCTGCGGCGCCCTTTGACCATATTGTAATATGTTCTAAGGCCGCTTTGATTATATTGTAATATGTTCTAAGGCCCCTTTGACCATATTGTAATATGTTCTAAGGCACTTTTGACTATATTGTAATATGTTCTAAGGCGCCCTTTGACTATATTGTAATATGTTCTAAGGCGCCCTTTGACCATATTGTAATATGTTCTGAGGCGCCCTTTGACCATATTGTAATATGTTCTAAGGCCGCTTTGATTATATTGTAATATGTTCTAAGGCCCCTTTGACCATATTGTAATTTGTTCTAAGGCACCTTTGACTATATTGTAATATGTTCTAAGGCGCCCTTTGACCATATTGTAATATGTTCTAAGGCCCCCTTGACCTCATTGTAATATGGTCTAAAGCGCCTTTTGACCATATTGTAATATGTTCTAAGGCCGCTTTGATTATATTGTAATATGTTCTAAGGCCCCTTTGACCATATTGTAATATGTTCTAAGGCCCCTTTGACCTTATTGTAATATGTTCTAAGGCCCCTTTGACCATATTGTAATATGTTCTAAGGCGCCTTTGACCATATTGTAATATGTTCTAAGGCACCTTTGACCATATTGTAATATGTTCTGAGGCGCCCTTTGACCATATTGTAATATGTTCTAAGGCCGCTTTGATTATATTGTAATATGTTCTAAGGCCCCTTTGACCATATTGTAATATGTTCTAAGGCCCCTTTGACCTTATTGTAATATGTTCTAAGGCCCATTTGACCATATTGTAATATGTTCTAAGGCACCTTTGACCATATTGTAATATGTTCTGCGGCGCCCTTTGACCATATTGTAATATGTTCTAAGGCCGCTTTGATTATATTGTAATATGTTCTAAGGCCCCTTTGACCATATTGTAATATGTTCTAAGGCACTTTTGACTATATTGTAATATGTTCTAAGGCGCCCTTTGACTATATTGTAATATGTTCTAAGGCGCCCTTTGACCATATTGTAATATGTTCTGAGGCGCCCTTTGACCATATTGTAATATGTTCTAAGGCCGCTTTGATTATATTGTAATATGTTCTAAGGCCCCTTTGACCATATTGTAATTTGTTCTAAGGCACCTTTGACTATATTGTAATATGTTCTAAGGCGCCCTTTGACCATATTGTAATATGTTCTAAGGCCCCTTGACCTCATTGTAATATGGTCTAAAGCGCCTTTTGACCATATTGTAATATGTTCTAAGGCCGCTTTGATTATATTGTAATATGTTCTAAGGCCCCTTTGACCATATTGTAATATGTTCTAAGGCCCCTTTGACCATATTGTAATATGTTCTAAGGCGCCTTTGACCATATTGTAATATGTTCTAAGGCACCTTTGACCATATTGTAATATGTTCTGAGGCGCCCTTTTACCATATTGTAATATGTTCTAAGGCCGATTTGATTATATTGTAATATGTTCTAAGGCCCCTTTGACCATATTGTAATATGTTCTAAGGCATCTTTGACCATATTGTAATATGTTCTGAGGCGCCCTTTGACCATATTGTGATATGTTCTAAGGCCGCTTTGATTATATTGTAATATGTTCTAAGGCCCCTTTGACCATATTGTAATATGTTCTAAGGTGGCCTTTGGCCATATTGTAATATGTTCTAAGGCCCCTTTGACCATATTGTAATATGGTCTACGGCGCCCTTTGACCATATTGTAATATGTTCGAAGGCCCCTTTGACTATATTGTAATATGTTCTAAGGTGGCCTTTGAACATATTACAATTGAATATGTATTGTAATATGTTCTAAGGCACCTTTGACTATATTGTAATATGTTCTAAGGCGCCCTTTGACCATATTGTAATATGTTCTAAGGCGCCCTTTGACCATATTGTAATATGTTCTAAGGCCCCCTTGACCTCATTGTAATATGATCTAAAGCGCCTTTTGACCATATTGTAATATGTTCTAAGGCCGCTTTGATTATATTGTATTATGTTTTAAGGCCCCTTTGACCATATTGTAATATGTTCTAAGGTGGCTTTTGAACATATTACAATTGAATATGTATTGTATAGACCATATTGTAATATGGTCTAAGGCGCCCTTTGACCATATTGTAATATGTTCTAAGGCACCTTTGACCATATTGTAATATGTTCTGAGGCGCCCTTTGACCATATTGTAATATGTTCTAAGGACGCATTGATTATATTGTAATATGTTCTAAGGCGCCTTTGACCATATTGTAATATGTTCTAAGGCCCCTTTGACATTATTGTAATATGTTCTAAGGCCCCTTTGACCATATTGTAATATGTTCTAAGGCACCTTTGACCATATTGTAATATGTTCTGAGGCGCGCTTTGACCATATTGTAATATGTTCTAAGGCCGCTTTGATTATATTGTAATATGTTCTAAGGCCCCTTTGACCATATTGTAATATGTTCTAAGGCCCCTTTGACCTTATTGTAATATGTTCTAAGGCCCCTTTGACCATATTGTAATATGTTCTAAGGCACCTTTGACCATATTGTAATATGTTCTGAGGCGCCCTTTGACCATATTGTAATATGTTCTAAGGCCGCTTTGATTATATTGTAATATGTTCTAAGGCCCCTTTGACCATATTGTAATATGTTCTAAGGCCCCTTTGACCTTATTGTAATATGTTCTAAGGCGCCCTTTGACTATATTGTAATATGTTCTAAGGCGCCCTTTGACCATATTGTAATATGTTCTAAGGCACCTTTGACCATATTGTAATATGTTCTGAGGCGCCCTTTGACCATATTGTAATATGTTCTAAGGCCGCTTTGATTATATTGTAATATGTTCTAAGGCCCCTTTGACCATATTGTAATATGTTCTAAGGCGCCTTTTGACCATATTGTAATATGTTCTAAGGCCCCCTTGACCTCATTGTAATATGATCTAAAGCGCCTTTTGACCATATTGTAATATGTTCTAAGGCCGCTTTGATTATATTGTATTATGTTTTAAGGCCCCTTTGACCATATTGTAATATGTTCTAAGGTGGCTTTTGAACATATTACAATTGAATATGTATTGTATAGACCATATTGTAATATGGTCTAAGGCGCCCTTTGACCATATTGTAATATGTTCTAAGGCACCTTTGACCATATTGTAATATGTTCTGAGGCGCCCTTTGACCATATTGTAATATGTTCTAAGGCCGCTTTGATTATATTGTAATATGTTCTAAGGCCCCTTTGACCATATTGTAATATGTTCTAAGGCCCCTTTGACCTTATTGTAATATGTTCTAAGGCGCCCTTTGACTATATTGTAATATGTTCTAAGGCGCCCTTTGACCATATTGTAATATGTTCTAAGGCACCTTTGACCATATTGTAATATGTTCTGAGGCGCCCTTTGACCATATTGTAATATGTTCTAAGGCCGCTTTGATTATATTGTAATATGTTCTAAGGCCCCTTTGACCATATTGTAATATGTTCTAAGGCCCCTTTGACCACATTGTAATATGGTCTACGGCGCCCTTTGACCGTATTGTAATATGTTCGAAGGCCCCTTTGACTATATTGTAATATGTTCTAAGGTGGCCTTTGAACATATTACAATTGAATATGTATTGTAATATGTTCTAAGGCACCTTTGACTATATTGTAATATGTTCTAAGGCACCTTTGACCATATTGTAATATGTTCTGAGGCGCCCTTTGACCATATTGTAATATGTTCTAAGGCCCCCTTGACCTCATTGTAATATGGTCTAAAGCGCCTTTTGACCATATTGTAATATGTTCTAAGGCCGCTTTGATTATTTTGTAATATGTTCTAAGGCCCCTTTGACCATATTGTAATATGTTCTAAGGTGGCTTTTGAACATATTACAATTGAATATGTATTGTATAGACCATATTGTAATATGGTCTAAGGCGCCCTTTGACCATATTGTAATATGCTATAAGGCACCTTTGACCATATTGTAATATGTTCTGAGGCGCCCTTTGACCATATTGTAATATGTTCTAAGGCCGCTTTGATTATATTGTAATATGTTCTAAGGCGCCTTTGACCATATTGTAATATGTTCTAAGGCCCCTTTGACCTTATTGTAATATGTTCTAAGGCCCCTTTGACCATATTGTAATATGTTCTAAGGCACCTTTGACCATATTGTAATATGTTCTGAGGCGCCCTTTGACCATATTGTAATATGTTCTAAGGCCGCTTTGATTATATTGTAATATGTTCTAAGGCCCCCTTGACCATATTGTAATATGTTCTAAGGCCCCTTTGACCTTATTGTAATATGTTCTAAGGCCCCTTTGACCATATTGTAATATGTTCTAAAGCACCTTTGACCATATTGTTATATGTTCTGAGGCGCCCTTTGGCCATATTGTGATATGTTCTAAGGCCGCTTTGATTATATTGTAATATGTTCTAAGGCCCCTTTGACCATATTGTAATATGTTCTAAGGCCCCTTTGACCTTATTGTAATATGTTCTAAGGCCCCTTTGACCATATTGTAATATGTTCTAAGGCACCTTTGACCATATTGTAATATGTTCTGAGGCGCCCTTTGACCATATTGTAATATGTTCTAAGGCCGCTTTGATTATATTGTAATATGTTCTAAGGCCCCCTTGACCATATTGTAATATGTTCTAAGGCCCCTTTGACCTTATTGTAATATGTTCTAAGGCCCCTTTGACCATATTGTAATATGTTCTAAAGCACCTTTGACCATATTGTTATATGTTCTGAGGCGCCCTTTGGCCATATTGTAATATGTTCTAAGGCCCCTTTGACCTTATTGTAATATGTTCTAAGGCCCTTTTGACCATATTGTAATATGTTCTAAGGCACCTTTGACCATATTGTAATATGTTCTGAGGCGCCCTTTGACCATATTGTAATATGTTCTAAGGCCGCTTTGATTATATTGTAATATGTTCTAAGGCCCCTTTGACCATATTGTAATATGTTCTAAGGCACTTTTGACTATATTGTAATATGTTCTAAGGCGCCCTTTGACTATATTGTAATATGTTCTTAGGCGCCCTTTGACCATATTGTAATATGTTCTAAGGCACCTTTGACCATATTGTAATATGTTCTGAGGCGCCCTTTGACCATATTGTAATATGTTCTAAGGCCGCTTTGATTATATTGTAATATGTTCTAAGGCCCCTTTGACCATATTGTAATATGTTCTAAGGCCCCTTTGACCATATTGTAATATGGTCTACGGCGCCCTTTGACCGTATTGTAATATGTTCGAAGGCCCCTTTGACTATATTGTAATATGTTCTAAGGTGGCCTTTGAACATATTACAATTGAATATGTATTGTAATATGTTCTAAGGCACCTTTGACTATATTGTAATATGTTCTAAGGCGCCCTTTGACCATATTGTAATATGTTCTAAGGCGCCCTTTGACCATATTGTAATATGTTCTAAGGCCCCCTTGACCTCATTGTAATATGGTCTAAAGCGCCTTTTGACCATATTTTAATATGTTCTAAGGCCGCTTTGATTATATTGTAATATGTTCTATGGCCCCTTTGACCATATTGTAATATGTTCTAAGGTGGCCTTTGAACATATTACAATTGAATATGTATTGTAATATGTTCTAAGGCACCTTTGACTATATTGTAATATGTTCTAAGGCGCCCTTTGACCATATTGTAATATGTTCTAAGGCACCTTTGACCATATTGTAATATGTTCTGAGGCGCCCTTTGACCATATTGTAATATGTTCTAAGGCCGCTTTGATTATATTGTAATATGTTCTAAGGCCCCTTTGACCATATTGTAATATGTTCTAAGGCCCCTTTGACCTTATTGTAATATGTTCTAAGGCCCCTTTGACCATATTGTAATATGTTCTAAGGCACCTTTGACCATATTGTAATATGTTCTGAGGCGCCCTTTGACCATATTGTAATATGTTCTAAGGCCGCTTTGATTATATTGTAATATGTTCTAAGGCCGCTTTGATTATATTGTAATATGTTCTAAGGCCCCTTTGACCATATTGTAATATGTTCTAAGGCCGATTTGATTATATTGTAATATGTTCTAAGGCCCCTTTGACCATATTGTAATATGTTATAATGCACCCTTGACTATATTGTAATATGTTCTAAGGCGCCCTTTGACTATATTGTAATATGTTCTAAGGCGCCCTTTGACCATATTGTAATATGTTCTAAGGCCCCCTTGACCTCATTGTAATATGGTCTAAAGCGCCTTTTGACCATATTGTAATATGTTCTAAGGCCGCTTTGATTATATTGTAATATGTTCTAAGGCCCCTTTGACCATATTGTAATATGTTCTAAGGCCCCTTTGACCTTATTGTAATATGTTCTAAGGCCCCTTTGACCATATTGTAATATGTTCTAAGGCACCTTTGACCATATTGTAATATGTTCTGAGGCGCCCTTTGACCATATTGTAATATGTTCTAAGGCCGCTTTGATTATATTGTAATATGTTCTAAGGCCGCTTTGATTATATTGTAATATGTTCTAAGGCCCCTTTGACCATATTGTAATATGTTCTAAGGCCGATTTGATTATATTGTAATATGTTCTAAGGCCCCTTTGACCATATTGTAATATGTTATAATGCACCCTTGACTATATTGTAATATGTTCTAAGGCGCCCTTTGACTATATTGTAATATGTTCTAAGGCGCCCTTTGACCATATTGTAATATGTTCTAAGGCCCCCTTGACCTCATTGTAATATGGTCTAAAGCGCCTTTTGACCATATTGTAATATGTTCTAAGGCCGCTTTGATTATATTGTAATATGTTCTAAGGCCCCTTTGACCATATTGTAATATGTTCTAAGGCCCCTTTGACCTTATTGTAATATGTTCTAAGGCCCCTTTGACCATATTGTAATATGTTCTAAGGCACCTTTGACCATATTGTAATATGTTCTGAGGCGCCCTTTGACCATATTGTAATATGTTCTAAGGCCGCTTTGATTATATTGTAATATGTTCTAAGGCCGCTTTGATTATATTGTAATATGTTCTAAGGCCCCTTTGACCATATTGTAATATGTTCTAAGGCCCCTTTGACCTTATTGTAATATGTTCTAAGGCCCCTTTGACCATATTGTAATATGTTCTAAGGCCCCCTTGACCTCATTGTAATATGGTCTAAAGCGCCTTTTGACCATATTGTAATATGTTCTAAGGCCGCTTTGATTATATTGTAATATGTTCTAAGGCCCCTTTGACCATATTGTAATATGTTCTAAGGCACTTTTGACTATATTGTAATATGTTCTAAGGCCCCTTTGACCATATTGTAATATGTTCTAATGCACCTTTGACCATATTGTAATATGTTCTGAGGCGCCCTTTGACCATATTGTAATATGTTCTGAGGCGCCCTTTGACCATATTGTAATAGGTTCTAAGGCCGATTTGATTATATTGTAATATGTTCTAAGGCCCCTTTGACCATATTCTAATATGTTATAAGGCACCTTTGACTATATTGTAATATGTTCTAAGGCCGCTTTGATTATATTGTAATATGTTCTAAGGCCCCTTTGACCATATTGTAATATGTTCTAAGGCCCCTTTGACCTTATTGTAATATGTTCTAAGGCCCCTTTGACCATATTGTAATATGTTCTAAGGCACCTTTGACCATATTGTAATATGTTCTGAGGCGCCCTTTGACCATATTGTGATATGTTCTAAGGCCGCTTTGATTATATTGTAATATGTTCTAAGGCCCCTTTGACCATATTGTAATATGTTCTAAGGCACTTTTGACTATATTGTAATATGTTCTAAGGCGCCCTTTGACTATATTGTAATATGTTCTAAGGCGCCCTTTGACCATATTGTAATATGTTCTAAGGCACCTTTGACCATATTGTAATATGTTCTGAGGCGCCCTTTGACCATATTGTAATATGTTCTAAGGCCCCTTTGACCATATTGTAATATGTTCTAATGCACCTTTGACCATATTGTAATATGTTCTGAGGCGCCCTTTGACCATATTGTAATATGTTCTGAGGCGCCCTTTGACCATATTGTAATAGGTTCTGAGGCGCCCTTTGACCATATTGTAATAGGTTCTAAGGCCGATTTGATTATATTGTAATATGTTCTAAGGCCCCTTTGACCATATTGTAATATTTTATAAGGCACCTTTGACTATATTGTAATATGTTCTAAGGCGCCCTTTGACTATATTTTAATATGTTCTAAGGCGCCCTTTGACCATATTGTAATATGTTCTAAGGCCCCCTTGACCTCGTTGTAATATGGTCTAAAGCGCCTTTTGACCATATTGTAATATGTTCTAAGGCCGCTTTGATTATATTGTAATATGTTCTAAGGCCCATTTGACCATATTGTAATATGTTCTAAGGCCCCTTTGACCATATTGTAATATGTTCTAAGGCCCCTTTGACCTTATTGTAATATGTTCTAAGGCCCCTTTGACCATATTGTAATATGTTCTAAGGCCCCCTTGACCTCATTGTAATATGGTCTAAAGCGCCTTTTGACCATATTGTAATATGTTCTAAGGCCGCTTTGATTATATTGTAATATGTTCTAAGGCCCCTTTGACCATATTGTAATATGTTCTAAGGCACTTTTGACTATATTGTAATATGTTCTAAGGCCCCTTTGACCATATTGTAATATGTTCTAATGCACCTTTGACCATATTGTAATATGTTCTGAGGCGCCCTTTGACCATATTGTAATATGTTCTGAGGCCCCTTTGACCATATTGTAATAGGTTCTAAGGCCGATATGATTATATTGTAATATGTTCTAAGGCCCCTTTGACCATATTGTAATATGTTATAAGGCACCTTTGACTATATTGTAATATGTTCTAAGGCCGCTTTGATTATATTGTAATATGTTCTAAGGCCCCTTTGACCATATTGTAATATGTTCTAAGGCACCTTTGACCATATTGTAATATGTTCTGAGGCGCCCTTTGACCATATTGTGATATGTTCTAAGGCCGCTTTGATTATATTGTAATATGTTCTAAGGCCCCTTTGACCATATTGTAATATGTTCTAAGGCACTTTTGACTATATTGTAATATGTTCTAAGGCGCCCTTTGACTATATTGTAATATGTTCTAAGGCGCCCTTTGACCATATTGTAATATGTTCTAAGGCACCTTTGACCATATTGTAATATGTTCTGAGGCGCCCTTTGACCATATTGTAATATGTTCTAAGGCCCCTTTGACCATATTGTAATATGTTCTAATGCACCTTTGACCATATTGTAATAGGTTCTGAGGCGCCCTTTGACCATATTGTAATAGGTTCTAAGGCCGATTTGATTATATTGTAATATGTCCTAAGGCCCCTTTGACCATATTGTAATATTTTATAAGGCACCTTTGACTATATTGTAATATGTTCTAAGGCGCCCTTTGACCATATTGTAATATGTTCTAAGGCACCTTTGACCATATTGTAATATGTTCTGAGGCGCCCTTTGACCATATTGTAATATGTTCTAAGGCCGCTTTGATTATATTGTAATATGTTCTAAGGCCCCTTTGACCATATTGTAATATGTTCTAAGGCCCCTTTGACCTTATTGTAATATGTTCTAAGGCCCCTTTGACCATATTGTAATATGTTCTAAGGCACCTTTGACCATATTGTAATATGTTCTGAGGCGCCCTTTGACCATATTGTAATATGTTCTAAGGCCGCTTTGATTATATTGTAATATGTTCTAAGGCCGCTTTGATTATATTGTAATATGTTCTAAGGCCCCTTTGACCATATTGTAATATGTTCTAAGGCCGATTTGATTATATTGTAATATGTTCTAAGGCCCCTTTGACCATATTGTAATATGTTATAATGCACCCTTGACTATATTGTAATATGTTCTAAGGCGCCCTTTGACTATATTGTAATATGTTCTAAGGCCGCTTTGATTATATTGTAATATGTTCTAAGGCCCCTTTGACCATATTGTAATATGTTCTAAGGCACTTTTGACTATATTGTAATATGTTCTAAGGCGCCCTTTGACTATATTGTAATATGTTCTAAGGCGCCCTTTGACCATATTGTAATATGTTCTAAGGCACCTTTGACCATATTGTAATATGTTCTGAGGCGCCCTTTGACCATATTGTAATATGTTCTAAGGCCCCTTTGACCATATTGTAATATGTTCTAATGCACCTTTGACCATATTGTAATATGTTCTGAGGCGCCCTTTGACCATATTATAATATGTTCTGAGGCGCCCTTTGACCATATTGTAATAGGTTCTGAGGCGCCCTTTGACCATATTGTAATAGGTTCTAAGGCCGATTTGATTATATTGTAATATGTTCTAAGGCCCCTTTGACCATATTGTAATATTTTATAAGGCACCTTTGACTATATTGTAATATGTTCTAAGGCGCCCTTTGACTATATTTTAATATGTTCTAAGGCGCCCTTTGACCATATTGTAATATGTTCTAAGGCCCCCTTGACCTCGTTGTAATATGGTCTAAAGCGCCTTTTGACCATATTGTAATATGTTCTAAGGCCGCTTTGATTATATTGTAATATGTTCTAAGGCCCATTTGACCATATTGTAATATGTTCTAAGGCCCCTTTGACCATATTGTAATATGTTCTAAGGCCCCTTTGACCTTATTGTAATATGTTCTAAGGCCCCTTTGACCATATTGTAATATGTTCTAAGGCCCCCTTGACCTCATTGTAATATGGTCTAAAGCGCCTTTTGACCATATTGTAATATGTTCTAAGGCCGCTTTGATTATATTGTAATATGTTCTAAGGCCCCTTTGACCATATTGTAATATGTTCTAAGGCACTTTTGACTATATTGTAATATGTTCTAAGGCCCCTTTGACCATATTGTAATATGTTCTAATGCACCTTTGACCATATTGTAATATGTTCTGAGGCGCCCTTTGACCATATTGTAATATGTTCTGAGGCCCCTTTGACCATATTGTAATAGGTTCTAAGGCCGATATGATTATATTGTAATATGTTCTAAGGCCCCTTTGACCATATTGTAATATGTTATAAGGCACCTTTGACTATATTGTAATATGTTCTAAGGCCGCTTTGATTATATTGTAATATGTTCTAAGGCCCCTTTGACCATATTGTAATATGTTCTAAGGCCCCTTTGACCTTATTGTAATATGTTCTAAGGCCCCTTTGACCATATTGTAATATGTTCTAAGGCACCTTTGACCATATTGTAATATGTTCTGAGGCGCCCTTTGACCATATTGTGATATGTTCTAAGGCCGCTATGATTATATTGTAATATGTTCTAAGGCCCCTTTGACCATATTGTAATATGTTCTAAGGCACTTTTGACTATATTGTAATATGTTCTAAGGCGCCCTTTGACTATATTGTAATATGTTCTAAGGCGCCCTTTGACCATATTGTAATATGTTCTAAGGCCCCTTTGACCATATTGTAATATGTTCTAAGGCCCCTTTGACCTTATTGTAATATGTTCTAAGGCCCCTTTGACCATATTGTAATATGTTCTAAGGCACCTTTGACCATATTGTAATATGTTCTGAGGCGCCCTTTGACCATATTGTAATATGTTCTAAGGCCCCTTTGACCATATTGTAATATGTTCTAATGCACCTTTGACCATATTGTAATAGGTTCTGAGGCGCCCTTTGACCATATTGTAATAGGTTCTAAGGCCGATTTGATTATATTGTAATATGTCCTAAGGCCCCTTTGACCATATTGTAATATTTTATAAGGCACCTTTGACTATATTGTAATATGTTCTAAGGCGCCCTTTGACTATATTTTAATATGTTCTAAGGCGCCCTTTGACCATATTGTAATATGTTCTAAGGCCCCCTTGACCTCATTGTAATATGGTCTAAAGCGCCTTTTGACCATATTGTAATATGTTCTAAGGCCCATTTGACCATATTGTAATATGTTCTAAGGCCCCTTTGACCTTATTGTAATATGTTCTAAAGCCCCTTTGACCATATTGTAATATGTTCTAAGGCACCTTTGACCATATTGTAATATGTTCTGAGGCGCCCTTTGACCATATTGTAATATGTTCTAAGGCCGCTTTGATTATATTGTAATATGTTCTAAGGCCCCTTTGACCATATTGTAATATGTTCTAAGGCCCCTTTGACCTTATTGTAATATGTTCTAAGGCCCCTTTGACCATATTGTAATATGTTCTAAGGCACCTTTGACCATATTGTAATATGTTCTGAGGCGCCCTTTGACCATATTGTAATATGTTCTAAGGCCGCTTTGATTATATTGTAATATGTTCTAAGGCGCCTTTGACCATATTGTAATATGATCTAAGGCCCCTTTGACCTTATTGTAATATGTTCTAAGGCCCCTTTGACCATATTGTAATATGTTCTAAGGCACCTTTGACCATATTGTAATATGTTCTGAGGCGCCCTTTGACCATATTGTAATATGTTCTAGGGCCGCTTTGATTATATTGTAATATGTTCTAAGGCCCCTTTGACCATATTGTAATATGTTCTAAGGCACTTTTGACTATATTGTAATATGTTCTAAGGCGCCCTTTGACTATATTGTAATATGTTCTAAGGCGCCCTTTGACCATATTGTAATATGTTCTAAGGCACCTTTGACCATATTGTAATATGTTCTGAGGCGCCCTTTGACCATATTGTAATATGTTCTAAGGCCGCTTTGATTATATTGTAATATGTTCTAAGGCCCCTTTGACCATATTGTAATATGTTCTAAGGCCCCTTTGACCATATTGTAATATGGTCTACGGCGCCCTTTGACCGTATTGTAATATGTTCGAAGGCCCCTTTGACTATATTGTAATATGTTCTAAGGTGGCCTTTGAACATATTACAATTGAATATGTATTGTAATATGTTCTAAGGCCGCTTTGATTATATTGTAATATGTTCTAAGGCGCCTTTGACCATATTGTAATATGTTCTAAGGCCCCTTTGACCTTATTGTAATATGTTCTAAGGCCCCTTTGACCATATTGTAATATGTTCTGAGGCGCCCTTTGACCATATTGTAATATGTTCTAGGGCCGCTTTGATTATATTGTAATATGTTCTAAGGCCCCTTTGACCATATTGTAATATGTTCTAAGGCACTTTTGACTATATTGTAATATGTTCTAAGGCGCCCTTTGACTATATTGTAATATGTTCTAAGGCGCCCTTTGACCATATTGTAATATGTTCTAAGGCACCTTTGACCATATTGTAATATGTTCTGAGGCGCCCTTTGACCATATTGTAATATTTTATAAGGCACCTTTGACTATATTGTAATATGTTCTAAGGCGCCCTTTGACTATATTTTAATATGTTCTAAGGCGCCCTTTGACCATATTGTAATATGTTCTAAGGCCCCCTTGACCTCATTGTAATATGGTCTAAAGCGCCTTTTGACCATATTGTAATATGTTCTAAGGCCGCTTTGATTATATTGTAATATGTTCTAAGGCCCATTTGACCATATTGTAATATGTTCTAAGGCCCCTTTGACCTTATTGTAATATGTTCTAAGGCCCCTTTGACCATATTGTAATATGTTCTAAGGCACCTTTGACCATATTGTAATATGTTCTGAGGCGCCCTTTGACCATATTGTAATATGTTCTAAGGCCGCTTTGATTATATTGTAATATGTTCTAAGGCCCCTTTGACCATATTGTAATATGTTCTAAGGCCCCTTTGACCTTATTGTAATATGTTCTAAGGCCCCTTTGACCATATTGTAATATGTTCTAAGGCACCTTTGACCATATTGTAATATGTTCTGAGGCGCCCTTTGACCATATTGTGATATGTTCTAAGGCCGCTTTGATTATATTGTAATATGTTCTAAGGCGCCTTTGACCATATTGTAATATGATCTAAGGCCCCTTTGACCTTATTGTAATATGTTCTAAGGCCCCTTTGACCATATTGTAATATGTTCTAAGGCACCTTTGACCATATTGTAATATGTTCTGAGGCGCCCTTTGACCATATTGTAATATGTTCTAGGGCCGCTTTGATTATATTGTAATATGTTCTAAGGCCCCTTTGACCATATTGTAATATGTTCTAAGGCACTTTTGACTATATTGTAATATGTTCTAAGGCGCCCTTTGACTATATTGTAATATGTTCTAAGGCGCCCTTTGACCATATTGTAATATGTTCTAAGGCACCTTTGACCATATTGTAATATGTTCTGAGGCGCCCTTTGACCATATTGTAATATGTTCTAAGGCCGCTTTGATTATATTGCAATATGTTCTAAGGCCCCTTTGACCATATTGTAATATGTTCTAAGGCCCCTTTGACCATATTGTAATATGGTCTACGGCGCCCTTTGACCGTATTGTAATATGTTCGAAGGCCCCTTTGACTATATTGTAATATGTTCTAAGGTGGCCTTTGAACATATTACAATTGAATATGTATTGTAATATGTTCTAAGGCACCTTTGACTATATTGTAATATGTTCTAAGGCGCCCTTTGACCATATTGTAATATGTTCTAAGGCGCCCTTTGACCATATTGTAATATGTTCTAAGGCCCCCTTGACCTCATTGTAATATGGTCTAAAGCGCCTTTTGACCATATTGTAATATGTTCTAAGGCCCCTGTGACCTTATTGTAATATGTTCTAAGGCCCCTTTGACCATTTTGTAATATGTTCTAAGGCACCTTTGACCATATTGTAATATGTTCTAAGGCCCCTTTGGCCATATTGTAATATGTTCTAAGGCACCTTTGACCATATTGTAATATGTTCTGAGGCGCCCTTTGACCATATTGTAATATGTTCTAAGGCCGCTTTGATTATATTGTAATATGTTCTAAGGCCCCTTTGACCATATTGTAATATGTTCTAAGGTGGCCTTTGAACATATTACAATTGAATATGTATTGTATAGACCATATTGTAATATGGTCTAAGGCGCCCTTTGACCATATTGTAATATGTTCTAAGGCACCTTTGACCGTATTGTAATATGTTCTGAGGCGCCCTTTGACCATATTGTAATATGTTCTAAGGCCGCTTTGATTATATTGTAATATGTTCTAAGGCCCCTTTGACCATATTGTAATATGTTCTAAGGCCCCTTTGACCTTATTGTAATATGTTCTGAGGCCCCTTTGACCATATTGTAATATGTTCTAAGGCACCTTTGACCATATTGTAATATGTTCTGAGGCGCCCTGTGACCATATTGTAATATGTTCTAAGGCCGATTTGATTATATTGTAATATGTTCTAAGGCCCCTTTGACCATATTGTAATATGTTATAAGGCACCTTTGACTATATTGTAATATGTTCTAAGGCGCCCTTTGACTATATTGTAATATGTTCTAAGGCGCCCTTTGACCATATTGTAATATGTTCTAAGGCCCCCTTGACCTCATTGTAATATGGTCTAAAGCGCCTTTTGACCATATTGTAATATGTTCTAAGGCCGCTTTGATTATATTGTAATATGTTCTAAGGCCCCTTTGACCATATTGTAATATGTTCTAAGGCCCCTTTGACCTTATTGTAATATTTTCTAAGGCCCCTTTGACCATATAGTAATATGTTCTAAGGCACCTTTGACCATATTGTAATATGTTCTGAGGCGCCCTTTGACCATATTGTGATATGTTCTAAGGCCGCTTTGATTATATTGTAATATGTTCTAAGGCCCCTTTGACCATATTGTAATATGTTCTAAGGCCCCTTTGACCTTATTGTAATATGTTCTAAGGCCCCTTTGACCATATTGTAATATGTTCTAAGGCACCTTTGACCATATTGTAATATGTTCTGAGGCGCCCTTTGACCATATTGTAATATGTTCTAAGGCCGCTTTGATTATATTGTAATATGTTCTAAGGCCCCTTTGACCATATTGTAATATGTTCTAAGGCACTTTTGACTATATTGTAATATGTTCTAAGGCGCCCTTTGACTATATTGTAATATGTTCTAAGGCGCCCTTTGACCATATTGTAATATGTTCTAAGGCCCCCTTGACCTCATTATAATATGGTCTGAAGCGCCTTTTGACCATATTGTAATATGTTCTAAGGCCGCTTTGATTATATTGTAATATGTTCTAAGGCCCCTTTGACCATATTGTAATATGTTCTAAGGCCCCTTTGACCTTATTGTAATATGTTCTAAGGCCCCTTTGACCATATTGTAATATGTTCTAATGCACCTTTGACCATATTGTAATATGTTCTGAGGCGCCCTTTGACCATATTGTAATATGTTCTGAGGCGCCCTTTGACCATATTGTAATATGTTCTAAATCCGCTTTGATTATATTGTAATATGTTCTAAGGCCCCTTTGACCATATTGTAATTTGTTCTAAGGCACCTTTGACTATATTGTAATATGTTCTAAGGCGCCCTTTGACTATATTGTAATATGTTCTAAGGTGGCCTTTGAACATATTACAATTGAATATGTATTGTATAGATCATATTGTAATATGGTCTAAGGCGCCCTTTGACCATATTGTAATATGTTCTAAGGCCCCTTTGACTATATTGTAATATGTTCTAAGGCCGCTTTGATTATATTGTAATATGTTCTAAGGCCCCTTTGACCATATTGTAATATGTTCTAAGGCCCCTTTGACCTTATTGTAATATGTTCTAAGGCCCCTTTGACCATATTGTAATATGTTCTAAGGCACCTTTGACCATATTGTAATATGTTCTGAGGCGCCCTTTGACCATATTGTAATATGTTCTAAGGCCGCTTTGATTATATTGTAATATGTTCTAAGGCCCCTTTGACCATATTGTAATATGTTCTAAGGCACCTTTGACTATATTGTAATATGTTCTAAGGCGCCCTTTGACTATATTGTAATATGTTCTAAGGCGCCCTTTGACCATATTGTAATATGTTCTAAGGCCCCCTTGACCTCATTGTAATATGGTCTAAAGCGCCTTTTGACCATATTGTAATATGTTCTAAGGCCGCTTTGATTATATTGTAATATGTTCTAAGGCCCCTTTGACCATATTGTAATATGTTCTAAGGTGGCCTTTGAACATATTACAATTGAATATGTATTGTATAGACCATATTGTAATATGGTCTAAGGCGCCCTTTGACCATATTGTAATATGTTCTAAGGCCCCTTTGACCATATTGTAATATGTTCTAAGGACCCTTTGACCATATTGTAATATGTTCTAAGACCCCTTTGACCTTATTGTAATATGTTCTGAGGCGCCCTTTGACCATATTGTAATTTGTTCTAAGGCCGCTTTGATTATATTGTAATATGTTCTAAGGCCCCTTTGACCATATTGTAATATGTTCTAAGGTGGCCTTTGACCATATTGTAATATGTTCCAAGGCCCCTTTGACCATATTGTAATATAGTCTACGGCGCCCTTTGACCATATTGTAATATGTTCGAAGGCCCCTTTGACTATATTGTAATATGTTCTAAGGTGGCCTTTGAATATGTTACAATTGAATATGTATTGTAATATGTTCTAAGGCACCTTTGAGTATATTGTAATATGTTCTAAGGCGCCCTTTGACCATATTGTAATATGTTCTAAGGCCCCTTTGACCTTATTGTAATATGTTCTAAGGCCCCTTTGACCATATTGTAATATGTTCTAAGGCCCCTTTGACCATATTGTAATATGTTCTAAGGCCCCTTTGACCTTATTGTAATATGTTCTAAGGCCCCTTTGACCATATTGTAATATGTTCTAAGGCACCTTTGACCATATTGTAATATGTTCTGAGGCGCCCTTTGACCATATTGTAATATGTTCTAAGGCCGCTTTGATTATATTGTAATATGTTCTAAGGCCCCTTTGACCATATTGTAATATGTTCTAAGGCCCCTTTGACCTTATTGTAATATGTTCTAAGGCCCCTTTGACCATATTGTAATATGTTCTAAGGCACCTTTGACCATATTGTAATATGTTCTAAGGCCGCTTTGATTATATTGTAATATGTTCTAAGGCCCCTTTGACCATATTGTAATATGTTCTAAGGCCCCTTTGACCTTATTGTAATATGTTCTAAGGCCCCTTTGACCATATTGTAATATGTTCTAAGGCACCTTTGACCATATTGTAATATGTTCTAAGGCCGCTTTGATTATATTGTAATATGTTCTAATGCACCTTTGACCATATTGTAATATGTTCTGAGGCGCCCTTTGACCATATTGTAATATGTTCTGAGGCGCCCTTTGACCATATTGTAATATGTTCTAAATCCGCTTTGATTATATTGTAATATGTTCTAAGGCCCCTTTGACCATATTGTAATTTGTTCTAAGGCACCTTTGACTATATTGTAATATGTTCTAAGGCGCCCTTTGACTATATTGTAATATGTTCTAAGGTGGCCTTTGAACATATTACAATTGAATATGTATTGTATAGATCATATTGTAATATGGTCTAAGGCGCCCTTTGACCATATTGTAATATGTTCTAAGGCCCCTTTGACTATATTGTAATATGTTCTAAGGCCGCTTTGATTATATTGTAATATGTTCTAAGGCCCCTTTGACCATATTGTAATATGTTCTAAGGCCCCTTTGACCTTATTGTAATATGTTCTAAGGCCCCTTTGACCATATTGTAATATGTTCTAAGGCCCCTTTGACCATATTGTAATATGTTCTAAGGCCCCTTTGACCTTATTGTAATATGTTCTTAGGCCCCTTTGACCATATTGTAATATGTTCTAAGGCACCTTTGACCATATTGTAATATGTTCTGAGGCGCCCTTTGACCATATTGTAATATGTTCTAAGGCCGCTTTGATTATATTGTAATATGTTCTAAGGCCCCTTTGACCATATTGTAATATGTTCTAAGGCCCCTTTGACCTTATTGTAATATGTTCTAAGGCCCCTTTGACCATATTGTAATATGTTCTAAGGCACCTTTGACCATATTGTAATATGTTCTAAGGCCGCTTTGATTATATTGTAATATGTTCTAAGGCCCCTTTGACCATATTGTAATATGTTCTAAGGCCCCTTTGACCTTATTGTAATATGTTCTAAGGCCCCTTTGACCATATTGTAATATGTTCTAAGGCACCTTTGACCATATTGTAATATGTTCTAAGGCCGCTTTGATTATATTGTAATATGTTCTAATGCACCTTTGACCATATTGTAATATGTTCTGAGGCGCCCTTTGACCATATTGTAATATGTTCTGAGGCGCCCTTTGACCATATTGTAATATGTTCTAAATCCGCTTTGATTATATTGTAATATGTTCTAAGGCCCCTTTGACCATATTGTAATTTGTTCTAAGGCACCTTTGACTATATTGTAATATGTTCTAAGGCGCCCTTTGACTATATTGTAATATGTTCTAAGGTGGCCTTTGAACATATTACAATTGAATATGTATTGTATAGATCATATTGTAATATGGTCTAAGGCGCCCTTTGACCTTATTGTAATATGTTCTAAGGCCCCTTTGACCTTATTGTAATATGTTCTAAGGCCCCTTTGACCATGTTGTAATATGTTCTAAGGCACCTTTGACCATATTGTAATATGTTCTGAGGCGCCCTTTGACCATATTGTAATATGTTCTAAGGCCGCTTTGATTATATTGTAATATGTTCTAAGGCCCCTTTGACCATATTGTAATATGTTCTAAGGCCCCTTTGACCTTATTGTAATATGTTCTAAGGCCCCTTTGACCATATTGTAATATGTTCTAAGGCACCTTTGACCATATTGTAATATGTTCTGAGGCGCCCTTTGACCATATTGTGATATGTTCTAAGGCCGCTTTGATTATATTGTAATATGTTCTAAGGCGCCTTTGACCATATTGTAATATGATCTAAGGCCCCTTTGACCTTATTGTAATATGTTCTAAGGCCCCTTTGACCATATTGTAATATGTTCTAAGGCACCTTTGACCATATTGTAATATGTTCTGAGGCGCCCTTTGACCATATTGTAATATGTTCTAGGGCCGCTTTGATTATATTGTAATATGTTCTAAGGCCCCTTTGACCATATTGTAATATGTTCTAAGGCACTTTTGACTATATTGTAATATGTTCTAAGGCGCCCTTTGACTATATTGTAATATGTTCTAAGGCGCCCTTTGACCATATTGTAATATGTTCTAAGGCACCTTTGACCATATTGTAATATGTTCTGAGGCGCCCTTTGACCATATTGTAATATGTTCTAAGGCCGCTTTGATTATATTGCAATATGTTCTAAGGCCCCTTTGACCATATTGTAATATGTTCTAAGGCCCCTTTGACCATATTGTAATATGGTCTACGGCGCCCTTTGACCGTATTGTAATATGTTCGAAGGCCCCTTTGACTATATTGTAATATGTTCTAAGGTGGCCTTTGAACATATTACAATTGAATATGTATTGTAATATGTTCTAAGGCACCTTTGACTATATTGTAATATGTTCTAAGGCGCCCTTTGACCATATTGTAATATGTTCTAAGGCGCCCTTTGACCATATTGTAATATGTTCTAAGGCCCCCTTGACCTCATTGTAATATGGTCTAAAGCGCCTTTTGACCATATTGCAATATGTTCTAAGGCCCCTGTGACCTTATTGTAATATGTTCTAAGGCCCCTTTGACCATTTTGTAATATGTTCTAAGGCACCTTTGACCATATTGTAATATGTTCTAAGGCCCCTTTGACCATATTGTAATATGTTCTAAGGCACCTTTGACCATATTGTAATATGTTCTGAGGCGCCCTTTGACCATATTGTAATATGTTCTAAATCCGCTTTGATTATATTGTAATATGTTCTAAGGCCCCTTTGACCATATTGTAATATGTTCTAAGGCCCCTTTGACCTTATTGTAATATGTTCTAAGGCCCCTTTGACCATATTGTAATATGTTCTAAGGCACCTTTGACCATATTGTAATATGTTCTAAGGCCGCTTTGATTATATTGTAATATGTTCTAAGGCCCCTTTGACCATATTGTAATATGTTCTAAGGCCCCTTTGACCATATTGTAATATGTTCTAAGGTGGCCTTTGAACATATTACAATTGAATATGTATTGTAATATGTTCTAAGGCCGCTTTGATTATATTGTAATATGTTCTAAGGCGCCTTTGACCATATTGTAATATGTTCTAAGGCACCTTTGACCATATTGTAATATGTTCTGAGGCGCCCTTTGACCATATTGTAATATGTTCTAGGGCCGCTTTGATTATATTGTAATATGTTCTAAGGCCCCTTTGACCATATTGTAATATGTTCTAAGGCACTTTTGACTATATTGTAATATGTTCTAAGGCGCCCTTTGACTATATTGTAATATGTTCTAAGGCGCCCTTTGACCATATTGTAATATGTTCTAAGGCACCTTTGACCATATTGTAATATGTTCTGAGGCGCCCTTTGACCATATTGTAATATGTTCTAAGGCCCCTTTGACCATATTGTAATATGTTCTAATGCACCTTTGACCATATTGTAATATGTTCTGAAGCGCCCTTTGACCATATTGTAATATGTTCTGAGGCGCCCTTTGACCATATTGTAATAGGTTCTAAGGCCGATTTGATTATATTGTAATATGTTCTAAGGCCCCTTTGACCATATTGTAATATTTTATAAGGCACCTTTGACTATATTGTAATATGTTCTAAGGCGCCCTTTGACTATATTTTAATATGTTCTAAGGCGCCCTTTGACCATATTGTAATATGTTCTAAGGCCCCCTTGACCTCATTGTAATATGGTCTAAAGCGCCTTTTGACCATATTGTAATATGTTCTAAGGCCGCTTTGATTATATTGTAATATGTTCTAAGGCCCATTTGACCATATTGTAATATGTTCTAAGGCCCCTTTGACCTTATTGTAATATGTTCTAAGGCCCCTTTGACCATGTTGTAATATGTTCTAAGGCACCTTTGACCATATTGTAATATGTTCTGAGGCGCCCTTTGACCATATTGTAATATGTTCTAAGGCCGCTTTGATTATATTGTAATATGTTCTAAGGCCCCTTTGACCATATTGTAATATGTTCTAAGGCCCCTTTGACCTTATTGTAATATGTTCTAAGGCCCCTTTGACCATATTGTAATATGTTCTAAGGCACCTTTGACCATATTGTAATATGTTCTGAGGCGCCCTTTGACCATATTGTGATATGTTCTAAGGCCGCTTTGATTATATTGTAATATGTTCTAAGGCGCCTTTGACCATATTGTAATATGATCTAAGGCCCCTTTGACCTTATTGTAATATGTTCTAAGGCCCCTTTGACCATATTGTAATATGTTCTAAGGCACCTTTGACCATATTGTAATATGTTCTGAGGCGCCCTTTGACCATATTGTAATATGTTCTAGGGCCGCTTTGATTATATTGTAATATGTTCTAAGGCCCCTTTGACCATATTGTAATATGTTCTAAGGCACTTTTGACTATATTGTAATATGTTCTAAGGCGCCCTTTGACTATATTGTAATATGTTCTAAGGCGCCCTTTGACCATATTGTAATATGTTCTAAGGCACCTTTGACCATATTGTAATATGTTCTGAGGCGCCCTTTGACCATATTGTAATATGTTCTAAGGCCGCTTTGATTATATTGCAATATGTTCTAAGGCCCCTTTGACCATATTGTAATATGTTCTAAGGCCCCTTTGACCATATTGTAATATGGTCTACGGCGCCCTTTGACCGTATTGTAATATGTTCGAAGGCCCCTTTGACTATATTGTAATATGTTCTAAGGTGGCCTTTGAACATATTACAATTGAATATGTATTGTAATATGTTCTAAGGCACCTTTGACTATATTGTAATATGTTCTAAGGCGCCCTTTGACCATATTGTAATATGTTCTAAGGCGCCCTTTGACCATATTGTAATATGTTCTAAGGCCCCCTTGACCTCATTGTAATATGGTCTAAAGCGCCTTTTGACCATATTGCAATATGTTCTAAGGCCCCTGTGACCTTATTGTAATATGTTCTAAGGCCCCTTTGACCATTTTGTAATATGTTCTAAGGCACCTTTGACCATATTGTAATATGTTCTAAGGCCCCTTTGACCATATTGTAATATGTTCTAAGGCACCTTTGACCATATTGTAATATGTTCTGAGGCGCCCTTTGACCATATTGTAATATGTTCTAAGGCCGCTTTGATTATATTGTAATATGTTCTAAGGCCCCTTTGACAATATTGTAATATGTTCTAAGGTGGCCTTTGAACATATTACAATTGAATATGTATTGTATAGACCATATTGTAATATGGTCTAAGGCGCCCTTTGACCATATTGTAATATGTTCTAAGGCACCTTTGACCATATTGTAATATGTTCTGAGGCGCCCTTTGACCATATTGTAATATGTTCTAAGGCCGCTTTGATTATATTGTAATATGTTCTAAGGCCCCTTTGACCATATTGTAATATGTTCTAAGGCCCCTTTGACCTTATTGTAATATGTTCTGAGGCCCCTTTGACCATATTGTAATATGTTCTAAGGCACCTTTGACCATATTGTAATATGTTCTGAGGCGCCCTGTGACCATATTGTAATATGTTCTAAGGCCGATTTGATTATATTGTAATATGTTCTAAGGCCCCTTTGACCATATTGTAATATGTTATAAGGCACCTTTGACTATATTGTAATATGTTCTAAGGCGCCCTTTGACTATATTGTAATATGTTCTAAGGCGCCCTTTGACCATATTGTAATATGTTCTAAGGCCCCCTTGACCTCATTGTAATATGGTCTAAAGCGCCTTTTGACCATATTGTAATATGTTCTAAGGCCGCTTTGATTATATTGTAATATGTTCTAAGGCCCCTTTGACCATATTGTAATATGTTCTAAGGCCCCTTTGACCTTATTGTAATATTTTCTAAGGCCCCTTTGACCATATTGTAATATGTTCTAAGGCACCTTTGACCATATTGCAATATGTTCTGAGGCGCCCTTTGACCATATTGTGATATGTTCTAAGGCCGCTTTGATTATATTGTAATATGTTCTAAGGCCCCTTTGACCATATTGTAATATGTTCTAAGGCCCCTTTGACCATATTGTAATATGTTCTAAGGCCCCTTTGACCATATTGTAATATGTTCTAAGGCCCCTTTGACCTTATTGTAATATGTTCTAAGGCCCCTTTGACCATATTGTAATATGTTCTAAGGCACCTTTGACCATATTGTAATATGTTCTGAGGCGCCCTTTGACCATATTGTAATATGTTCTAAGGCCGCTTTGATTATATTGTAATATGTTCTAAGGCCCCTTTGACCATATTGTAATATGTTCTAAGGCCCCTTTGACCTTATTGTAATATGTTCTAAGGCCCCTTTGACCATATTGTAATATGTTCTAAGGCACCTTTGACCATATTGTAATATGTTCTAAGGCCGCTTTGATTATATTGTAATATGTTCTAAGGCCCCTTTGACCATATTGTAATATGTTCTAAGGCCCCTTTGACCTTATTGTAATATGTTCTAAGGCCCCTTTGACCATATTGTAATATGTTCTAAGGCACCTTTGACCATATTGTAATATGTTCTAAGGCCGCTTTGATTATATTGTAATATGTTCTAATGCACCTTTGACCATATTGTAATATGTTCTGAGGCGCCCTTTGACCATATTGTAATATGTTCTGAGGCGCCCTTTGACCATATTGTAATATGTTCTAAATCCGCTTTGATTATATTGTAATATGTTCTAAGGCCCCTTTGACCATATTGTAATTTGTTCTAAGGCACCTTTGACTATATTGTAATATGTTCTAAGGCGCCCTTTGACTATATTGTAATATGTTCTAAGGTGGCCTTTGAACATATTACAATTGAATATGTATTGTATAGATCATATTGTAATATGGTCTAAGGCGCCCTTTGACCATATTGTAATATGTTCTAAGGCCCCTTTGACTATATTGTAATATGTTCTAAGGCCGCTTTGATTATATTGTAATATGTTCTAAGGCCCCTTTGACCATATTGTAATATGTTCTAAGGCCCCTTTGACCTTATTGTAATATGTTCTAAGGCCCCTTTGACCATATTGTAATATGTTCTAAGGTGGCCTTTGAACATATTACAATTGAATATGTATTGTAATATGTTCTAAGGCCGCTTTGATTATATTGTAATATGTTCTAAGGCGCCTTTGACCATATTGTAATATGTTCTAAGGCACCTTTGACCATATTGTAATATGTTCTGAGGCGCCCTTTGACCATATTGTAATATGTTCTAGGGCCGCTTTGATTATATTGTAATATGTTCTAAGGCCCCTTTGACCATATTGTAATATGTTCTAAGGCACTTTTGACTATATTGTAATATGTTCTAAGGCGCCCTTTGACTATATTGTAATATGTTCTAAGGCGCCCTTTGACCATATTGTAATATGTTCTAAGGCACCTTTGACCATATTGTAATATGTTCTGAGGCGCCCTTTGACCATATTGTAATATGTTCTAAGGCCCCTTTGACCATATTGTAATATGTTCTAATGCACCTTTGACCATATTGTAATATGTTCTGAAGCGCCCTTTGACCATATTGTAATATGTTCTGAGGCGCCCTTTGACCATATTGTAATAGGTTCTAAGGCCGATTTGATTATATTGTAATATGTTCTAAGGCCCCTTTGACCATATTGTAATATTTTATAAGGCACCTTTGACTATATTGTAATATGTTCTAAGGCGCCCTTTGACTATATTTTAATATGTTCTAAGGCGCCCTTTGACCATATTGTAATATGTTCTAAGGCCCCCTTGACCTCATTGTAATATGGTCTAAAGCGCCTTTTGACCATATTGTAATATGTTCTAAGGCCGCTTTGATTATATTGTAATATGTTCTAAGGCCCATTTGACCATATTGTAATATGTTCTAAGGCCCCTTTGACCTTATTGTAATATGTTCTAAGGCCCCTTTGACCATGTTGTAATATGTTCTAAGGCACCTTTGACCATATTGTAATATGTTCTGAGGCGCCCTTTGACCATATTGTAATATGTTCTAAGGCCGCTTTGATTATATTGTAATATGTTCTAAGGCCCCTTTGACCATATTGTAATATGTTCTAAGGCCCCTTTGACCTTATTGTAATATGTTCTAAGGCCCCTTTGACCATATTGTAATATGTTCTAAGGCACCTTTGACCATATTGTAATATGTTCTGAGGCGCCCTTTGACCATATTGTGATATGTTCTAAGGCCGCTTTGATTATATTGTAATATGTTCTAAGGCGCCTTTGACCATATTGTAATATGATCTAAGGCCCCTTTGACCTTATTGTAATATGTTCTAAGGCCCCTTTGACCATATTGTAATATGTTCTAAGGCACCTTTGACCATATTGTAATATGTTCTGAGGCGCCCTTTGACCATATTGTAATATGTTCTAGGGCCGCTTTGATTATATTGTAATATGTTCTAAGGCCCCTTTGACCATATTGTAATATGTTCTAAGGCACTTTTGACTATATTGTAATATGTTCTAAGGCGCCCTTTGACTATATTGTAATATGTTCTAAGGCGCCCTTTGACCATATTGTAATATGTTCTAAGGCACCTTTGACCATATTGTAATATGTTCTGAGGCGCCCTTTGACCATATTGTAATATGTTCTAAGGCCGCTTTGATTATATTGCAATATGTTCTAAGGACCCTTTGACCTTTGGCCTTTTGTTCTAAGGCGCCCTTTGACCATATTGTAATATGTTCTAAGGCGCCCTTTGACCATATTGTAATATGTTCTAAGGCCCCCTTGACCTCATTGTAATATGGTCTAAAGCGCCTTTTGACCATATTGCAATATGTTCTAAGGCCCCTGTGACCTTATTGTAATATGTTCTAAGGCCCCTTTGACCATTTTGTAATATGTTCTAAGGCACCTTTGACCATATTGTAATATGTTCTAAGGCCCCTTTGACCATATTGTAATATGTTCTAAGGCACCTTTGACCATATTGTAATATGTTCTGAGGCGCCCTTTGACCATATTGTAATATGTTCTAAGGCCGCTTTGATTATATTGTAATATGTTCTAAGGCCCCTTTGACAATATTGTAATATGTTCTAAGGTGGCCTTTGAACATATTACAATTGAATATGTATTGTATAGACCATATTGTAATATGGTCTAAGGCGCCCTTTGACCATATTGTAATATGTTCTAAGGCACCTTTGACCATATTGTAATATGTTCTGAGGCGCCCTTTGACCATATTGTAATATGTTCTAAGGCCGCTTTGATTATATTGTAATATGTTCTAAGGCCCCTTTGACCATATTGTAATATGTTCTAAGGCCCCTTTGACCTTATTGTAATATGTTCTGAGGCCCCTTTGACCATATTGTAATATGTTCTAAGGCACCTTTGACCATATTGTAATATGTTCTGAGGCGCCCTGTGACCATATTGTAATATGTTCTAAGGCCGATTTGATTATATTGTAATATGTTCTAAGGCCCCTTTGACCATATTGTAATATGTTATAAGGCACCTTTGACTATATTGTAATATGTTCTAAGGCGCCCTTTGACTATATTGTAATATGTTCTAAGGCGCCCTTTGACCATATTGTAATATGTTCTAAGGCCCCCTTGACCTCATTGTAATATGGTCTAAAGCGCCTTTTGACCATATTGTAATATGTTCTAAGGCCGCTTTGATTATATTGTAATATGTTCTAAGGCCCCTTTGACCATATTGTAATATGTTCTAAGGCCCCTTTGACCTTATTGTAATATTTTCTAAGGCCCCTTTGACCATATTGTAATATGTTCTAAGGCACCTTTGACCATATTGCAATATGTTCTGAGGCGCCCTTTGACCATATTGTGATATGTTCTAAGGCCGCTTTGATTATATTGTAATATGTTCTAAGGCCCCTTTGACCATATTGTAATATGTTCTAAGGCCCCTTTGACCTTATTGTAATATGTTCTAAGGCCCCTTTGACCATATTGTAATATGTTCTAAGGCACCTTTGACCATATTGTAATATGTTCTGGGGCGCCCCTTAACCATATTGTAATATGTTCTAAGGCCGCTTTGATTATATTGTAATATGTTCTAAGGCCCCTTTGACCATATTGTAATATGTTCTAAGGCACTTTTGACTATATTGTAATATGTTCTAAGGCGCCCTTTGACTATATTGTAATATGTTCTAAGGCGCCCTTTGACCATATTGTAATATGTTCTAAGGCCCCCTTGACCTCATTGTAATATGGTCTGAAGCGCCTTTTGACCATATTGTAATATGTTCTAAGGCCGCTTTGATTATATTGTAATATGTTCTAAGGCCCCTTTGACCATATTGTAATATGTTCTAAGGCCCCTTTGACCTTATTGTAATATGTTCTAAGGCCCCTTTGACCATATTGTAATATGTTCTAATGCACCTTTGACCATATTGTAATATGTTCTGAGGCGCCCTTTGACCATATTGTAATATGTTCTGAGGCGCCCTTTGACCATATTGTAATATGTTCTAAATCCGCTTTGATTATATTGTAATATGTTCTAAGGCCCCTTTGACCATATTGTAATTTGTTCTAAGGCACCTTTGACTATATTGTAATATGTTCTAAGGCGCCCTTTGACTATATTGTAATATGTTCTAAGGTGGCCTTTGAACATATTACAATTGAATATGTATTGTATAGATCATATTGTAATATGGTCTAAGGCGCCCTTTGACCATATTGTAATATGTTCTAAGGCCCCTTTGACTATATTGTAATATGTTCTAAGGCCGCTTTGATTATATTGTAATATGTTCTAAGGCCCCTTTGACCATATTGTAATATGTTCTAAGGCCCCTTTGACCTTATTGTAATATGTTCTAAGGCCCCTTTGACCATATTGTAATATGTTCTAAGGCACCTTTGACTATATTGTAATATGTTCTGAGGCGCCCTTTGACCATATTGTAATATGTTCTAAGGCCGCTTTGATTATATTGTAATATGTTCTAAGGCCCCTTTGACCATATTGTAATATGTTCTAAGGCACCTTTGACTATATTGTAATATGTTCTAAGGCGCCCTTTGACTATATTGTAATATGTTCTAAGGCGCCCTTTGACCATATTGTAATATGTTCTAAGGCCCCCTTGACCTCATTGTAATATGGTCTAAAGCGCCTTTTGACCATATTGTAATATGTTCTAAGGCCGCTTTGATTATATTGTAATATGTTCTAAGGCCCCTTTGACCATATTGTAATATGTTCTAAGGTGGCCTTTGAACATATTACAATTGAATATGTATTGTATAGACCATATTGTAATATGGTCTAAGGCGCCCTTTGACCATATTGTAATATGTTCTAAGGCCCCTTTGACCATATTGTAATATGTTCTAAGGACCCTTTGACCATATTGTAATATGTTCTAAGACCCCTTTGACCTCATTGTAATATGGTCTGAAGCGCCTTTTGACCATATTGTAATATGTTCTAAGGCCGCTTTGATTATATTGTAATATGTTCTAAGGCCCCTTTGACCATATTGTAATATGTTCTAAGGCCCCTTTGACCTTATTGTAATATGTTCTAAGGCCCCTTTGACCATATTGTAATATGTTCTAATGCACCTTTGACCATATTGTAATATGTTCTGAGGCGCCCTTTGACCATATTGTAATATGTTCTGAGGCGCCCTTTGACCATATTGTAATATGTTCTTAATCCGCTTTGATTATATTGTAATATGTTCTAAGGCCCCTTTGACCATATTGTAATTTGTTCTAAGGCACCTTTGACTATATTGTAATATGTTCTAAGGCGCCCTTTGACTATATTGTAATATGTTCTAAGGTGGCCTTTGAACATATTACAATTGAATATGTATTGTATAGATCATATTGTAATATGGTCTAAGGCGCCCTTTGACCATATTGTAATATGTTCTAAGGCCCCTTTGACTATATTGTAATATGTTCTAAGGCCGCTTTGATTATATTGTAATATGTTCTAAGGCCCCTTTGACCATATTGTAATATGTTCTAAGGCCCCTTTGACCTTATTGTAATATGTTCTAAGGCCCCTTTGACCATATTGTAATATGTTCTAAGGCACCTTTGACCATATTGTAATATGTTCTGAGGCGCCCTTTGACCATATTGTAATATGTTCTAAGGCCGCTTTGATTATATTGTAATATGTTCTAAGGCCCCTTTGACCATATTGTAATATGTTCTAAGGCACCTTTGACTATATTGTAATATGTTCTAAGGCGCCCTTTGACTATATTGTAATATGTTCTAAGGCGCCCTTTGACCATATTGTAATATGTTCTAAGGCCCCCTTGACCTCATTGTAATATGGTCTAAAGCGCCTTTTGACCATATTGTAATATGTTCTAAGGCCGCTTTGATTATATTGTAATATGTTCTAAGGCCCCTTTGACCATATTGTAATATGTTCTAAGGTGGCCTTTGAACATATTACAATTGAATATGTATTGTATAGACCATATTGTAATATGGTCTAAGGCGCCCTTTGACCATATTGTAATATGTTCTAAGGCCCCTTTGACCATATTGTAATATGTTCTAAGGACCCTTTGACCATATTGTAATATGTTCTAAGACCCCTTTGACCTTATTGTAATATGTTCTGAGGCGCCCTTTGACCATATTGTAATTTGTTCTAAGGCCGCTTTGATTATATTGTAATATGTTCTAAGGCCCCTTTGACCATATTGTAATATGTTCTAAGGTGGCCTTTGACCATATTGTAATATGTTCCAAGGCCCCTTTGACCATATTGTAATATAGTCTACGGCGCCCTTTGACCATATTGTAATATGTTCGAAGGCCCCTTTGACTATATTGTAATATGTTCTAAGGTGGCCTTTGAATATGTTACAATTGAATATGTATTGTAATATGTTCTAAGGTACCTTTGAGTATATTGTAATATGTTCTAAGGCGCCCTTTGACCATATTGTAATATGTTCTAAGGCCCCTTTGACCTTATTGTAATATGTTCTAAGGCCCCTTTGACCATATTGTAATATGTTCTAATGCACCTTTGACCATATTGTAATATGTTCTGAGGCGCCCTTTGACCATATTGTAATATGTTCTGAGGCGCCCTTTGACCATATTGTAATATGTTCTAAATCCGCTTTGATTATATTGTAATATGTTCTAAGGCCCCTTTGACCATATTGTAATTTGTTCTAAGGCACCTTTGACTATATTGTAATATGTTCTAAGGCGCCCTTTGACTATATTGTAATATGTTCTAAGGTGGCCTTTGAACATATTACAATTGAATATGTATTGTATAGATCATATTGTAATATGGTCTAAGGCGCCCTTTGACCATATTGTAATATGTTCTAAGGCCCCTTTGACTATATTGTAATATGTTCTAAGGCCGCTTTGATTATATTGTAATATGTTCTAAGGCCCCTTTGACCATATTGTAATATGTTCTAAGGCCCCTTTGACCTTATTGTAATATGTTCTAAGGCCCCTTTGACCATATTGTAATATGTTCTAAGGCACCTTTGACCATATTGTAATATGTTCTGAGGCGCCCTTTGACCATATTGTAATATGTTCTAAGGCCGCTTCGATTATATTGTAATATGTTCTAAGGCCCCTTTGACCATATTGTAATATGTTCTAAGGCACCTTTGACTATATTGTAATATGTTCTAAGGCGCCCTTTGACTATATTGTAATATATTCTAAGGCGCCCTTTGACCATATTGTAATATGTTCTAAGGCCCCCTTGACCTCATTGTAATATGGTCTAAAGCGCCTTTTGACCATATTGTAATATGTTCTAAGGCCGCTTTGATTATATTGTAATATGTTCTAAGGCCCCTTTGACCATATTGTAATATGTTCTAAGGCCCCTTTGACCATATTGTAATATGTTCTAAGGACCCTTTGACCATATTGTAATATGTTCTAAGACCCCTTTGACCTTATTGTAATATGTTCTGAGGCGCCCTTTGACCATATTGTAATTTGTTCTAAGGCCGCTTTGATTATATTGTAATATGTTCTAAGGCCCCTTTGACCATATTGTAATATGTTCTAAGGTGGCCTTTGACCATATTGTAATATGTTCCAAGGCCCCTTTGACCATATTGTAATATAGTCTACGGCGCCCTTTGACCATATTGTAATATGTTCGAAGGCCCCTTTGACTATATTGTAATATGTTCTAAGGTGGCCTTTGAATATGTTACAATTGAATATGTATTGTAATATGTTCTAAGGCACCTTTGAGTATATTGTAATATGTTCTAAGGCGCCCTTTGACCATATTGTAATATGTTCTAAGGCCCCTTTGACCATATTGTAATATGTTCTAAGGCACCTTTGACCATATTGTAATATGTTCTGAGGCGCCCTTTGACCATATTGTAATATGTTCTAAGGTCGCTTTGATTATATTGTAATATGTTCTAAGGCCCCTTTGACCATATTGTAATATGTTCTAAGGCCCCTTTGACCTTATTGTAATATGTTCTAAGGCCCCTTTGACCATATTGTAATATGTTCTAAGGCACCTTTGACCATATTGTAATATGTTCTGAGGCGCCCTTTGACCATATTGTGATATGTTCTAAGGCCGCTTTGATTATATTGTAATATGTTCTAAGGCCCCTTTGACCATATTGTAATATGTTCTAAGGCCCCTTTGACCTTATTGTAATATGTTCTAAGGCCCTTTTGACCATATTGTAATATGTTCTAAGGCACCTTTGACCATATTGTAATATGTTCTGAGGCGCCCTTTGACCATATTGTAATATGTTCTAAGGCCGCTTTGATTATATTGTTATATGTTCTAAGGCCCCTTTGACCATATTGTAATATGTTCTAAGGCACTTTTGACTATATTGTAATATGTTCTAAGGCGCCCTTTGACTATATTGTAATATGTTCTAAGGCGCCCTTTGACCATATTGTAATATGTTCTAAGGCACCTTTGACCATATTGTAATATGTTCTGAGGCGCCCTTTGACAATATTGTAATATGTTCTAAGGCCGCTTTGATTATATTGTAATATGTTCTAAGGCCCCTTTGACCATATTGTAATATGTTCTAAGGCCCCTTTGACCATATTGTAATATGGTCTACGGCGCCCTTTGACCATATTGTAATATGTTCGAAGGCCCTTTTGACTATATTGTAATATGTTCTAAGGTGGCCTTTGAACATATTACAATTGAATATGTATTGTAATATGTTCTAAGGCACCTTTGACTATTTTGTAATATGTTCTAAGGCGCCCTTTGACCATATTGTAATATGTTCTAAGGCGCCCTTTGACCATATTGTAATATGTTCTAAGGCCCCCTTGACCTCATTGTAATATGGTCTAAAGCGCCTTTTCACCATATTTTAATATGTTCTAAGGCCGCTTTGATTATATTGTAATATGTTCTAAGGCCCCTTTGACCATATTGTAATATGTTCTAAGGTGGCCTTTGAACATATTACAATTGAATATGTATGGTATAGACCATATTTTAATATGGTCTAAGGCGCCCTTTGACCATATTTTAATATGTTCTAAGGCACCTTTGACCATATTGTAATATGTTCTGAGGCGCCCTTTGACCATATTGTAATATGTTCTAAGGCCGCTTTGATTATATTGTAATATGTTCTAAGGCCCCTTTGACCATATTGTAATATGTTCTAAGGCCCCTTTGACCTTATTGTAATATGTTCTAAGGCCCCTTTGATCATATTGTAATATGTTCTAAGGCACCTTTGACCATATTGTAATATGTTCTGAGGCGCCCTTTGACCATATTGTAATATGTTCTAAGGCCGATTTGATTATATTGTAATATGTTCTAAGGCCCCTTTGACCATATTGTAATATGTTATAAGGCACCTTTGACTATATTAAAATATGTTCTAAGGCGCCCTTTGACTATATTGTAATATGTTCTAAGGCGCCCTTTGACCATATTGTAATATGTTCTAAGGCCCCCTTGACCTCATTGTAATATGGTCTAAAGCGCCTTTTGACCATATTGTAATATGTTCTAAGGCCGCTTTGATTATATTGTAATATGTTCTAAGGCCCCTTTGACCATATTGTAATATGTTCTAAGGCCCCTTTGACCTTATTGTAATATGTTCTAAAGCCCCTTTGACCATATTGTAATATGTTCTAAGGCACCTTTGACCATATTGTAATATGTTCTGAGGCGCCCTTTGACCATATTGTGATATGTTCTAAGGCCGCTTTGATTATATTATAATATGTTCTAAGGCCCCTTTGACCATATTGTAATATGTTCTAAGGCCCCTTTGACCTTATTGTAATATGTTCTAAGGCCCCTTTGACCATATTGTAATATGTTCTAAGGCCCCCTTGACCTCATTGTAATATGGTCTAAAGCGCCTTTTGACCATATTGTAATATGTTCTAAGGCCGCTTTGATTATATTGTAATATGTTCTAAGGCCCGTTTGACCATATTGTAATATGTTCTAAGGCACTTTTGACTATATTGTAATATGTTCTAAGGCCCCTTTGACCATATTGTAATATGTTCTAATGCACCTTTGACCATATTGTAATATGTTCTGAGGCGCCCTTTGACCATATTGTAATATGTTCTGAGGCGCCCTTTGACCATATTGTAATAGGTTCTAAGGCCGATTTGATTATATTGTAATATGTTCTAAGGCCCCTTTGACCATATTGTAATATGTTATAAGGCACCTTTGACTATATTGTAATATGTTCTAAGGCCGCTTTGATTATATTGTAATATGTTCTAAGGCCCCTTTGACCATATTGTAATATGTTCTAAGGCCCCTTTGACCTTATTGTAATATGTTCTAAGGCCCCTTTGACCATATTGTAATATGTTCTAAGGCACCATTGACCATATTGTAATATGTTCTAAGGCACCTTTGACCATATTGTAATATGTTCTGAGGCGCCCTTTGACCATATTGTAATATGTTCTAAGGCCGCTTTGATTATATTGTAATATGTTCTAAGGCCCCTTTGACCATATTGTAATATGTTCTAAGGCCCCTTTGACCATATTGTAATATGGTCTACGGCGCCCTTTGACCGTATTGTAATATGTTCGAAGGCCCCTTTGACTATATTGTAATATGTTCTAAGGTGGCCTTTGAACATATTACAATTGAATATGTATTGTAATATGTTCTAAGGCACCTTTGACTATATTGTAATATGTTCTAAGGCGCCCTTTGACCATATTGTAATATGTTCTAAGGCGCCCTTTGACCATATTGTAATATGTTCTAAGGCCCCCTTGACCTCATTGTAATATGGTCTAAAGCGCCTTTTGACCATATTGTAATATGTTCTAAGGCCCCTGTGACCTTATTGTAATATGTTCTAAGGCCCCTTTGACCATTTTGTAATATTTCTAAGGCACCTTTGACCATATTGTAATATGTTCTAAGGCCCCTTTGACCATATTGTAATATGTTCTAAGGCACCTTTGACCATATTGTAATATGTTCTGAGGCGCCCTTTGACCATATTGTAATATGTTCTAAGGCCGCTTTGATTATATTGTAATATGTTCTAAGGCCCCTTTGACCATATTGTAATATGTTCTAAGGTGGCCTTTGAACATATTACAATTGAATATGTATTGTATAGACCATATTGTAATATGGTCTAAGGCGCCCTTTGACCATATTGTAATATGTTCTAAGGCACCTTTGACCATATTGTAATATGTTCTGAGGCGCCCTTTGACCATATTGTAATATGTTCTAAGGCCGCTTTGATTATATTGTAATATGTTCTAAGGCCCCTTTGACCATATTGTAATATGTTCTAAGGCCCCTTTGACCTTTTTGTAATATGTTCTAAGGCCCCTTTGACCATATTGTAATATGTTCTAAGGCACCTTTGACCATATTGTAATATGTTCTGAGGCGCCCTTTGACCATATTGTAATATGTTCTAAGGCCGATTTGATTATATTGTAATATGTTCTAAGGCCCCTTTGACCATATTGTAATATGTTATAAGGCACCTTTGACTATATTGTAATATGTTCTAAGGCGCCTTTTGACCATATTGTAATATGTTCTAAGGCCCCCTTGACCTCATTGTAATATGGTCTAAAGCGCCTTTTGACCATATTGTAATATGTTCTAAGGCCGCTTTGATTATATTGTAATATGTTCTAAGGCCCCTTTGACCATATTGTAATATGTTCTAAGGCCCCTTTGACCTTATTGTAATATGTTCTAAGGCCCCTTTGACCATATTGTAATATGTTCTGAGGCGCCCTTTGACCATATTGTAATATGTTCTGAGGCGCCCTTTGACCATATTGTAATATGTTCTGAGGCGCCCTTTGACCATATTGTAATATGTTCTAAGGCACTTTTGACTATATTGTAATATGTTCTAAGGCGCCCTTTGACTATATTGTAATATGTTCTAAGGCGCCCTTTGACCATATTGTAATATGTTCTAAGGCCCCCTTGACCTCATTGTAATATGGTCTAAAGCGCCTTTTGACCATATTGTAATATGTTCTAAGGCCGCTTTGATTATATTGTAATATGTTCTAAGGCCCCTTTGACCATATTGTAATATGTTCTAAGGCCCCTTTGACCTTATTGTAATATGTTCTAAGGCCCCTTTGACCATATTGTAATATGTTCTGAGGCGCCCTTTGACCATATTGTAATATGTTCTGAGGCGCCCTTTGACCATATTGTAATATGTTCTGAGGCGCCCTTTGACCATATTGTAATATGTTCTAAATCCGCTTTGATTATATTGTAATATGTTCTAAGGCCCCTTTGACCATATTGTAATTTGTTCTAAGGCACCTTTGACTATATTGTAATATGTTCTAAGGCGCCCTTTGACTATATTGTAATATGTTCTAAGGTGGCCTTTGAACATATTACAATTGAATATGTATTGTATAGATCATATTGTAATATGGTCTAAGGCGCCCTTTGACCATATTGTAATATGTTCTAAGGCCGCTTTGATTATATTGTAATATGTTCTAAGGCCCCTTTGACCATATTGTAATATGTTCTAAGGCACCTTTGACTATATTGTAATATGTTCTAAGGCGCCCTTTGACCATATTGTAATATGTTCTAAGGCCCCCTTGACCTCATTGTAATATGGTCTAAAGCGCCTTTTGACCATATTGTAATATGTTCTAAGGCCGCTTTGATTATATTGTAATATGTTCTACGGCCCATTTGACCATATTGTAATATGTTCTAAGGCCCCTTTGACCTTATTGTAATATGTTCTAAGGCCCCTTTGACCATATTGTAATATGTTCTAAGGCACCTTTGACCATATTGTAATATGTTCTGAGGCGCCCTTTGACCATATTGTAATATGTTCTAAGGCCGCTTTGATTGTATTGTAATATGTTCTAAGGCCCCTTTGACCATATTGTAATATGTTCTAAGGCCCCTTTGACCTTATTGTAATATGTTCTAAGGCCCCTTTGACCATATTGTAATATGTTCTAAGGCACCTTTGACCATATTGTAATATGTTCTGAGGCGCCCTTTGACCATATTGTGATATGTTCTAAGGCCGCTTTGATTATATTGTAATATGTTCTAAGGCGCCTTTGACCATATTGTAATATGTTCTAAGGCCCCTTTGACCTTATTGTAATATGTTCTAAGGCCCCTTTGACCATATTGTAATATGTTCTAAGGCACCTTTGACCATATTGTAATATGTTCTGAGGCGCCCTTTGACCATATTGTAATATGTTCTAGGGCCGCTTTGATTATATTGTAATATGTTCTAAGGCCCCTTTGACCATATTGTAATATGTTCTAAGGCACTTTTGACTACATTGTAATATGTTCTAAGGCGCCCTTTGACTATATTGTAATATGTTCTAAGGCGCCCTTTGACCATATTATAATATGTTCTAAGGCACCTTTGACCATATTTTAATATGTTCTGAGGCGCCTTTTGACCATATTGTAAAATGTTCTAAGGCCGCTTTGATTATATTGTAATATGTTCTAAGGCCCCTTTGACCATATTGTAATATGTTCTAAGGCCCCTTTGACCATATTGTAATATGGTCTACGGCGCCCTTTGACCGTATTGTAATATGTTCGAAGGCCCCTTTGACTATATTGTAATATGTTCTAAGGTGGCCTTTGACCATATTGTAATATGTTCTAAGGCGCCCTTTGACCATATTGTAATATGTTCTAAGGCCCCCTTGACCTCATTGTAATATGGTCTAAAGCGCCTTTTGACCATATTGTAATATGTTCTAAGGCCCCTTTGACCATTTTGTAATATGTTCTAAGGCACCTTTGACCATATTGTAATATGTTCTAAGGCCCCTTTGACCATATTGTAATATGTTCTAAGGCCGATTTGATTATATTGTAATATGTTCTAAGGCCCCTTTGACCATATTGTAATATGTTATAAGGCACCTTTGACTATATTGTAATATGTTCTAAGGCGCCCTTTGACTATATTGTAATATAATCTAAGGCGCCTTTTGACCATATTGTAATATGTTCTAAGGCCCCCTTGACCTCATTGTAATATGGTCTAAAGCGCCTTTTGACCATATTGTAATATGTTCTAAGGCCGCTTTGATTATATTGTAATATGTTCTAAGGCCCCTTTGACCATATTGTAATATGTTCTAAGGCCCCTTTGACCTTATTGTAATATGTTCTAAGGCCCCTTTGACCATATTGTAATATGTTCTAAGGCACCTTTGACCATATTGTAATATGTTCTGAGGCGCCCTTTGACCATATTGTGATATGTTCTAAGGCCGCTTTGATTATATTGTAATATGTTCTAAGGCCCCTTTGACCATATTGTAATATGTTCTAAGGCCCCTTTGACCTTATTGTAATATGTTCTAAGGCCCCTTTGACCATATTGTAATATGTTCTAAGGCACCTTTGACCATATTGTAATATGTTCTGAGGCGCCCTTTGACCATATTGTAATATGTTCTAAGGCCGCTTTGATTATATTGTAATATGTTCTAAGGCCCCTTTGACCATATTGTAATATGTTCTAAGGCACTTTTGACTATATTGTAATATGTTCTAAGGCGCCCTTTGACTATATTGTAATATGTTCTAAGGCGCCCTTTGACCATATTGTAATATGTTCTAAGGCCCCCTTGACCTCATTGTAATATGGTCTAAAGCGCCTTTTGACCATATTGTAATATGTTCTAAGGCCGCTTTGATTATATTGTAATATGTTCTAAGGCCCCTTTGACCATATTGTAATATGTTCTAAGGCCCCTTTGACCTTATTGTAATATGTTCTAAGGCCCCTTTGACCATATTGTAATATGTTCTGAGGCGCCCTTTGACCATATTGTAATATGTTCTGAGGCGCCCTTTGACCATATTGTAATATGTTCTGAGGCGCCCTTTGACCATATTGTAATATGTTCTAAATCCGCTTTGATTATATTGTAATATGTTCTAAGGCCCCTTTGACCATATTGTAATTTGTTCTAAGGCACCTTTGACTATATTGTAATATGTTCTAAGGCGCCCTTTGACTATATTGTAATATGTTCTAAGGTGGCCTTTGAACATATTACAATTGAATATGTATTGTATAGATCATATTGTAATATGGTCTAAGGCGCCCTTTGACCATATTGTAATATGTTCTAAGGCCGCTTTGATTATATTGTAATATGTTCTAAGGCCCCTTTGACCATATTGTAATATGTTCTAAGGCACCTTTGACTATATTGTAATATGTTCTAAGGCGCCCTTTGACTATATTGTAATATGTTCTAAGGCGCCCTTTGACCATATTGTAATATGTTCTAAGGCCCCCTTGACCTCATTGTAATATGGTCTAAAGCGCCTTTTGACCATATTGTAATATGTTCTAAGGCCGCTTTGATTATATTGTAATATGTTCTAAGGCCCCTTTGACCATATTGTAATATGTTCTAAGGTGGCCTTTGACCATATTGTAATATGTTCCAAGGCCCCTTTGACCATATTGTAATATAGTCTACGGCGCCCTTTGACCATATTGTAATATGTTCGAAGGCCCCTTTGACTATATTGTAATATGTTCTAAGGTGGCCTTTGAATATGTTACAATTGAATATGTATTGTAATATGTTCTAAGGCACCTTTGAGTATATTGTAATATGTTCTAAGGCGCCCTTTGACCATATTGTAATATGTTCTAAGGCGCCCTTTGACCATATTGTAATATGTTCTAAGGCCCCCTTGACCTCATTGTAATATGGTCTAAAGCGCCTTTTGACCATATTGTAATATGTTCTAAGGCCGCTTTGATTATATTGTAATATGTTCTAAGGCCCCTTTGACCATATTGTAATATGTTCTAAGGCCCCTTTGACCTTATTGTAATATGTTCTAAGGCCCCTTTGACCATATTGTAATATGTTCTAAGGCACCTTTGACCATATTGTAATATGTTCTGAGGCGCCCTTTGACCATATTGTGATATGTTCTAAGGCCACTTTGATTATATTGTAATATGTTCTAAGGCGCCTTTGACCATATTGTAATATGTTCTAAGGCCCCTTTGACCTTATTGTAATATGTTCTAAGGCCGCTTTGACCATATTGTAATATGTTCTAAGGCCCCCTTGACCTCATTGTAATATGGTCTAAAGCGCCTTTTGACCATATTGTAATATGTTCTAAGGCCGCTTTGATTATATTGTAATATGTTCTAAGGCCCCTTTGACCATATTGTAATATGTTCTAAGGTGGCCTTTGATAATATGTTCTAAGGCACCTTTGACCATATTGTAATCTGTTCTAAGGCCGCTTTGATTATATTGTAATATGTTCTAAGGCCCCTTTGACCATATTGTAATATGTTCTAAGGCCCCTTTGACCTTAGTGTAATATGTTCTAAGGCCCCTTTGACCATATTGTAATATGTTCTAAGGCACCTTTGACCATATTGTAATATGTTCTGAGGCGCCCTTTGACCATATTGTAATATGTTCTAAGGCCGCTTTGATTATATTGTAATATGTTCTAAGGCCCCTTGACCTCATTGTAATATGGTCTAAAGCGCCTTTTGACCATATTGTAATATGTTCTAAGGCCGCTTTGATTATAATGTAATATGTTCTAAGGCCCCTTTGACCATATTGTAATATGGTCTAAGGCGCCCTTTGATAATATGTTCTAAGGCACCTTTGACCATATTGTAATCTGTTCTAAGGCCGTTTTGATTATATTGTAATATGTTCTAAGGCCCCTTTGACCATATTGTAATATGTTCTAAGGCCCCTTTGACCTTAGTGTAATATGTTCTAAGGCCCCTTTGACCATATTGTAATATGTTCTAAGGCACCTTTGACCATATTTTAATATGTTCTGAGGCGCCCTTTGACCATATTGTAATATGTTCTAAGGCCGCTTTGATTATATTGTAATATGTTCTAAGGCCCCTTTGACCATATTGTAATATGTTCTAAGGCCCCTTTGACCTTATTGTAATATGTTCTAAGGCCCCTTTGACCATATTGTAATATGTTCTAAGGCACCTTTGACCATATTGTAATATGTTCTGAGGCGCCCTTTGACCATATTGTAATATGTTCTAAGGCCGCTTTGATTATATTGTAATATGTTCTAAGGCCCCTTTGACCATATTGTAATGTGTTCTAAGGCACCTTTGACTATATTGTAATACGTTCTAAGGCGCCCTTTGACTATATTGTAATATGTTCTAAGGTGGCCTTTGAACATATTAAAATTGAATATGTATTGTATAGACCATATTGTAATATGTTCTAAGGCCCCTTTGACCATATTGTAATATGTTCTAAGGCCCTTTTGACCTTATTGTAATATGTTCTAAGGCCCCTTTGACCATATTGTAATATGTTCTAAGCACCTTTGACCATATTGTAATATGTTCTGAGGCGCGCTTTGACCATATTGTAATATGTTCTAAGGCCGCTTTGATTATATTGTAATATGTTCTAAGGCCCCTTTGACCATATTGTAATATGTTCTAAGGCACCTTTGACTATATTGTAATATGTTCTAAGGCGCCCTTTGACCATATTGTAATATGTTCTAAGGCCCCTTTGACCTTATTGTAATATGTTCTAAGGCCCCTTTGACCATATTGTAATATGTTCTAAGGCACCTTTGACCATATTGTAATATGTTCTGAGGCGCCCTTTGACCATATTGTAATATGTTCTAAGGCCGCTTTGATTATATTGTAATATGTTCTAAGGCCCCTTTGACCATATTGTAATATGTTCTAAGGCACCTTTGACTATATTGTAATATGTTCTAAGGCGCCCTTTGACTATATTGTAATATGTTCTAAGGCGCCCTTTGACCATATTGTAATATGTTCTAAGGCCCCCTTGACCTCATTGTAATATGGTCTAAAGCGCCTTTTGACCATATTGTAATATGTTCTAAGGCCGCTTTGATTATATTGTAATATGTTCTAAGGCCCCTTTGACCATATTGTAATATGTTCTAAGGTGGCCTTTGACCATATTGTAATATGTTCCAAGGCCCCTTTGACCATATTGTAATATAGTCTACGGCGCCCTTTGACCATATTGTAATATGTTCGAAGGCCCCTTTGACTATATTGTAATATGTTCTAAGGTGGCCTTTGAATATGTTACAATTGAATATGTATTGTAATATGTTCTAAGGCACCTTTGAGTATATTGTAATATGTTCTAAGGCGCCCTTTGACCATATTGTAATATGTTCTAAGGCGCCCTTTGACCATATTGTAATATGTTCTAAGGCCCCCTTGACCTCATTGTAATATGGTCTAAAGCGCCTTTTGACCATATTGTAATATGTTCTAAGGCCGCTTTGATTATAATGTAATATGTTCTAAGGCCCCTTTGACCATATTGTAATATGTTCTAAGGTGGCCTTTGATAATATGTTCTAAGGCACCTTTGACCATATTGTAATCTGTTCTAAGGCCGCTTTGATTATATTGTAATATGTTCTAAGGCCCCTTTGACCATATTGTAATATGTTCTAAGGCCCCTTTGACCTTAGTGTAATATGTTCTAAGGCCCCTTTGACCATTTTGTAATATGTTCTAAGGCACCTTTGACCATATTGTAATATGTTCTGAGGCGCCCTTTGACCATATTGTAATATGTTCTAAGGCCGCTTTGATTATATTGTAATATGTTCTAAGGCCCCTTGACCTCATTGTAATATGGTCTAAAGCGCCTTTTGACCATATTGTAATATGTTCTAATGCCGCTTTGATTATAATGTAATATGTTCTAAGGCCCCTTTGACCATATTGTAATATGGTCTAAGGCGCCCTTTGATAATATGTTCTAAGGCACCTTTGACCATATTGTAATCTGTTCTAAGGCCGCTTTGATTATATTGTAATATGTTCTAAGGCCCCTTTGACCATATTGTAATATGTTCTAAGGCCCCTTTGACCTTAGTGTAATATGTTCTAAGGCCCCTTTGACCATATTGTAATATGTTCTAAGGCACCTTTGACCATATTGTAATATGTTCTGAGGCGCCCTTTGACCATATTGTAATATGTTCTAAGGCCGCTTTGATTATATTGTAATATGTTCTAAGGCCCCTTTGACCATATTGTAATATGTTCTAAGGACCCTTTGACCATATTGTAATATGTTCTAAGACCCCTTTGACCTTATTGTAATATGTTCTGAGGCGCCCTTTGACCATATTGTAATTTGTTCTAAGGCCGCTTTGATTATATTGTAATATGTTCTAAGGCCCCTTTGACAATATTGTAATATGTTCTAAGGCCGCTTTGATTATATTGTAATATGTTCTAAGGCCCCTTTGACCATATTGTAATATGTTCTGAGGCGCCCTTTGACCATATTGTAATATGTTCTAAGGCCGCTTTGATTATATTGTAATATGTTCTAAGGCCCCTTTGACCATATTGTAATATGTTCTAAGGCCCCTTTGACCTTATTGTAATATGTTCTAAGGCCCCTTTGACCATATTGTAATATGTTCTAAGGCACCTTTGACCATATTGTAATATGTTCTGAGGCGCCCTTTGACCATATTGTAATATGTTCTAAGGCCGCTTTGATTATATTGTAATATGTTCTAAGGCCCCTTTGACCATATTGTAATGTGTTCTAAGGCACCTTTGACTATATTGTAATACGTTCTAAGGCGCCCTTTGACTATATTGTAATATGTTCTAAGGTGGCCTTTGAACATATTAAAATTGAATATGTATTGTATAGACCATATTGTAATATGTTCTAAGGCCCCTTTGACCATATTGTAATATGTTCTAAGGCCCCTTTGACCATATTGTAATATGTTCTAAGGCCCTTTTGACCTTATTGTAATATGTTCTAAGGCCCCTTTGACCATATTGTAATATGTTCTAAGGCACCTTTGACCATATTGTAATATGTTCTAAGGCCGCTTTGATTATATTGTAATATGTTCTAAGGCCCCTTTGACCATATTGTAATATGTTCTAAGGCACCTTTGACTATATTGTAATATGTTCTAAGGCGCCCTTTGACCATATTGTAATATGTTCTAAGGCCCCTTTGACCTTATTGTAATATGTTCTAAGGCCCCTTTGACCATATTGTAATATGTTCTAAGGCACCTTTGACCATATTGTAATATGTTCTGAGGCGCCCTTTGACCATATTGTAATATGTTCTAAGGCCGCTTTGATTATATTGTAATATGTTCTAAGGCCCCTTTGACCATATTGTAATATGTTCTAAGGCCGCTTTGATTATATTGTAATATGTTCTAAGGCCCCTTTGACCATATTGTAATATGTTCTAAGGTGGCCTTTGAACATATTACAATTGAATATGTATTGTATAGACCATATTGTAATATGGTCTAAGGCGCCCTTTGACCATATTGTAATATGTTCTAAGGCCCCTTTGACCATATTGTAATATGTTCTAAGGACCCTTTGACCATATTGTAATATGTTCTAAGACCCCTTTGACCTTATTGTAATATGTTCTGAGGCGCCCTTTGACCATATTGTAATTTGTTCTAAGGCCGCTTTGATTATATTGTAATATGTTCTAAGGCCCCTTTGACCATATTGTTATATGTTCAAAGGTGGCCTTTGACCATATTGTAATATGTTCTAAGGCCCCTTTGACCATATTGTAATATAGTCTACGGCGCCCTTTGACCATATTGTAATATGTTCGAAGGCCCCTTTGACTATATTGTAATATGTTCTAAGGTGGCCTTTGAATATGTTACAATTGAATATGTATTGTAATATGTTCTAAGGCACCTTTGAGTATATTGTAATATGTTCTAAGGCGCCCTTTGACCATATTGTAATATGTTCTAAGGCGCCCTTTGACCATATTGTAATATGTTCTAAGGCCCCCTTGACCTCATTGTAATATGGTCTAAAGCGCCTTTTGACCATATTGTAATATGTTCTAAGGCCGCTTTGATTATAATGTAATATGTTCTAAGGCCCCTTTGACCATATTGTAATATGTTCTAAGGTGGCCTTTGAACATATTACAATTGAATATGTATTGTATAGACCATATTGTAATATGGTCTAAGGCGCCCTTTGATAATATGTTCTAAGGCACCTTTGACCATATTGTAATCTGTTCTAAGGCCGCTTTGATTATATTGTAATATGTTCTAAGGCCCCTTTGACCATATTGTAATATGTTCTAAGGCCCCTTTGACCTTAGTGTAATATGTTCTAAGGCCCCTTTGACCATATTGTAATATGTTCTGAGGCGCCCTTTGACCATATTGTAATATGTTCTAAGGCCGCTTTGATTATATTGTAATATGTTCTAAGGCCCCTTTGACCATATTGTAATGTGTTCTAAGGCACCTTTGACTATATTGTAATATGTTCTAAGGCGCCCTTTGACTATATTGTAATATGTTCTAAGGTGGCCTTTGAACATATTAAAATTGAATATGTATTGTATAGACCATATTGTAATATGGTCTAAGGCGCCCTTTGACCATATTGTTTGACTATATTGTAATATGTTCTAAGGTGGCCTTTTAACATATTACAATTGAATATGTATTGTAATATGTTCTAAGGCACCTTTGACTATATTGTAATATGTTCTAAGGCGCCCGTTAACCATATTGTAATATGTTCTAAGGCGCCCTATGACCATATTGTAATATGGTCTAAAGCGCCTTTTGACCATATTGTAATATGTTCTAAGGCCGCTTTGATTATATTGTAATTTGTTCTAAGGCCCCTTTGACCATATTGTAATATGTTCTAAGGTGGCCTTTAAACATATTACAATTTAATATGTATTGTATAGACCTTATTGTAATATGTTCTAAGGCCCCTTTGACCATATTGTAATATGTTCTAAGGCACCTTTGACCATATTGTAATATGTTCTAAGGCCGCTTTGATTATATTGTAATATGTTCTAAGGCCCCTTTGACCATATTGTAATATGTTCTAAGGCACCTTTGACTATATTGTAATATGTTCTAAGGCGCCCTTTGACCATATTGTAATATGTTCTAAGGCCCCTTTGACCTTATTGTAATATGTTCTAAGGCCCCTTTGACCATATTGTAATATGTTCTAAGGCACCTTTGACTATATTGTAATATGTTCTAAGGCGCCCTTTGACCATATTGTAATATGTTCTAAGGCCCCTTTGACCTTATTGTAATATGTTCTAAGGCCCCTTTGACCATATTGTAATATGTTCTAAGGCACCTTTGACCATATTGTAATATGTTCTGAGGCGCCCTTTGACCATATTGTAATATGTTCTAAGGCCGCTTTGATTATATTGTAATATGTTCTAAGGCCCCTTTGACCATATTGTAATATGTTCTAAGGCCGCTTTGATTATATTGTAATATGTTCTAAGGCCCCTTTGACCATATTGTAATATGTTCTAAGGTGGCCTTTGAACATATTACAATTGAATATGTATTGTATAGACCATATTGTAATATGGTCTAAGGCGCCCTTTGACCATATTGTAATATGTTCTAAGGCCCCTTTGACCATATTGTAATATGTTCTAAGGACCCTTTGACCATATTGTAATATGTTCTAAGACCTCTTTGACCTTATTGTAATATGTTCTGAGGCGCCCTTTGACCATATTGTAATTTGTTCTAAGGCCGCTTTGATTATATTGTAATATGTTCTAAGGCCCCTTTGACCATATTGTTATATGTTCTAAGGTGGCCTTTGACCATATTGTAATATGTTCTAAGGCCCCTTTGACCATATTGTAATATAGTCTACGGCGCCCTTTGACCATATTGTAATATGTTCGAAGGCCCCTTTGACTATATTGTAATATGTTCTAAGGTGGCCTTTGAATATGTTACAATTGAATATGTATTGTAATATGTTCTAAGGCACCTTTGAGTATATTGTAATATGTTCTAAGGCGCCCTTTGACCATATTGTAATATGTTCTAAGGCGCCCTTTGACCATATTGTAATATGTTCTAAGGCCCCCTTGACCTCATTGTAATATGGTCTAAAGCGCCTTTTGACCATATTGTAATATGTTCTAAGGCCGCTTTGATTATAATGTAATATGTTCTAAGGCCCCTTTGACCATATTGTAATATGTTCTAAGGTGGCCTTTGAACATATTACAATTGAATATGTATTGTATAGACCATATTGTAATATAATCTAAGGCGCCCTTTGATAATATGTTCTAAGGCACCTTTGACCATATTGTAATCTGTTCTAAGGCCGCTTTGATTATATTGTAATATGTTCTAAGGCCCCTTTGACCATATTGTAATATGTTCTAAGGCCCCTTTGACCTTAGTGTAATATGTTCTAAGGCCCCTTTGACCATATTGTAATATGTTCTGAGGCGCCCTTTGACCATATTGTAATATGTTCTAAGGCCGCTTTGATTATATTGTAATATGTTCTAAAGCCCCTTTGACCATATTGTAATATGTTCTAAGGCACCTTTGACCATATTGTAATATGTTCTGACGCGCCCTTTGACCATATTGTAATATGTTCTAAGGCCGCTTTGATTATATTGTAATATGTTCTAAGGCCCCTTTGACCATATTGTAATGTGTTCTAAGGCACCTTTGACTATATTGTAATATGTTCTAAGGCGCCCTTTGACTATATTGTAATATGTTCTAAGGTGGCCTTTGAACATATTAAAATTGAATATGTATTGTATAGACCATATTGTAATATGGTCTAAGGCGCCCTTTGACCATATTGTTTGACTATATTGTAATATGTTCTAAGGTGGCCTTTTAACATATTACAATTGAATATGTATTGTAATATGTTCTAAGGCACCTTTGACTATATTGTAATATGTTCTAAGGCGCCCGTTAACCATATTGTAATATGTTCTAAGGCGCCCTATGACCATATTGTAATATGGTCTAAAGCGCCTTTTGACCATATTGTAATATGTTCTAAGGCCGCTTTGATTATATTGTAATTTGTTCTAAGGCCCCTTTGACCATATTGTAATATGTTCTAAGGTGGCCTTTAAACATATTACAATTTAATATGTATTGTATAGACCATATTGTAATATGGTCTAAGGCGCCCTTTGACCATATTGTAATATGTTCTAAGGCCCCCTTGACCATATTGTAATATGTTCTAAGACCCCTTTGACCTTATTGTAATATGTTCTAAGGCCCCTTTGACCATATTGTAATATGTTCTAAGGCACCTTTGACCATATTGTAATATGTTCTAAGGCCCCTTTGACCATATTGTAATATGGTCTATGGCGCCCTTTGACCATATTGTAATATGGTCTATGGCGCCCTTTGACCATATTGTAATATGGTCTAATGCGCCCTTTGACCATATTGTATTATGGTCTAAGGCCCCCTTTGACCATATTGTAATATGTTCTAAGGTCCTTTGACCATATTGTAATATGTTCTAAGGCCCTTTGACCATATTGTTATATGTTCTAAGGCACCTTTTACCATATTGTAATCTGTTCTAGGGCCCCTTTGACCATATTGTAATATGTTCTAAGACCCCTTTCACCATATTGTAATATGTTCCAAGGCCCCCTTGACCATATTGTAATATGTTCTAAGGCCCTTTGACCATATTGTTATATGTTCTAAGGCACCTTTGACCATATTGTAATCTGTTCTAAGGCCCCTTTGACCATATTGTAATATGTTCTAAGGTGGCCTTTGAACATATTACAATTGAATATGTATTGTATAGACCATATTGTAATATGGTCTAAGGCGGCCTTTGACCATATTGTAATATGTTCTAAGGCCCCTTTGACCATATTGTAATATGTTCTAAGGCCCCTTTGACCATATTGTAATATGTTCTAAGACCCTTTTGACCTTTTTGTAATATGTTCTGAGGCGCCCTTTGACCATATTGTAATTTGTTCTAAGGCCGCTTTGATTATATTGTAATATGTTCTAAGGCCCATTTGACCATATTGTAATATGTTCTAAGGTGGCCTTTGACCATATTGTAATATGTTCTAAGGCCCCTTTGACCATATTGTAATATAGTCTACGGCGCCCTTTGACCATATTGTAATATGTTCGAAGGCCCCTTTGACTATATTGTAATATGTTCTAAGGTGGCCTTTGAATATATTACAATTGAATATGTATTGTAATATGTTCTAAGGCACCTTTGAGTATATTGTAATATGTTCTAAGGCGCCCTTTGACCATATTGTAATATGTTCTAAGGCGCCCTTTGACCATATAGTAATATGTTCTAAGGCCCCCTTGACCTCATTGTAATATGGTCTAAAGCGCCTTTTGACCATATTGTAATATGTTCTAAGGCCGCTTTGATTATATTGTAATATGTTCTAAGGCCCCTTTGACCATATTGTAATATGTTCTAAGGTGGCCTTTGAACATATTACAATTGAATATGTATTGTATAGACCATATTGTAATATGGTCTAAGGCGCCTGTTCAAGAAGAACACTTTTTATAATAAATCTAATATTTTACGAGTTCAGTACATGTCAATATGTAAATTGATCTAGAGCCGTAAATAACGATCTGTAACTCAAACCCTACAAGGGTGCAGTGCTAACACTTGTAATCTTAAGTACAGGCCACTTGAGCCTGACCATAAATATAGTTCTCACACTGCAGAAAAGGGTCGCATTGCAGGAGGCCGTTGATAAGGCTCCCGCTCAGGCAAACAGATGTGGTCTCTGCGTAGACCATAGATAAGTATATTATAAGAATTTCATGTTAGCTACGTAAGCAAAGACTTAATGAAATAAAATCAGTTTTTATACAGAACTCAAACGTGAAGGTTGTTTTCCTTATTACAGGAATCCCTTCCATTTTGGTCATTCGAGCCTTTGATTCCTTGCGGAACAATTGGCCAGACTACTCTGCAGTTTTCCCCCACCAGTGGTAAGAGACTCAGAGATTCTGCACCTTAAAGATTCTGTCAAGTGCTAGACACTTGCAGCTAAAGGTTGCAAACCAGATTCACACGATTGTTTTCCCCCACCAGTGGTAAGAGACAAAAGTGTTGAACAAAAAAAAAAGCATAAAGATATACAAAGAGTCTTTTTTGTTTTTAAAAACAGCACCTTAAAGATTCTGTTTTTTTAAAAACAGCTAAAGGTCGCTACCTATTGAGCGTTTCCGAGGCCATAACATCGGAAAAATAAAACATAAAAAGTGTGTGTTTTAATATAACTAAAAATAAAAAGAAATTTTTTTTTTGTTATAAGGCGTGTTTGAGGCCAACATCAGACAAATAAAAAAAAAAAATAAAACATAAAAAGTGTGTGTTTTAATATAACTAAAAATAAAAAGAAAAAATTTTTTTTTTGGTTATAAGGCGTGTTTGAGGCCAACATCAGACAAATAAAAAAAAAAAAAAATAATTTGTGAAAAGTGCCAACAAATTAACACTTGTTAAAATCAAAAAAGAATAGACGCAAGTGAAATAACAAATTTCTAAAAAATCCATTAAAGTTGGACTAATAGAGAAAAAAGTGCCTACAAATGCTATAAAGCCAAGAAGCTATAAAGCATAAAATTGAAAAATCCGACTAAATAAAAATATTATTATTAAAGAAAAAGTGCACAATAAATAATAATATTACCATTAGCATTGACTATGGTTAACAAGAGCCTGCAATATAAATGTAAATATTGTAAAAGGGCCTTGAATTGAATCGCAATTAAGCGTTCAACTCCATTAATTTGGATTATGGGAAAATATACACCATTGGGCAAATAGCCTGCAGATGCAATATTGCATTTTAACATCCCGAAACTGGAATAAATATAATACATCAAGCTACCGAGAGGACGATCTCGGCACCATAACTTAATTTCATTTTGGAAGGAAGAAGACTTGCTGGCTGACCGCAGGACCTGGACACCAAGGGAAGTCGTCGCCAAAATCGTCGCTACAAGAACGTCGTCGACAACATCTTTGAAAAAACGCTATCGTCATCAATGGGCTAAGTCAACGTGATCAACAGATAAGTTCGATATTAGTAACTGATATAGTTGTAAAAAGCACGATGTCGATGTCCGATATTAGTTATTTTAGTGCAAAGGTGGCCTTCTTAGAGAAAGTCGAGCAATTAAACAAATATCTCGATGAGACAGTAAATAATTTGAGTGGCTGCAAGGATTCCCTTAACATAAGAAGAAATAAGATTAACTATTTAGCTACAAATTTGTTTAATGTGGTGGAACAGGCTAGATGTTATTTTGAACGCAGAGAATTTGAACGCATTATTGATGAATTGGAATTCGATGTTCAAAATATAGTAACGGTCATAGAGAAAAGATTCCGCCGTGAAGGATATTGTCCTTGGGTTCTTAGGGAAGAAGAGTTTCTTACCCTGCCAGAGAAACAGTTTTCAAATTACCTCGATGAATTAATTTGTTGTAATGAATTCAAACAAAAAGAGAATACTTTAGAATCAAATCAAATAGATTCACAAACTGTATTATCGAGTCCATTAAAAGAGAAAGAGTTAGGTAGCTTAACGATTTCTAAAGAAATAGAGGATAAAGAAATACACTGCCGTAATATTCCGCCGGCAGGACCTCACTTTGAAGGTGAGGTTATTTTTAGTTCACCATCCGTGTTACTTGAAGTAAATGACGTTCTTACAACCGTTCATTTAGTAGAAGAAGAGTCAATAGACTTAGAATTAATAAATGGAAGTCCTATGACAGTTAGGACTTGCAACGCATACTTTCGGGCCAAGTTATATAATTACAAATTTGTGAAGCAAAGTAGGTTCTATTTAAGAATGATTTGGTGCCCATTAAAGCTAGGTCTGTTTAATTATACAGTAAATATTAAAAGGTTGAAGAATGAAAAAGAATACATGAAAAGGTATCATGTTAAAATTAAAGATTTAATATATAAAGATTTTATAAATTTGATAATAAAATCCAAAACCGTTGCAAGGTGTCTAAACATATAAGTTAAAAAGCAGATACAATATATCGAATTAAATATACAGTCCACTAATTTTATATTTGCATTGTTAACGAAAAGAATTTATGTAATTGATAACCTCTACACCGCATCTTGCCGCCCTTGGCAGAATGTTCAAGAAGAACACTTTTTATAATAAATCTAATATTTTACGAGTTCAGTACATGTCAATATGTAAATTGATCTAGAGCCGTAAATAACGATCTGTAACTCAAACCCTACAAGGGTGCAGTGCTAACACTTGTAATCTTAAGTACAGGCCACTTGAGCCTGACCATAAATATAGTTCTCACACTGCAGAAAAGGGTCGCATTGCAGGAGGCCGTTGATAAGGCTCCCGCTCAGGCAAACAGATGTGGTCTCTGCGTAGACCATAGATAAGTATATTATAAGAATTTCATGTTAGCTACGTAAGCAAAGACTTAATGAAATAAAATCAGTTTTAATACAGAACTCAAACGTGAAGGTTGTTTTCCTTATTACAGGAATCCCTTACAGCGCCCTTTGATAATATGTTCTAAGGCACCTTTGACCATATTGTAATATGTTCTAAGGCCGCTTTGATTATATTGTAATATATTCTAAGGCCCCTTTGACCATATTGTAATATGTTCTAAGGCCCCTTTGACCTTAGTGTAATATGTTCTAAGGCCCCTTTGACCATATTGTAATATGTTCTAAGGCACCTTTGACCACATTTAATATGTTCTGAGGCGCCCTTTGACCATATTGTAATATGTTCTAAGGCCGCTTTGATTATATTGTAATATGTTCTAAGGCCCCTTTGACCATATTGTAATATGTTCTAAGGCACCTTTGACCATATTGTAATATGTTCTGAGGCGCCCTTTGACCATATTTTAATGTGTTCTAAGGCACCTTTAACTATATTGTAATATGTTCTAAGGCGCCCTTTGACTATATTGTAATATGTTCTAAGGTGGCCTTTGAACATATTACAACTGAATATGTATTGTATAGACCATATTGTAATATGGTCTAAAGCGCCCTTTGACCATATTGTAATATGTTCTAAGGCCCCTTTGACCATATTGTTATATGTTCTTAGGCCCCTTTGACCATATTGTAATATGTTCTAAGGCGGCTTTGATTATATTGTAATATGTTCTAAGGCCCCTTTGACCATATTGTAATATGTTCTAAGGTGGCCTTTGACCATATTGTAATATGTTCTAAGGCCCCTTTGACCATATTGTAATATGGTCTACGGCGCCCTTTGACCATATTGTAATATGTTCGAAGGCCTCTTTTACTATATTGTAATATGTTCTAAGGTGGCCTTTGAACATATTACAATTGAATATGTATTGTATAGACCATATTGTTATATGGTCTACGGCGCCCTTTGACCATATTGTAATATGTTCGAAGGCCCCTTTGACCATATTGTAATATGGTCTAAGGCCTCCTTTGACCATATTGTAATATGTTCTAAGGCCCATATTGTAATACCATATAGTAATATGGTCTACGGCGCCCTTTGACCATATTGTAATATGTTCTAAGGCCCCTTTGACCATATTGTAACATGGTCTGAGGCCCCCTTTGACCATATTGTAATATGTTCTGAGGCCCCTTTGACCATATTGTAATATGTTCTAAGGCGCCCTTTGATCATATTGTGATATGTTCTTTGACCATATTGTAATATGTTCTAAGGCACCTTTGACTATATTGTAAAATTTTCTAAGGCCCCTTTGACCATATTGTAATGTGTTCTAAGGCGCCCTTTGACCATATTGTAATATGTTCTAAGGCGCCCTTTGACCATATTGTAATATGTTCTAAGTCCCCTAGGACCATATTGTAAAATGTTCTAAGGCTCCCTTTGACCATATTGTGATATATTCTAAGGCCCCTTTGACCATATTGTAATATGTTCTAAGGCCCCTTTGACCATATTGTAATATGTTCTAGGGCACCTTTTAACATATTGTAGTATGTTCTAAGGCGCCCTTTGACCATATTGTAATATGTTCTAAGGCACTTTTGACCATATTGTAATATGTTTTAAGGCACCTTTGACCATATTGTAATATGTTCTAAGGCACCCTTTGACCATATTGTTATATGTTCTTAGGCCCCTTTGACCATATTGTAATATGTTCTAAGGCCCCTTTGATCATATTGTAATGTGTTCTAAGGCCCCTTTGACCCTATTGTAATATGGTCTATGGCGCCCTTTGACCATATTGTAATATGGTCTAAGGTGCCCTTTGACCAAATTGTAATATGTTCTAAGGCCCCTTTGACCATATTGTAATATGTTCTAAGGCACCTTTGACTATATTGTAATATGTTCTAAGGCCCCTTTGACCATATTGTAATATGGTCTAAGGTGCCCTTTGACCATATTGTAATCTGTTCTAAGGCCCCTTTGACCATATTGTAATATGTTCTAAGGTGGCCTTTGAACATATTACAATTGAATATGTATTGTATAGACCATATTGTAATATGGTCTAAGGCGGCCTTTGACCATATTGTAATATGTTCTAAGGCCCCTTTGACCATATTGTAATATGTTCTAAGGCCCCTTTGACCATATTGTAATATGTTCTAAGACCCTTTTGACCTTTTTGTAATATGTTCTGAGGCGCCCTTTGACCATATTGTAATTTGTTCTAAGGCCGCTTTGATTATATTGTAATATGTTCTAAGGCCCATTTGACCATATTGTAATATGTTCTAAGGTGGCCTTTGACCATATTGTAATATGTTCTAAGGCCCCTTTGACCATATTGTAATATAGTCTACGGCGCCCTTTGACCATATTGTAATATGTTCGAAGGCCCCTTTGACTATATTGTAATATGTTCTAAGGTGGCCTTTGAATATATTACAATTGAATATGTATTGTAATATGTTCTAAGGCACCTTTGAGTATATTGTAATATGTTCTAAGGCGCCCTTTGACCATATTGTAATATGTTCTAAGGCGCCCTTTGACCATATAGTAATATGTTCTAAGGCCCCCTTGACCTCATTGTAATATGGTCTAAAGCGCCTTTTGACCATATTGTAATATGTTCTAAGGCCGCTTTGATTATATTGTAATATGTTCTAAGGCCCCTTTGACCATATTGTAATATGTTCTAAGGTGGCCTTTGAACATATTACAATTGAATATGTATTGTATAGACCATATTGTAATATGGTCTAAGGCGCCCTTTGATAATATGTTCTAAGGCACCTTTGACCATATTGTAATATGTTCTAAGGCCGCTTTGATTATATTGTAATATATTCTAAGGCCCCTTTGACCATATTGTAATATGTTCTAAGGCCCCTTTGACCTTAGTGTAATATGTTCTAAGGCCCCTTTGACCATATTGTAATATGTTCTAAGGCACCTTTGACCACATTTAATATGTTCTGAGGCGCCCTTTGACCATATTGTAATATGTTCTAAGGCCGCTTTGATTATATTGTAATATGTTCTAAGGCCCCTTTGACCATATTGTAATATGTTCTAAGGCCCCTTTGACCTTATTGTAATATGTTCTAAGGCCCCTTTGACCATATTGTAATATGTTCTAAGGCACCTTTGACCATATTGTAATATGTTCTGAGGCGCCCTTTGACCATATTTTAATGTGTTCTAAGGCACCTTTAACTATATTGTAATATGTTCTAAGGCGCCCTTTGACTATATTGTAATATGTTCTAAGGTGGCCTTTGAACATATTACAACTGAATATGTATTGTATAGACCATATTGTAATATGGTCTAAAGCGCCCTTTGACCATATTGTAATATGTTCTAAGGCCCCTTTGACCATATTGTTATATGTTCTTAGGCCCCTTTGACCATATTGTAATATGTTCTAAGGCGGCTTTGATTATATTGTAATATGTTCTAAGGCCCCTTTGACCATATTGTAATATGTTCTAAGGTGGCCTTTGACCATATTGTAATATGTTCTAAGGCCCCTTTGACCATATTGTAATATGGTCTACGGCGCCCTTTGACCATATTGTAATATGTTCGAAGGCCTCTTTTACTATATTGTAATATGTTCTAAGGTGGCCTTTGAACATATTACAATTGAATATGTATTGTATAGACCATATTGTAATATGGTCTACGGCGCCCTTTGACCATATTGTAATATGTTCGAAGGCCCCTTTGACCATATTGTAATATGGTCTAAGGCCTCCTTTGACCATATTGTAATATGTTCTAAGGCCCATATTGTAATACCATATAGTAATATGGTCTACGGCGCCCTTTGACCATATTGTAATATGTTCTAAGGCCCCTTTGACCATATTGTAACATGGTCTGAGGCCCCCTTTGACCATATTGTAATATGTTCTGAGGCCCCTTTGACCATATTGTAATATGTTCTAAGGCGCCCTTTGATCATATTGTGATCTGTTCTTTGACCATATTGTAATATGTTCTAAGGCACCTTTGACTATATTGTAAAATTTTCTAAGGCCCCTTTGACCATATTGTAATGTGTTCTAAGGCGCCCTTTGACCATATTGTAATATGTTCTAAGGCGCCCTTTGACCATATTGTAATATGTTCTAAGTCCCCTAGGACCATATTGTAAAATGTTCTAAGGCTCCCTTTGACCATATTGTGATATGTTCTAAGGCCCCTTTGACCATATTCTAATATGTGCTAAGGCCCCTTTGACCATATTGTAATATGTTCTAGGGCACCTTTTAACATATTGTAGTATGTTCTAAGGCGCCCTTTGACCATATTGTAATATGTTCTAAGGCACTTTTGACCATATTGTAATATGTTTTAAGGCACCTTTGATTATATTGTAATATGTTCTAAGGCCCCTTTGACCATATTGTAATATGTTCTAAGGTGGCCTTTGACCATATTGTAATATGTTCTAAGGCCCCTTTGAACATATTGTTATATGGTCTACGGCGCCCTTTGACCATATTGTAATATGTTCGAAGGCCCCTTTGACTATATTGTAATATGTTCTAAGGCCCCCTTGACCTCATTGTAATATGGTCTAAAGCGCCTTTTGACCATATTGTAATATGTTCTAAGGCCCCTTTGACCATACTGTAATATGTTCTAAGGTGGCCTTTAAACATATTACAATTGAATATGTATTGTATAGACCATATTGTAATATGGTCTAAGGCCCCTTTGACCATATTGTAATATGGTCTAAGGTGTCCTTTGACCATATTGTAATATGTTCTAAGGCCCCTTTGACCATATTGTAATATGTTCTAAGGCCCCCTTGACCTCATTGTAATATGGTCTAAAGCACCTTTGACCATATTGTAATATGTTCTAAGGCGCCCTTTGACCATATTGTAATATGTTCTAAGGCCCCTTTGACCATATTGTAATATGGTCTACGGCGCCCTTTGACCATATTGTAATATGTTCTAAGGCCCCTTTGACCATATTGTAATATGGTCTACGGCGCCCTTTGACCATATTGTAATATGTTCTAAGGCCCCTTTGACTATATTGTAATATGTTCTAAGGCGCCCTTTGACCATATTGTAATATGTTCTAAGGCGCCCTTTGACCATATTGTAATATGTTCTAAGGCCCCCTTGACCTCATTGTAATATGGTCTAAAGCGCCTTTTGACCATATTGTAATATGTTCTAAGGCCCCTTTGACCATACTGTAATATGTTCTAAGGTGGCCTTTAAACATATTACAATTGAATATGTATTGTATAGACCATATTGTAATATGGTCTAAGGCCCCTTTGACCATATTGTAATATGTTCTAAGGCCCCTTTGACCATATTGTAATATGGTCTACGGCGCCCTTTGACCATATTGTAATATGTTCTAAGGCCCCTTTGACCATATTGTAACATGTTCTAAGGCACCTTTGACCATATTGTAATATGTTCTAAGGCGCCCTTTGACCATATTGTAATATGTTCTAAGGCCCCTTTGACCATATTGTAATATGGTCTAAGGTGTCCTTTGACCATATTGTAATATGTTCTAAGGCCCCTTTGACCATATTGTAACATGGTCTGAGGCCCCCTTTGACCATATTGTAATATGTTCTGAGGCCCCTTTGACCATATTGTAATATGTTCTAAGGCGCCCTTTGACCATATTGTGATATGTTCTAAGGCCCCTTTGACCATATTGTAATATGGTCTAAGGTGCCCTTTGACCATATTGTAATATGTTCTAAGGCACCTTTGACTATATTGTAATATGTTCTAAGGCCCCTTTGACCATATTGTAATATGTTCTAAGGCGCCCTTTGACCATATTGTAATATGTTCTAAGGCGCCCTTTGACCATATTGTAATATGTTCTAAGTCCCCTAAGATCATATTGTAAAATGTTCTAAGGCTCCCTTTGACCATATTGTGATATATTCTAAGGCCCCTTTGACCATATTGTAATATGTTCTAAGGCCCCTTTGACCATATTGTAATATGTTCTAGGGCACCTTTTACCATATTGTAGTATGTTCTAAGGCGCCCTTTGTCCATATTGTAATATGTTCTAAGGCACTTTTGACCATATTGTAATATGTTTTAAGGCACCTTTGACCATATTGTAATATGTTCTAAGGCACCCTTTGACCATATTGTTATATGTTCTTAGGCCCCTTTGACCATATTGTAATATGTTCTAAGGCCCCTTTGATCATATTGTAATGTGTTCTAAGGCCCCTTTGACCCTATTGTAATATGGTCTATGGCGCCCTTTGACCATATTGTAATATGGTCTAAGGTGCCCTTTGACCAAATTGTAATATGTTCTAAGGCCCCTTTGACCATATTGTAATATGTTCTAAGACCCCTTTCACAATATTGTAATATGGTCTAAGGCGCCCTTTGACCATATTGTAATTTGTTCTAAGGCCCCTTCGACCATATTGTAATATGTTCTAAGGCCCCTTTGACCATATTGTAATATGGTCTATGGCGCCCTTTGACCATATTGTAATATGGTCTAATGCGCCCTTTGACCATATTGTATTATGGTCTAAGGCCCCCTTTGACCATATTGTAATATGTTCTAAGGTCCTTTGACCATATTGTAATATGGGGTAAGGCGCCCCTTGACCATATTGTATTATGTTCTAAGGCACCTTTTACCATATTGTAATCTGTTCTAGGGCCCTTTTGACCATATTGTAATATGTTCTAAGACCCCTTTCACCATATTGTAATATGTTCCAAGGCCCCTTTGACCATATTGTAATATGTTCTAAGGCCCTTTGACCATATTGTTATATGTTCTAAGGCACCTTTGACCATATTGTAATCTGTTCTAAGGCCCCTTTGACCATATTGTAATATGTTCTAAGACCCCTTTGACCACATTATAATATGTTCTAAGGCCCCTTTGACCATATTGTAATATGTTCTAAGGCCGCTTTGACCATAGTGTAATATGTTCTAAGGCACTTTTGACCATATTGTATTATGTTCTAAGGCCCCTTTGACCATATTGTAATATGTTCTAAGACCCCTTTGACCACATTATAATATGTTCTAAGGCCCCTTTGACCATATTGTAATATGTTCTAAGGCCGCTTTGACCATAGTGTAATATGTTCTAAGGCCCCTTTGACCATATTGTAATATGTTCTAAGGCCGCTTTGACCATAGTGTAATATGTTCTAAGGCACTTTTGACCATATTGTATTATGTTCTAAGACCCCTTTGACCACATTATAATATGTTCTAAGGCCCCTTTGACCATATTGTAATATGTTCTAAGGCCGCTTTGACCATAGTGTAATATGTTCTAAGGCACCTTTGACCATATTGTAATCTGTTCTAAGGCCCCTTTGACCATATTGTAATATGTTCTAAGACCCCTTTGACCACATTATAATATGTTCTAAGACCCCTTTGACCACATTATAATATGTTCTAAGGCCCCTTTGACCATATTGTAATATGTTCTAAGGCGCCCTTTGACCATATTGTAATATGTTCTAAGGCACTTTTGACCATATTGTAATATGGTTTAAGGCGCCCCTTGACCATATTGTATTATGTTCTAAGGCCCCTTTGACCATATTGTAATATGGTCTAAGGTGCCCTTTGACCATTTTGTAATATGTTCTAAGGCCCCTTTGACCATATTGTAATATGTTCTAAGACCCCTTTCACCATAGTGTAATATGGTCTTAGGCGCCCTTTGACCATATTGTAATATGTTCTAAGGCGCCCTTTGACCATATTGTAATATGTTCTAAGGCTCCTTTGACCATATTGTGATATGTTCTAAGGCGGCCTTTGAATATATTGTAATATGGTCTAAGGCGCCCTTTGACCATATTGTAATTTGTTCTAAGGCCCCTTCGACCATATTGTAATATGTTCTAAAGCCCTTTGACCATATTGTAATATGGTCTAAGGCGCCCTTTGACCATATTGTAATATGTTCTAAGGCGCCCTTTGACCATATTGTAATATGTTCTAAGGCACTTTTGACCATATTGTAATATGTTTTAAGGCACCTTTGATTATATTGTAATATGTTCTAAGGCCCCTTTGACCATATTGTAATATGTTCTAAGGTGGCCTTTGACCGTATTGTAATATGTTCTAAGGCCCCTTTGAACATATTGTTATATGGTCTACGGCGCCCTTTGACCATATTGTAATATGTTCGAAGGCCCCTTTGACTATATTGTAATATGTTCTTAGGTGGCCTTTGAACATATTACAATTGAATATGTATTGTAATATGTTCTAAGGCACCTTTGACTATATTGTAATATGTTCTAAGGCGCCCTTTGACCATATTGTAATATGTTCTAAGGCGCCCTTTGACCATATTGTAATATGTTCTAAGGCCCCCTTGACCTCATTGTAATATGGTCTAAAGCGCCTTTTGACCATATTGTAATATGTTCTAAGGCCCCTTTGACCATACTGTAATATGTTCTTAGGTGGCCTTTAAACATATTACAATTGAATATGTATTGTATAGACCATATTGTAATATGGTCTAAGGCCCCTTTGACCATATTGTAATATGTTCTAAGGCCCCTTTGACCATATTGTAATATGGTCTACGGCGCCCTTTGACCATATTGTAATATGTTCTAAGGCCCCTTTGACCATATTGTAACATGTTCTAAGGCACCTTTGACCATATTGTAATATGTTCTAAGGCGCCCTTTGACCATATTGTAATATGTTCTAAGGCCCCTTTGACCATATTGTAATATGGTCTAAGGTGTCTTTGACCATATTGTAATATGTTCTAAGGCCCCTTTGACCATATTGTAACATGGTCTGAGGCCCCCTTTGACCATATTGTAATATGTTCTGAGGCCCCTTTGACCATATTGTAATATGTTCTAAGGCGCCCTTTGACCATATTGTGATATGTTCTAAGGCCCCTTTGACCATATTGTAATATGGTCTAAGGTGCCCTTTGACCATATTGTAATATGTTCTAAGGCACCTTTGACTATATTGTAATATGTTCTAAGGCCCCTTTGACCATATTGTAATATGTTCTAAGGCGCCCTTTGACCATATTGTAATATGTTCTAAGGCGCCCTTTGACCATATTGTAATATGTTCTAAGTCCCCTAAGATCATATTGTAAAATGTTCTAAGGCTCCCTTTGACCATATTGTGATATATTCTAAGGCCCCTTTGACCATATTGTAATATGTTCTAAGGCCCCTTTGACCATATTGTAATATGTTCTAGGGCACCTTTTACCATATTGTAGTATGTTCTAAGGCGCCCTTTGTCCATATTGTAATATGTTCTAAGGCACTTTTGACCATATTGTAATATGTTTTAAGGCACCTTTGACCATATTGTAATATGTTCTAAGGCACCCTTTGACCATATTGTTATATGTTCTTAGGCCCCTTTGACCATATTGTAATATGTTCTAAGGCCCCTTTGATCATATTGTAATGTGTTCTAAGGCCCCTTTGACCCTATTGTAATATGGTCTATGGCGCCCTTTGACCATATTGTAATATGGTCTAAGGTGCCCTTTGACCAAATTGTAATATGTTCTAAGGCCCCTTTGACCATATTGTAATATGTTCTAAGACCCCTTTCACAATATTGTAATATGGTCTAAGGCGCCCTTTGACCATATTGTAATTTGTTCTAAGGCCCCTTCGACCATATTGTAATATGTTCTAAGGCCCCTTTGACCATATTGTAATATGGTCTATGGCGCCCTTTGACCATATTGTAATATGGTCTAATGCGCCCTTTGACCATATTGTATTATGGTCTAAGGCCCCCTTTGACCATATTGTAATATGTTCTAAGGTCCTTTGACCATATTGTAATATGGGGTAAGGCGCCCCTTGACCATATTGTATTATGTTCTAAGGCACCTTTTACCATATTGTAATCTGTTCTAGGGCCCTTTTGACCATATTGTAATATGTTCTAAGACCCCTTTCACCATATTGTAATATGTTCCAAGGCCCCTTTGACCATATTGTAATATGTTCTAAGGCCCTTTGACCATATTGTTATATGTTCTAAGGCACCTTTGACCATATTGTAATCTGTTCTAAGGCCCCTTTGACCATATTGTAATATGTTCTAAGACCCCTTTGACCACATTATAATATGTTCTAAGGCCCCTTTGACCATATTGTAATATGTTCTAAGGCCGCTTTGACCATAGTGTAATATGTTCTAAGGCACTTTTGACCATATTGTATTATGTTCTAAGGCCCCTTTGACCATATTGTAATATGTTCTAAGACCCCTTTGACCACATTATAATATGTTCTAAGGCCCCTTTGACCATATTGTAATATGTTCTAAGGCCGCTTTGACCATAGTGTAATATGTTCTAAGGCCCCTTTGACCATATTGTAATATGTTCTAAGGCCGCTTTGACCATAGTGTAATATGTTCTAAGGCACTTTTGACCATATTGTATTATGTTCTAAGACCCCTTTGACCACATTATAATATGTTCTAAGGCCCCTTTGACCATATTGTAATATGTTCTAAGGCCGCTTTGACCATAGTGTAATATGTTCTAAGGCACCTTTGACCATATTGTAATCTGTTCTAAGGCCCCTTTGACCATATTGTAATATGTTCTAAGACCCCTTTGACCACATTATAATATGTTCTAAGACCCCTTTGACCACATTATAATATGTTCTAAGGCCCCTTTGACCATATTGTAATATGTTCTAAGGCGCCCTTTGACCATATTGTAATATGTTCTAAGGCACTTTTGACCATATTGTAATATGGTTTAAGGCGCCCCTTGACCATATTGTATTATGTTCTAAGGCCCCTTTGACCATATTGTAATATGGTCTAAGGTGCCCTTTGACCATTTTGTAATATGTTCTAAGGCCCCTTTGACCATATTGTAATATGTTCTAAGACCCCTTTCACCATAGTGTAATATGGTCTTAGGCGCCCTTTGACCATATTGTAATATGTTCTAAGGCGCCCTTTGACCATATTGTAATATGTTCTAAGGCTCCTTTGACCATATTGTGATATGTTCTAAGGCGGCCTTTGAATATATTGTAATATGGTCTAAGGCGCCCTTTGACCATATTGTAATTTGTTCTAAGGCCCCTTCGACCATATTGTAATATGTTCTAAAGCCCTTTGACCATATTGTAATATGGTCTAAGGCGCCCTTTGACCATATTGTAATATGTTCTAAGGCGCCCTTTGACCATATTGTAATATGTTCTAAGGCACTTTTGACCATATTGTAATATGTTTTAAGGCACCTTTGATTATATTGTAATATGTTCTAAGGCCCCTTTGACCATATTGTAATATGTTCTAAGGTGGCCTTTGACCGTATTGTAATATGTTCTAAGGCCCCTTTGAACATATTGTTATATGGTCTACGGCGCCCTTTGACCATATTGTAATATGTTCGAAGGCCCCTTTGACTATATTGTAATATGTTCTTAGGTGGCCTTTGAACATATTACAATTGAATATGTATTGTAATATGTTCTAAGGCCCCTTTGACCATATTGTAATATGTTCTAAGGCGCCCATTGACCATTTTGTAATATGTTCTAAGGCGCCCTTTGACCATATTGTAATATGTTCTAAGGCCCCCTTGACCTCATTGTAATATGGTCTAAAGCGCCTTTTGACCATATTGTAATATGTTCTAAGGCCCCTTTGACCATACTGTAATATGTTCTTAGGTGGCCTTTAAACATATTACAATTGAATATGTATTGTATAGACCATATTGTAATATGGTCTAAGGCCCCTTTGACCATATTGTAATATGTTCTAAGGCCCCTTTGACCATATTGTAATATGGTCTACGGCGCCCTTTGACCATATTGTAATATGTTCTAAGGCCCCTTTGACCATATTGTAACATGTTCTAAGGCACCTTTGACCATATTGTAATATGTTCTAAGGCGCCCTTTGACCATATTGTAATATGTTCTAAGGCCCCTTTGACCATATTGTAATATGGTCTAAGGTGTCTTTGACCATATTGTAATATGTTCTAAGGCCCCTTTGACCATATTGTAACATGGTCTGAGGCCCCCTTTGACCATATTGTAATATGTTCTGAGGCCCCTTTGACCATATTGTAATATGTTCTAAGGCGCCCTTTGACCATATTGTGATATGTTCTAAGGCCCCTTTGACCATATTGTAATATGGTCTAAGGTGCCCTTTGACCATATTGTAATATGTTCTAAGGCACCTTTGACTATATTGTAATATGTTCTAAGGCCCCTTTGACCATATTGTAATATGTTCTAAGGCGCCCTTTGACCATATTGTAATATGTTCTAAGGCGCCCTTTGACCATATTGTAATATGTTCTAAGTCCCCTAAGATCATATTGTAAAATGTTCTAAGGCTCCCTTTGACCATATTGTGATATATTCTAAGGCCCCTTTGACCATATTGTAATATGTTCTAAGGCCCCTTTGACCATATTGTAATATGTTCTAGGGCACCTTTTACCATATTGTAGTATGTTCTAAGGCGCCCTTTGTCCATATTGTAATATGTTCTAAGGCACTTTTGACCATATTGTAATATGTTTTAAGGCACCTTTGACCATATTGTAATATGTTCTAAGGCACCCTTTGACCATATTGTTATATGTTCTTAGGCCCCTTTGACCATATTGTAATATGTTCTAAGGCCCCTTTGATCATATTGTAATGTGTTCTAAGGCCCCTTTGACCCTATTGTAATATGGTCTATGGCGCCCTTTGACCATATTGTAATATGGTCTAAGGTGCCCTTTGACCAAATTGTAATATGTTCTAAGGCCCCTTTGACCATATTGTAATATGTTCTAAGACCCCTTTCACAATATTGTAATATGGTCTAAGGCGCCCTTTGACCATATTGTAATTTGTTCTAAGGCCCCTTCGACCATATTGTAATATGTTCTAAGGCCCCTTTGACCATATTGTAATATGGTCTATGGCGCCCTTTGACCATATTGTAATATGGTCTAATGCGCCCTTTGACCATATTGTATTATGGTCTAAGGCCCCCTTTGACCATATTGTAATATGTTCTAAGGTCCTTTGACCATATTGTAATATGGGGTAAGGCGCCCCTTGACCATATTGTATTATGTTCTAAGGCACCTTTTACCATATTGTAATCTGTTCTAGGGCCCTTTTGACCATATTGTAATATGTTCTAAGACCCCTTTCACCATATTGTAATATGTTCCAAGGCCCCTTTGACCATATTGTAATATGTTCTAAGGCCCTTTGACCATATTGTTATATGTTCTAAGGCACCTTTGACCATATTGTAATCTGTTCTAAGGCCCCTTTGACCATATTGTAATATGTTCTAAGACCCCTTTGACCACATTATAATATGTTCTAAGGCCCCTTTGACCATATTGTAATATGTTCTAAGGCCGCTTTGACCATAGTGTAATATGTTCTAAGGCACTTTTGACCATATTGTATTATGTTCTAAGGCCCCTTTGACCATATTGTAATATGTTCTAAGACCCCTTTGACCACATTATAATATGTTCTAAGGCCCCTTTGACCATATTGTAATATGTTCTAAGGCCGCTTTGACCATAGTGTAATATGTTCTAAGGCCCCTTTGACCATATTGTAATATGTTCTAAGGCCGCTTTGACCATAGTGTAATATGTTCTAAGGCACTTTTGACCATATTGTATTATGTTCTAAGACCCCTTTGACCACATTATAATATGTTCTAAGGCCCCTTTGACCATATTGTAATATGTTCTAAGGCCGCTTTGACCATAGTGTAATATGTTCTAAGGCACCTTTGACCATATTGTAATCTGTTCTAAGGCCCCTTTGACCATATTGTAATATGTTCTAAGACCACTTTGACCACATTATAATATGTTCTAAGACCCCTTTGACCACATTATAATATGTTCTAAGGCCCCTTTGACCATATTGTAATATGTTCTAAGGCGCCCTTTGACCATATTGTAATATGTTCTAAGGCACTTTTGACCATATTGTAATATGGTTTAAGGCGCCCCTTGACCATATTGTATTATGTTCTAAGGCCCCTTTGACCATATTGTAATATGTTCTAAGGCGCCCTTTGACCATATTGTGATATGTTCTAAGGCCCCTTTGACCATATTGTAATATGGTCTAAGGTGCCCTTTGACCATATTGTAATATGTTCTAAGGCACCTTTGACTATATTGTAATATGTTCTAAGGCCCCTTTGACCATATTGTAATATGTTCTAAGGCGCCCTTTGACCATATTGTAATATGTTCTAAGGCGCCCTTTGACCATATTGTAATATGTTCTAAGTCCCCTAAGATCATATTGTAAAATGTTCTAAGGCTCCCTTTGACCATATTGTGATATATTCTAAGGCCCCTTTGACCATATTGTAATATGTTCTAAGGCCCCTTTGACCATATTGTAATATGTTCTAGGGCACCTTTTACCATATTGTAGTATGTTCTAAGGCGCCCTTTGTCCATATTGTAATATGTTCTAAGGCACTTTTGACCATATTGTAATATGTTTTAAGGCACCTTTGACCATATTGTAATATGTTCTAAGGCACCCTTTGACCATATTGTTATATGTTCTTAGGCCCCTTTGACCATATTGTAATATGTTCTAAGGCCCCTTTGATCATATTGTAATGTGTTCTAAGGCCCCTTTGACCCTATTGTAATATGGTCTATGGCGCCCTTTGACCATATTGTAATATGGTCTAAGGTGCCCTTTGACCAAATTGTAATATGTTCTAAGGCCCCTTTGACCATATTGTAATATGTTCTAAGACCCCTTTCACAATATTGTAATATGGTCTAAGGCGCCCTTTGACCATATTGTAATTTGTTCTAAGGCCCCTTTGACCATATTGTTATATGTTCTAAGGCCCCTTTGACCATATTGTAATATGGTCTATGGCGCCCTTTGACCATATTGTAATATGGTCTAATGCGCCCTTTGACCATATTGTATTATGGTCTAAGGCCCCCTTTGACCATATTGTAATATGTTCTAAGGTCCTTTGACCATATTGTAATATGGGGTAAGGCGCCCCTTGACCATATTGTATTATGTTCTAAGGCACCTTTTACCATATTGTAATCTGTTCTAGGGCCCTTTTGACCATATTGTAATATGTTCTAAGACCCCTTTCACCATATTGTAATATGTTCCAAGGCCCCTTTGACCATATTGTAATATGTTCTAAGGCCCTTTGACCATATTGTTATATGTTCTAAGGCACCTTTGACCATATTGTAATCTGTTCTAAGGCCCCTTTGACCATATTGTAATATGTTCTAAGACCCCTTTGACCACATTATAATATGTTCTAAGGCCCCTTTGACCATATTGTAATATGTTCTAAGGCCGCTTTGACCATAGTGTAATATGTTCTAAGGCACTTTTGACCATATTGTATTATGTTCTAAGGCCCCTTTGACCATATTGTAATATGTTCTAAGACCCCTTTGACCACATTATAATATGTTCTAAGGCCCCTTTGACCATATTGTAATATGTTCTAAGGCCGCTTTGACCATAGTGTAATATGTTCTAAGGCCCCTTTGACCATATTGTAATATGTTCTAAGGCCGCTTTGACCATAGTGTAATATGTTCTAAGGCACTTTTGACCATATTGTATTATGTTCTAAGACCCCTTTGACCACATTATAATATGTTCTAAGGCCCCTTTGACCATATTGTAATATGTTCTAAGGCCGCTTTGACCATAGTGTAATATGTTCTAAGGCACCTTTGACCATATTGTAATCTGTTCTAAGGCCCCTTTGACCATATTGTAATATGTTCTAAGACCCCTTTGACCACATTATAATATGTTCTAAGACCCCTTTGACCACATTATAATATGTTCTAAGGCCCCTTTGACCATATTGTAATATGTTCTAAGGCGCCCTTTGACCATATTGTAATATGTTCTAAGGCACTTTTGACCATATTGTAATATGGTTTAAGGCGCCCCTTGACCATATTGTATTATGTTCTAAGGCCCCTTTGACCATATTGTAATATGGTCTAAGGTGCCCTTTGACCATATTGTAATATGTTCTAAGGCCCCTTTGACCATATTGTAATATGTTCTAAGACCCCTTTCACCATAGTGTAATATGGTCTTAGGCGCCCTTTGACCATATTGTAATATGTTCTAAGGCGCCCTTTGACCATATTGTAATATGTTCTAAGGCTCCTTTGACCATATTGTGATATGTTCTAAGGCGGCCTTTGAATATATTGTAATATGGTCTAAGGCGCCCTTTGACCATATTGTAATTTGTTCTAAGGCCCCTTCGACCATATTGTAATATGTTCTAAAGCCCTTTGACCATATTGTAATATGGTCTAAGGCGCCCTTTGACCTTATTGTAATATGTTCTAAGGCGCCCTTTGACCATATTGTAATATGTTCTAAGGCACTTTTGACCATATTGTAATATGGTCTAAGGCGCCCCTTGACCATATTGTATTATGTTCTAAGGCCCCTTTGACCATATTGTAATATGGTCTAAGGTGCCCTTTGACCATATTGTAATATGTTCTAAGGCCCCTTTGACCATATTGTAATATGTTCTTAGACCCCTTTCACCATACTGTAATATGGTCTAAGGCGCCCTTTGACCATATTGTAATTTGTTCTAAGGCCCCTTTGACCATATTGTAATATGTTCTAAGGCACTTTTGACCATATTGTAATATGGTCTAGGGCGCCCCTTGACCATATTGTATTATGTTCTAAGGCCCCTTTGACCATATTGTAATATGTTCTAAGGCGCCCTTTGACCATGTTGTAATATGTTCTAAGGCCCCTTTGACCATGTTGTAATATGTTCTAAGGCGCCCTTTGACCATATTGTAATATGTTCTAAGTCCCCTAAGACCATATTGTAAAATGTTCTAAGGCTCCCTTTGACCATATTGTGATATGTTCTAAGGCCCCTTTGACCATATTGTAATATGTTCTAAGGCCCCTTTGACCATATTGTAATATGTTCTAGGGCACCTTTTACCATATTGTAGTATGTTCTAAGGCGCCCTTTGACCATATTGTAATATGTTCTAAGGCACTTTTGACCATATTGTAATATGTTCCAAGGCCCCTTTGACCATATTGTAATATGTTCTAAGGCCCTTTGACCATATTGTTATATGTTCTAAGGCACCTTTGACCATATTGTAATCTGTTCTAAGGCCCCTTTGACCATATTGTAATATGTTCTAAGACCCCTTTGACCACATTATAATATGTTCTAAGGCCCCTTTGACCATATTGTAATATGGTCTAAGGTGCCCTTTGACCATATTGTAATATGTTCTAAGGCTCCTTTGACCATATTGTAATATGTTCTTAGACCCCTTTGACCATATTGTGATATGTTCTAAGGCCCCTTTGACCATATTGTAATATGTTCTAAGGCCCCTTTGACCATATTGTAATATGTTCTAGGGCACCTTTTACCATATTGTAGTATGTTCTAAGGCGCCCTTTGACCATATTGTAATATGTTCTAAGGCACTTTTGACCATATTGTAATATGTTTTAAGGCACCTTTGACCATATTGTAATATGTTCTAAGGCACCCTTTGACCATATTGTTATATGTTCTTAGGCCCCTTTGACCATATTGTAATATGTTCTAAGGCCCCTTTGATCATATTGTAATATGTTCTAAGGCCCTTTGACCATATTGTTATATGTTCCAAGGCACCTTTGACCATATTGTAATATGTTCTAAAGCCCTTTGACCATCTTGAAATGTGGTCTAAGGCGCCCTTTGACCATATTGTAATATGTTCTATGGAGCCCTTTGACCATATTGTAATATGTTCTAAGGCACTTTTGACCATATTGTAATATGGGGTAAGGCGCCCCTTGACCATATTGTATTATGTTCTAAGCCCCCTTTGACCATTTTGTAATATGGTCTAAGGTGCCCTTTGACCAAATTGTAATATGTTCTAAGGCCCCTTTGACCATATTGTAATATGTTCTAAGACCCCTTTCGCAATATTGTAATATGGTCTAAGGCGCCCTTTGACCATATTGTAATTTGTTCTAAGGCCCCTTCGACCATATTCTAATATGTTCTAAGGCCCCTTTGACCCTATTGTAATATGGTCTATGGCGCCCTTTGACCGTATTGTAATATGGTCTAATGCGCCCTTTGACCATATTGTATTATGGTCTAAGGCCCCCTTTGACCATATTGTAATATGTTCTAAGGCCCCTTTGACCATATTGTAATATGTTCTAAGGCCCTTTGACCATATTGTTATATGCTCTAAGGCACCTTTTACCATATTGTAATCTGTTCTAGGGCCCCTTTGACCATATTGTAATATGTTCTAAGACCCCTTTCACCATATTGTAATATGTTCAAAGGCCCCTTTGACCATATTGTAATATGTTCTAAGGCCCTTTGACCATATTGTTATATGTTCTAAGGCACCTTTGACCATATTGTAATCTGTTCTAAGGCCCCTTTGACCATATTGTAATATGTTCTAAGACCCCTTTGACCACATTGTAATTTGTTCTAAGGCCCTTTGACCATATTGTTATATGTTCTAAGGCACCTTTGACCATATTGTAATATGTTCTAAGGCGCCCTTTAACCATATTGTAATATGTTCTAAAGCCCTTTGACCATATTGTAACGTCCGACATCAGCGACGAAGTCCCTCACCACCATAACGGACTGCTCCACACTCATCGGCATATGGAAAACACAAATTTCCGTATTGTTCCAATTAATATTCATTACAATCAACAATCACTACATACCTTTGCATTTCTAGATGAGGGCTCCTCCGTCACCCTTATCGACAGAAAGGTCTTCGAGCAACTGAACGTGAGGGGCGTCAGGCAATCCCTTTGCCTAAGGTGGACGAATAATACTACGCACACCGACCACGCATCCGAACGAGCCTCACTCAACATATCCAACGCTCGCACCGGATCTAAGTTCAAGCTGAGGGATGTACACAGCGTAGAGAGCCTTAACCTGCCCGCGCAATCAGTCGATATGAGCGAGCTCGCCCAAAGGTTCCGATATCTAAAAGGACTCCCAATCGAATCATATCAAAATGCTCGCCCCACCGTCCTCATCGGTGCCAACAACTGGCATTTAGCTGTGCCCCTCAAGATACGGGAAGGAGCATGGAATCAGCCCATAGCGTCGAAAACAAGGCTAGGATGGACACTACAAAGCTGCAACACAAGCAGACCAGCAACAGAGCGGGTCAATGTGCACGTTTGTAGCTGCAGCCAACTAGACGCTGATTTACACGAAGCCATAAAGCAAACATTTGGCATGGAAACAGCAACGCAACACAAACTGCTGTCAGCAGAGGATAGACAAGTCGGTCTGCCCTGGAAGGATGCCGACATACCACTACCCGAGAGTTACCCGAACGCACTCAACAAGCTTAAGTGCCTGCAACGCAAGTTCCTCAAGCAAAGGACAATCTTATCAATAAGGGTTACGCACGCAAGTTAACTTCCAAAGAGATCGCCGATCAAAACGAGCGGGCGTGGTATCTGCCCACCTTCATAACTATCAACCCTAACAAGCCAGGAAGAGTTCGCCTAGTTTGGGATGCCGCCGCCCAATCCAACGGGAAATGCCTTAACGACTATCTGCTCCGAGGACCTGACCTGCTGCAACCACTTTTCGACCTACTAGTTTCGTTCAGGCGCCCTTTGACAATATTGTAATATGGTCTACGGCGCCCTTTGACCATATTTTAATATGTTCTAAGGCCCCTTTGACCATATTTTAATATGGTCTAAGGCGCCCTTTGACCATATTGTAATATGTTCTAAGGCCCCTTTGACCATATTGTAATATGTTCTAAGGCCCCTTTGACCATAGTGTAATATGTTCTTAGGCCCCTTTGACCATAGTGTAATATGGTCTAAGGCACCCTTTGACCATATTGTAATATGTTCTTAGGCGCCCTTTGACCATATTGTAATATGTTCTAAGGCGCCCTTTGACCATATTGTAATATGTTCTAAGGCGCCCTTTGACCATATTGTAATATGTTCTAAGGCCCCTTTGACCATATTGTGATATGTTCTAAGGCGGCCTTTGACCATATTGTAATATATTCTAAGGATATTTGACCATATTGTAATATGTTCTAAGGATGCTTTGACCACACTGTAATATTTTCTAAGGCCCCTTTGACCATATTGTAATATGTTCTAAGGCCCTTTGACCATATTGTAATATGGTCTAAGGCTCCCTTTGACCAAATGAAATGATACGATTTAATATCATTTTTTGGCCGAAGGACTTCAGTTTCCAGTTTTTCAGTTTTAGTATTGTATACTAGCTTTAATATGACAAAATAAAAAAAAAAATATAATTTTTATTGTTTGATCAATTGTTTGATCAAGTATAGAAATAGTTGACTTTTGGTTATAACTAAGTTTTTTTGTCCATTAATAAATGGATCAGAACTTAAAAGCAATCTGTTAAATAAATCTATATTTGCAGTCGAATTGTTAAATATCCATAATTTTAAACACAGTTTAACTTGGGAATTCGTAACGATTTCAAATTTATCACATCCATCAAGATTAATTTAAAAAACATTAATTATACCCGTTATTCGTAGAGTAAAAGGGTATATTAGATTCGTGCAAAAGTTTGTAACAGGTAGAAGGAAGCGTTTCCGACTTTATAAAGTATATATATTCTTGATCAGGGTCACTAGCCGAGTCGATCTAGCCATGTCCGTCTGTCCGTCTGTATGAACGCTGAGATCTCGGAAACTACAAAAGCTAAAAGGTTGAGATTTTCCACACATATTCTTGGGCCTCCTACCCAGCGAAAGTTTATTTTAGCCGAGCTCCACGCCCCCTCTAACGCCCACAATCGCCCATTAACGATTTTAAAACATGCCCTGCGCCCACATCTTTAAAGATTTCCGAGAAGTATAAATGCAATTTTGTTGTGTATATTTATACCTATCGAAATGTAGAAGACTTTTTTTTTTAAACGGACCATTCATTAAAAAGTTATACGCAATCAAAATATCTACATATATCTATCTCCCTCGCACTCCCTTTAGCTGAGCTACGATTACAGTCGGGACACGAACCCGAGTACGGCGTTCGCACTTCCTTTAGCTGAGTGGCGGGTATTAAATAGTCGGGACATCAACCCGACTATAGCGTTCTCTCTTGTTTTGTTACACAATTTAATAAGATTTAAATAATGTTAAAAATTCATCATAGGCAACTGGGCAAAGGATCGAAGGCAACGGCATAAGGCAACGGCATAACTGGGTAAAGTGCGAAGGGAAAACGGGGCTAAATTAATATTTTTTAATAAACCACACATAAATAATTTAATGAAACCACAGAAATTGCGCATAGCTAAACGGGTCTTCATCAGTATACATTTTAGTCAACTTAAGAGCTGCGCGATTTCTAAACTTTAGTTCCGTGGTACTAAATAGTTTGTTTCAATTGTTTTAATACATTTTGTAAAGACAATATAGAGCTGAAATCTTTCTGACCGTTGTTAAACAATTTCTTAAACACGCACAAAGTAGCAAGAACTTCAGGATTGCAGACTCAGGAAAACGTCGAAAGATAAGATCGGTCGTCCTTATGTAGTAAAATGTGGTGGTCCTTTCCACACTTGTGGCATCTATGGTCGCTACTATTTATACTATTATACTATTTATATTTATACTATATATACTATAATTATACACAACAAAATTGCATTTATACTTCTCGGAAATCTTTAAAGGTGTGGGCGCCAGACACATTTTAGAATTGTTAGTGGGCGATTGTGGGCGTTAGAGGGGGCGTGGCGCTCGACTGAAATAAACTTAAACTAGGAATCCCAAGAATATGTGTGAAAAATCGCAACCTTCTAGCTTTTGTAGTTTCCGAGATCTCAGCGTTCATACGGACGGTCAGACGGACGAACAGACGGACAAGGCTATATCGACTCGGCTAGTGACCCTGATCAAGAATATGTATACTTTATAGGGTCGGAAACGCTTCCTTCTCCCTGTTACATACTTTTGCACGAATACAATATACCCTTTTACTCTACGAGTAACGGGTATAAAAAAACATAATCTATTAGTAATTTAATATTTAGTGTTGGAAAACTATTCACAATCACGAAAGACGAAGACAAAGGAACAGCACAACAAGTAAAAAACGGCCAAAAATTTGTTTTTCGGCCAGTTCTGCCCTTGAAAAATTTATGAAGGTGTTAGTATTTTTACGATTGTACCCAGCGGGAAAGTAAGAAGTTGGTTTTTGTGTTCTTGAAATCCTGTTCCTTTTTGCAGGCCGCGGTGTAAGGATAGATAATTTCTGAGCGTTAAATGGGGGTGGGTTTCTGGGTAGCATCACTATCAGGCCACTTATGGGCTGTGTGATTTCTGTGGCACTACGATTTAATATTTTTTAACAACAACTTATAATATTCAAAAATATTCAAAAAATATTAATAATTGTTAATCAAATAAATTAAACTATATAACTATTATCATAATGTTTATAATCATAATATTTATTTATTTTACTCAAAATTTTTACAAATAATAATAAGAATGAATGTGGGATTCAACAAAATTATAGAGAAACGCCACGGTAAGACGATTAAAATATTTGACCACATTTATCAAGGAATTACATTAAATTACAAAGAAAACTATTATTGTTTGTTACATTTTTAAACATTTTCTGTAAAATAAAATAATTTGATCGTCAGATCGTGGCCTAAGCCATTTTTAAGTGTTGTTAAAATATAAAAATTCGTCTTGGTAGTATTGATAACATGAAAAATGCCTAATATACCTATAATATACGTAACCTTTAATGATTAATACCTGAAAAGTATTGTTTAAACGAAATATTTATTTGGCGCCAAAGTGTGAACCTACTTTACAACGAAATTAACACCAAATTTATCTGCATTTCATTTTGGTATTATCAAGGATATGATGCAGGGTCACATCATTTTACATTTCGTGAAAAAAGGTGAAAAAGTGAAAAATCGTTCAGTTAATTCTAAAAAACAGGAAAAAGGTAAGTGATAACAGAAATATTGTTGTTTGAATATCTTTATTTCAGCGTTACAAAGGTTAGTACCACAGATATTTATGCCATTAATAAATATACGCCTCCGGATGCTATCTTCAACACAAATTCTGCATTTCTGCATAAATGGTGTGAGATGTTCATTAAATGGTTGTATAAATAGTACTTCAGTACTAACTTAGTTGTTTAACTTAATCAAAATATTACATTTATTTCAGCCAGGCCGACTGAGACTTCTTGGGACCCGAAGTGTTGCGCCTGCGTTTGTAATATTTTATAGATACCCGACATAAAACAACTGAACAGAGGGTAAATGATCGGCCATGGCAAACCAGGCATAATTTCTGGAGAGATCCTTTAATTTTGTGCGGAGACCTAATAATGGTAATTACTCTTATTATTATTCCTGGTCTTACATTCATACCTTAATTATTTTTGATATTTTCAGAAGACAGACAAGAAATGGATACCTAAGAACTGCATTCGGCAAAGCAAAACCCGGGAATGCTTCAGGCATTAAAACTTTATAGTTCCAATGCTTCGATTGTAAATATTATTAATAAATACACAAACAAATATTACAAAAAACAAGAAAGGAAGCTAGCTTCGGCCAGCCGAAGCTTATATACCCTTGCAGATCATTCCTATTAATTAACAAATCGCAAAAATGTTCAATTTTCTAATATTTCTCATTAATTTTCCGATCGTTCCTATGGCAGCTATATGATATAGTCGTCCGATTTTGGTCAAATTAAAATTGAAATTCGGAAATATTTAAAAAGAGTCATATCCTAGAGTAGAAGATAATACAATAAAAACCAAAGAAGCTAGAATTTATTTCCTATTACTTTTCCATTAATTTTCCGATCGTTCCTATGGCAGCTATATGATATAGTCGTCCGATTTTGATTAAATTAAAATTGAAATTCGGAAATATTTAAAAAGAGTCATATCCTAGAGTAGAAAATAATACAATAAAAACCAAAGAAGCTAGAATTTATTTCCTATTACTTTTCCATTAATTTTCCGATCGTTCCTATCGCAGCTATATGATATAGTAGTCCGATTTTTTAAATAATTAATTCGAAATTCAGAAATATTTAAAAAATAACATCCCCAAAAGTAGAAGGTAATATTTCAAAAAACACCGAAGCTAGAATTTTTTTAACGTTTTTTTTCCGATCCTTCCTATGGGAGCTATAAGATATAGTTGTCCGATCCGGTTGGTTCCGACATATATACTACCTGCAATAGAAAGAAGACTTTTGGGAAAGTTTCATCCCGATAGCTCAAAAACTGAGAGACTAGTTTGCGTAGAAACAGACAGACGGACAGACGGACAGACGGACAGATGGACAGACGGACAGACGGACATGGCTAGATCGACTCGTCTAGTGATGCTGATCAAGAATATATATACTTTATGGGGTCGGAAACGTCTCCTTCACTGCGTTGCAAACTTCTGACTGAAATCATAATACCCTCTGCAAGGGTATAAAAATGATTTTTATTATGGAAAATCAGATACTGCAAAGCAGTGCAAAACCAAAACTGCGAGGGTCTGGAAAAACCAAAACTGGGAGGGTGTAGAAAAGCAGATATTGCAAGTGGAGGAAAACCATAACTGGGTACGTGTGGAAAATCTATAATGCAGGAAGTCGAAAAACCAGTGGATTTTGGCCTGCATTCTTCTGCCAGAGATCCAGATAGAAACCTCATTTCCCCCTTACTTTTTGTGTCACCCCCGTGTATTTTGAAATTAGAGATGGAAGAAATGTAACGGGTGAATGAGGTTTTGTCCCTTCCCTTGTATGGAGAAACCTTTTGAAAATATGTTATTTTCCAGAGGAATTTTCCAGAGGAATTTTCCCGGAGGAATTTTTAGAAAGTACCGATATTTTTTCAGAAAAGTCTGGTATGCCACGAAGAAGCTTGGGCATTTTAGAGAAAAGTTGCATACCCTTTGCCCATTTTAGGTTCCGTCGATTTTTTTAATTTTGGCCTATGGGCGCCACCACTGTGCACTGCCAGGTAGAGGGTTTGCCGACGGATTTTTTTAGCCAATTTTTTCGATAGGTTTTATAGAAAGCATAGTTTTAAATATAACCCGAAATAGGTATAAAAATCGTAGTATGCAGGTAGTTCATAAAATTCATTAGAGTTGTCTTAAATAAAGTTATATTTTTGGGAAACATTTGTAAGTTGGGTAATTTTATCAAAACGTCCGGCAAAATACGGGGGATTTAAAAACCGTCAAAAATGACGTCTGTGACACCGAGATTTGCTATTCGGGGGAAATTCGGTTGGAATGGATTTCTGTGACACCCCCGATTAGTTGTATAACTAGTTGTTTTTCAGACTAGTTCGCATTTTTCATGCAGGGTAGGTTCAAAATTTTCTACGTCATTTTATACAATAAACTTAGTTTTATAAAAATACTGCGACCTGTAGACGATCCGCAGCAGGCCTACTTTTTTAAAATCTAGCCTAACAAAAATGTTCCCACAGCCGCCATTTTGTAAGATAAAAATACAAATATAATCAACATAATCCCTTATTGGTTAAAAAAAAAACGTGAAAATTTTCAGTTTTATATGTATCACCAACACTACATCAAATACTTAGACGAAAATTAGGCTGAAGTCTAGGGCGGCAAAATCAAAACTGCCTAGGGCGGCGAATTGACTTAGTCCGCCCCTGTGCATTTTCGTAAGTTATAAGCTGGAGGGGGATCACACCTCAGGCATTTCAGCCCCCAAAGATTAGTAGGCTACGCCCATGTGCTTATATTCAATGACAAACTACTTAGGTCCGGTTTCTCGAGAGCCGGCTAACATTTCTCGACCAAAAAAAAAGCCCCTGCTAAGGCATTTTGGCTTTCTCGAGCACCAATGTGATAGCTAACTTTGACAGGGACTCGGAGTCCCTGTTAAGCGTTTTCGGCTCGATAGAATGACAGCTGATTTCCCAAAGCCAACTATGAAGAAGAAATGAAATCACAGCTGACTTTTCCTTTGAATTATAACCAATCAGCTGATGAAATAATCGAAGCACTCCATTTTTTGCGCTCTACAGCACAATTCTGTGCGTCAACAGCACTCTGTAATTTTTTCTCGTTCAGATAAAGCGGATGTGCTTTTACGAACAGTTTATCTGGTCTTTAAGTTTTTCGAATAGATAGCTATCAGGGACTTTGGCAGGGACTCGAGAAACCGGCCCTTAGACTGTTTAGAATTATGTTACTTAAAATTGTGACAGGTTTGGGCACTGGGAAGGAAGTAAGAGAATTAATTAAAAAAATTCCAAAACAATTCACAAAAACTGATAAGTGTCCTAAAACTTAAGGACATAAGGTGTCTTTGGACCAAAAATGCATTGTAGAAGAAAATATTTTTATTTAATTTTTAAACGCTGTTCAAAAATGAAGATATTTAAACTTCGCTGTGACTTTAAAATTTTGAATGCCCCCACCTTCTCTTGTGGTTCAGTTAGATTGAATTTTCCAAAACGACCGTATAAAAGAGACATGTAACTATTAAATTCCGAAAAGATTAACAAAATTGGTTGACCACTTTTGAAGATATATCACAAAAGACGATGAAAATTAGTGAATTTCTTAAATTAAAGATGGCTGATAAGCTATATGCTTAGAAAAGCCTCATTTATCGAAACAAAATGGTGGCAGGCCATGTCACATTTTGTTGGCCTGTGTTATTTAACTCTATTCTTTTCGAATTTCAAAGCCTGTTTGATTCCAGTCATGCAGATGTCTAATAGGAATGTTAGTTTCCTTCACATACAAAAAAAACTATGTAAAATCAACTATTTAATAGTGAAAACTGCCCCAACCCATAAAAAATAGAAAATGACCCAAAAAATAGTAGATTACCTATAAAATAGTATTTTACCTGAAAAAAATTGTTTTTTTTTTTTAAATTTATTTTTTTAACTATTTTTATTTTTTATTTAATTTGTTATATATTTAAACTTACAAATCAAAGCGGACGCTGGGAATCGAACCGGGGCCGCAATCGTCTGAGTCGAGCACTCTAACCAGTAGGCCACAGAAGAATGATTTTTGTTGAAGAAAATCTATACACTTGAAATCAACATTTGCCCAAAAAAAAACATCAAAATACACGAAAACAAATAAAATAGTTTTTCTACGATATTAATTAAGAAATGAATAAAACAACAAAATGCATGAATATTTCGTGAATATGTTTTCTACTATTTTAATTGTTAAATACAATTCAATGAAAAAAAGTAAAACAACAAAATACATGGAAAAATTCAGAAAAAAATGCAACCGAATTCCGCCCGAAGAGATTTCTGTGTCACCCCTATGCTGGCAAATCACATTTAATGTGAAAAGACACTTTCGCCAGATCCTGAAAGGCAAAGTGTCTCAGTAAAATTGGTTCCTAAATAGAACATACTGAAATGCTCAGTGTCTGAGCAAGACACTTTGAAACAAAAATCACCTTGAGCGTGTCTCTTTATAACTTTTTCCATAGAGTCCTGAGGTAAAAGCTCTTTTTCTGACAGCCTGTAAAATGGGGACACTTTTGGGAAGCTCTGATCCTATATTTAAGCAGTAATTGGAGTTTTTTAAAAGAAAGTTCCTTGTGCCATTTGGGCCCACGGCTTTTTTGTTTTAAAATTTTTAGGAGTTCATTTGCGCTTGTTAATCCTGGGTTTATGGCTCCTGGCCAATTTCCGTCTGCTGTGTGAAGGTTATTGAATACTATTTTGTTTATATTTAATGTTGTGGATTTTATAAGGTTGGCTCTATGGTTTATGTTATTTGTGTGTCTTCTCAGGTGTCCGTAACGGTAGTTGTTCCGGTTCTATTATGAATTTTTTCAAAAGACCTTTCCAAATGTTGATGTGTGACGATGAGCAAAACCCCCTCACATTTTTATACACAACTTACGTATCTAAGCCAATGAAGGACATAAAATATTATTGTCAATATTTTATAAGTTAGATTTTAAGCTAAAACCATTGTAAATATGCGCGCGCAAGAGTTGCCAGTGTTGGCCAGCAAGATCAGTCAGCTGGCCAGTCGGTACGAATGCCGATAGGATCGATAAGTTATCGGAATCACCCGAGAACGAGCTGAATTGGGCTGTTAGGCGCAAACTTGCTGTTAAGAGCAACCCTTTTGGCTGTTAGGAGCAAGCGTGCTGTAAAGCGCAAAAGCGTGCCCACATGGAACAGCGATCGGCTGAGATCGCTCTCATTCTTTCGTGGCAGCCGAGTTGAACGGACCTCAAGGAAAAATGGCAGAAGCAACACGCGGAGGCAAAGTCGTAAGGGGCCCCGAAGTAAGTTAGCAGATCAGAATAGTCAGCTCGAGTGCGAAAGGTAAGGGAGAACATTATTAGTGAAAATAAATAAAACCCAAATCTGTGAAATTTACGAGTAAGTGCGTGTTCCAAAGATCTATTTTGATGAAATTGTGGATGCATTTAGAGTCCAATTGCGCTAGGCGAAAAGGTCTAAGGCAGGGACCGAAAATAATGATTATTTTTTTGAGTAAAAAATAAAAATCACCATTTTACATGTCGGGTTGAATCTGTGTGGAATAGTTCATAACATCTTGTTAAGTCGTCTTACTAATATATAAATGACAAAGTCCTAAGGCTGATACAACTTTTTGAATTTATGCATACCTCTGGGTAACTAAAAACCGCTTTTTATTTTCTTTTATTAACTCAACATGTGCTCCGTAGTTCTACCTACAAGCACAAATTTAAAACTTGGTAAAATTCCGTACAAAACGGCTGCAATTGCACTTTGAGTGATATTTTTAACCTAAATAATATCGCTTACATAATAATCAATATTTCTGAGAGATACGTTTCGCTTACAAATAATCATTAAATGGTGATTTTTATTTTTTTACTTATAATGATTACAGTCCCTGGTCCCATGCAAAATTTTAACTCTACTTCAAAATGATCAGATGAGAAGTCCTTAAGAACCTTGGAGCCAGTGCCTAAGATGGCAGGCAGTTGGGTCGAATAAATGAAGAAGTCAATGGAATTGTCTCTGTTGTTTTCGTTAGGGCGATAGTGTTCTTCTGTTTGATGTAGGATGTATAGTATTCTTCTATTTGCATTGAAATGGGATGGGCTGTGAGTTGGGACTTGGCAGGATGGATGCTTGGCATTCAGGTCACATCCTATAATGACGTCGCTATTGGGAGATTGAATTGAGATGGAGTCTGTAATTTTTTCTAGATCTTGCACGTGCAGAGGCCCGTTTGGTCGTTGATATAGCGATACAATTACGATACTTTGATATGTTCCGCCTGAAACTCTACAGTTCATTTCAATAGCTACTGCTTCAAGGTAACGTAGTTGTGTCATTTCAATACGACTGTATTTTGTTCCATTTTTAATGAATATTTAAACCGGGGAACCCCGGTTTTCCGGTTGGTGTACCTAATTTCTTTCTATTCTGATAATACGCTAGATTAGTAGAGTGCCGCTGGCCCAGACGATGCTCTGCTATTAGCATTGCGTCCGCCCTGTGTTTGTTTAAGAATAGGTTTAGGTCGTTTCTTTTTTGAAGAGGGAATTGACATTTTGGAAAATACATTTAAGTTGCGACATTAATTCGTTGACAATTGAAATAATAGGGTCCCCACAGAGCTCCATCCACCACCTACCATCTGTTGAACAGATGGTCCGTAAGGTTTTGCCGTTCCGAAAATTTTCCAGTTAGTCCGCCATCCAATTTTGAGGGACTTTGATTGGCTCTTTTATGCGATAGTTAGGCGATGTTTTCTCGGTACAACTCTGAATTCTTCCTCTTGACTGTGAAAGAAAAAATCAAATCGATGGCGGAAAAAAATTAAATATTGCTTAAGCTCATTGTTTTTTTGAATTATTTGTAGTTTGTTATGAGCGGAAAAGCATACGCAAACAGGTTGCTATGAGTGGGCCAAAACTTAAGCTGTACGAAAACATCAATGCTTGCAGCAAAGTGTCAGAATAGGTTCACTAGGAATAGGTGCACTTCGTAAATATAACTAATATTAATTAAAAGAGTACTTTGTATAGATAGCTATCAGGGACTTTGGCAGGGACTCGAGAAACCGGCCCTTAGACTGTTTAGAATTATGTTACTTAAAATTGTGACAGGTTTGGGCACTGGGAAGGAAGTAAGAGAATTAATTAAAAAAATTCCAAAACAATTCACAAAAACTGATAAGTGTCCTAAAACTTAAGGACATAAGGTGTCTTTGGACCAAAAATGCATTGTAGAAGAAAATATTTTTATTTAATTTTTAAACGCTGTTCAAAAATGAAGATATTTAAACTTCGCTGTGACTTTAAAATTTTGAATGCCCCCACCTTCTCTTGTGGTTCAGTTAGATTGAATTTTCCAAAACGACCGTATAAAAGAGACATGTAACTATTAAATTCCGAAAAGATTAACAAAATTGGTTGACCACTTTTGAAGATATATCACAAAAGACGATGAAAATTAGTGAATTTCTTAAATTAAAGATGGCTGATAAGCTATATGCTTAGAAAAGCCTCATTTATCGAAACAAAATGGTGGCAGGCCATGTCACATTTTGTTGGCCTGTGTTATTTAACTCTATTCTTTTCGAATTTCAAAGCCTGTTTGATTCCAGTCATGCAGATGTCTAATAGGAATGTTAGTTTCCTTCACATACAAAAAAAACTATGTAAAATCAACTATTTAATAGTGAAAACTGCCCCAACCCATAAAAAATAGAAAATGACCCAAAAAATAGTAGATTACCTATAAAATAGTATTTTACCTGAAAAAAATTGTTTTTTTTTTTAAATTTATTTTTTTAACTATTTTTATTTTTTATTTAATTTGTTATATATTTAAACTTACAAATCAAAGCGGACGCTGGGAATCGAACCGGGGCCGCAATCGTCTGAGTCGAGCACTCTAACCAGTAGGCCACAGAAGAATGATTTTTGTTGAAGAAAATCTATACACTTGAAATCAACATTTGCCCAAAAAAAAACATCAAAATACACGAAAACAAATAAAATAGTTTTTCTACGATATTAATTAAGAAATGAATAAAACAACAAAATACATGAATATTTCGTGAATATGTTTTCTACTATTTTAATTGTTAAATACAATTCAATGAAAAAAAGTAAAACAACAAAATACATGGAAAAATTCAGAAAAAAATGCAACCGAATTCCGCCCGAAGAGATTTCTGTGTCACCCCTATGCTGGCAAATCACATTTAATGTGAAAAGACACTTTCGCCAGATCCTGAAAGGCAAAGTGTCTCAGTAAAATTGGTTCCTAAATAGAACATACTGAAATGCTCAGTGTCTGAGCAAGACACTTTATAACAAAAATCACCTTGAGCGTGTCTCTTTATAACTTTTTCCATAGAGTCCTGAGGTAAAAGCTCTTTTTCTGACAGCCTGTAAAATGGGGACACTTTTGGGAAGCTCTGATCCTATATTTAAGCAGTAATTGGAGTTTTTTAAAAGAAAGTTCCTTGTGCCATTTGGGCCCACGGCTTTTTTGTTTTAAAATTTTTAGGAGTTCATTTGCGCTTGTTAATCCTGGGTTTATGGCTCCTGGCCAATTTCCGTCTGCTGTGTGAAGGTTATTGAATACTATTTTGTTTATATTTAATGTTGTGGATTTTATTAGGTTGGCTCTATGGTTTATGTTATTTGTGTGTCTTCTCAGGTGTCCGTAACGGTAGTTGTTCCGGTTCTATTATGAATTTTTTCAAAAGACCTTACCAAATGTTTATGTGTGACGATGAGCAAAACCCCCTCACATTTTTATACACAACTTACGTATCTAAGCCAATGAAGGACATAAAATATTATTGTCAATATTTTATAAGTTAGATTTTAAGCTAAAACAAGAGAAAACGCTATAGTCGAGTGCCTCGACTATTAGATACCCGTTACTCAGCTAAAAAGCTTAATATAAATATGCCTTCCTGTATGTTTTTCGCCGCTCGAATTAGCTCCCGATTTTTATGTTCAAATCGGTACCCAGGGAACACCACGTGGAGGCCGTTGATTTGCAACGGGGTCTTTCAAACCAAAATAAAATTTGGGGACCTACGAGTCGACTTGAGTTGCCAAACTTTATTCAAGTTTGGAATCTCCATGTTCCCCAAAATTTTGTTTATCCGTAACATTCGGAAGGCATACTTATTTAATTTAATTTTAATATATACATACTAATACTAAATTTTCATGCAACTATTTAATTTTTTTGGGGTTTTTGTGTTTTTTTTTACAAAAAAAATTTAGTTTAATCTAAATATATACATACATACTTAAAAAAAAATTTGGCATGCAACTATTTAATTTTTTTTGGGGTTTTTGTGTTTTTTTTTTCTTTTTTAATTAGTTTAATTTAAATATACATACTATAAAAAAAATTTTGCATGCAACTATTTAATTTTTTTGGGGTTTTTGTGTTTTTTTTTTTTTAAATATAGTTTAATTTAAATATATATATTTAAAATTTAGTTTTATTTAAATATATACATACTATAAAAAAATTTGCATGCAACTTTTTTATAAGTTTTAATATATACATAATATAAATATAATATTTACAATTTTCCCTACCTATTCAGCCTCCCTAACGCTAACTAATATACCACTGTGGTAGCTATATGTAGTCTCAAATGTGCGCGCAGTGGCCCTATTATCGAAAATATTTGAAAACGCCCAATCAATATGCGTATTGCAATTGGTTGTCGACAAGTCCAAATCTAGCAACGAACTAAACCCTTTTACATCTGCTAGAAAATCGAAAACTCTCCTACAGCAGCCAGAGATGGAGTGAAGGCATAAATTGAAATCTCCTAACACTAAACTATTACTATTTAAAAATGTGTGCCGCTGAAATAACTCCTTAAACTCTGTTTCAAACTTTAACAACGGATAGGTCGGACTTTTATAAATAACTACAATCCCTAAAGACCGGTACTTAAAGATTGCAAACTCGAACACTGGAGAGGCTAAATTTGTGGAATTAGCCAGAAAGCGACCACTTGAGCAAAGACTAACATTCCCAAAGAGTTCGTTTCGAACGAATACGAGAATGCCTCTTTTTGGTCGAGCTCCGCTAGATACTGACTGGCAATCTAGTCGCACTGCTGTGGCGAAGCCAGGAATGTCGTATGCTTCATTTGAGTATGTGGAAGCCTCAACGAAGCACAGAATGGAAGACTTAAGCATTAGCTGATCGGAACACACATCGCTAATGTGGCAGTGCAAGCTTTCCGTATTATGGAAAAAGACATGAAGGTTCGGACTATTGAGTAAACAATCGAAATGGGTACTCAGTAACTTAGCGGAACGCAGTTCTTGGAGCTCTTCCTCGGAAGCCGATCCCTGGGCGGATCTTGGGGGGACGAAATCTCCAATAATAAAGAGACCTGCTGCACTTGTGGCTCTGCTACAATCTGAAAGCTTTTTATGATTTTAACTACTGGGGTCCATGAAGCCTCTTGGCGATGACTGCACTTTGATCGTGCAGCTACTCCTATACTGTCATCTAAAAATTGTATCCAAAGAATGTTTGGAGAGTTGGACGTGTTGAAACCTATCTCCCTAAGGACACCAGTGGCTCCGTTTACGAGACCATCTGATGTGTCTACATTGACCGTCATCATGTATTTAGCAGTGGTTTTTAGAATGAGCGAGGTACACAAACCTTGTGTCTCAGATGTTTTTAATGCCCTAGCTTGTTCCAGACATCTGTTTCCCTGCTCTGAGCTAATATGTGCAGATTTTACAGAGTCAATGGCTTCCGAAATGAACTGATCAGTGGGAATCGAGTTGAGCTTCTCCCTATTGTATCGGTCTGTGTCCTGATTGCTTGAAAAAAGGTGAATGGCGTCATTTGGAATCTGACTTTCTACGGAAGTGCGGCCTCTAAGTAGGACAATATCTTCAGACGACATTTGGCCAGACGCCATGTTGTTGAGTGCTATTGCAAACGGCTGGTCATCTCGCTGTCGCATTATCTCTGTGAGCTCGAAAAACCTAAAAGGACTCCAGAGGTGGGATCCAAATATAGCGCTGTATGGATCATGCGACGGCGGCTGGAAAATCCAACGATCACAAACTGGCCGCAATTGCCTAAGATCGCCGAACACGATGACCGAAATGCCTCCGAAGGGAGTATCAACGTTGGAGAAAATTTGCTTAAGGCGAGAGTCCAGATGGGAAAACATGGTTGCGCCGACCATAGAAATTTCGTCTATTATAAGAACTTTAAGATCAATAAATCTTGAACGAAGGGTATTTAACAGATCAGGGCTTAAACTCCTAAATGCAGACCCAGCCTGATTTACAGGGAGAGAAAACATGGAATGGAGAGTTGAGCCTCCGATTCCAAAAGCAGCTTTGCCTGTGGGAGCACACAGCAGTATTTTAACAGAAGTTGGGTCGCATCCTACTCTACCATTATACTCCTTGGAAAGGGACTGAAATAGTGTGGATATAAGTCTACTCTTGCCGACACCTGCTCCGCCTCCTACAAACTCATGGAAACTAGCATTTCTCCTTGCATTGTGCAAGACATGCGTAAGGAAAGTTTTTTGCTTTAAATTAAGAGATCTAACTAAGGTGGCTAAACTTTCAGGGGAAATAATTGACGGGAGCTTTATTATGCGGATATTGCTATCCGGATCTACTTCCTGAACACGGTCGTCTAAGTTTAAAACATTGATTTGAGAAGATATTTCTGGAAAAGCTAAGGCCCTAAACTCCTCATTAACAGCGGCCTCCTCATCTACATTTTCCTCGCTACTTTCCTCAGCCTCCATGGCCCTTCTGAGCGCGTCTTCTAAGCTGTCTATGGCATTATACCTATCAAAGTTAGCTTTAATAGCCTCCTCGTGCTCATGATAAAACTCCTCACAATTTCTCTGAAACAATTCTACCTGTTCATCTCTCCATGGAGAATATAGCATAACTAATGCTCTAAAATAGTTGGGCCTATCAGAATTAATATTGAATGGGCTATACCTAATGATACTCGGCTGGTTTCTTTCCCTAATAAATCCACTACCATCGCGAAGTTCGAAATAAACTGTTCCTAAGATCTCATTTTCTTCAGCCTCATTGTTACTATTTGCCCCTTGGCGAGTTCTTCCACGGGTTCTAGTATACTCATAATTTGCAGCAAAATCGGCTAAACACAGGCCGTCATGGGAATCTGGTCTTTGTTCGTATCTGTCCAGCAAACCTTTCTGAAAGATGTCAGTGGAATCCTGAGGCATATTTTGCAGGACGCTTGTAGGTCTAAGCATACGAACGCGTTGTTCTGGGGGGAAGGTGTTTATGAACACGCTTTTATTGCTTGTTTCTGACAACGCCAGTCCCATACAACAATATACGGCCTCCTGAGCAGAGATCTCAGTGCCTGAAATGAACTTGTGACCAAGATACTGTAGCTTTTGACGAATGCTTGAATTGCCTCTTCGAATGTCATTAGCTGCTTCGCGCATTAGCTTCGAAATACCCCTTTGGGATTTGTTAATGTAATTAATGATATAGCTACAGCACGCATAAGGGTCCAAAATTAACTGGATATCCATATTTGCCCTTTGCATTGAAAGAATGTGTTTATTATAAGCGTTAACTTGAATTTCTGCAAATGTTCTCTTCAGAAAAATCTGTGATTTTTTCAAACTAGACCTAATAGCATATATATAGTCCTCGTAACTGAGGCTCACCTCATCGTGAGAAAGAAAGTTTTCGAATATGCTAAGATGGCTAATCAAATCCTCGGATTGATCGCGAAGTAAAAGACTGCGAATTTTCTGATAGTTTTCGTGATGAAGAGACAAATTGGGAGTTTCTTCGGGAAGTGGCTTCAATATTTCCGTGCGGGGCATTGGGGGGTATGGAATACCGAATCGACAAACGGATTGTCCGCGCACCTTTTTAAGACACGAATGCCCGTGCTTATGCTTTTGGTATTCAATATACGGAGCCAAATCTGTGTTTGTAACATCCACAGTTACAAACTGATCAATGAAGGCTATTACAGTAGCAATAGATTCCTCACTGTTGAAGTCCACTTCCGGGGCGTCTTTCAGCCAAAACATGCCGTGAATGTGAGGGGAACCTCTCTGTTGAAACTCAACTCGCCAATAATAGGTAGTGACAAAGTTACTTCCAAAAACTCCCCCCGGCTTCTTCATGAGCTTTAGAACTTCCCTATACCTATAATCGAAATACCTAGCACACGTTACTGGGTCAGTTCTGATCAGCCGCGCCTTTTCTCTAAACTGTAAGTTTAAAGCTTCTTCCTCGCTAATGTCAGTCCTATCTACATTGCGCTTGAGCAGTACTAGCAGCTCTGGCCACCTAGTTTCTGCGGCCGATAGAGTTATAAAGAAAGTTGGCAAACCAAATTGGCGAATCATAGCCATGACTTTCTTCTTCTCATCTTCCCAGTGAGCAGGAGACGTGCGAATGTCCTTTAGAATTCGATATCCGTCATCATGGGAAATTAAGTTTCCCATGAAAGCTTCATCGAGTACGTTGGCGGCAGTTATCGCGCTAGAAGCGCTCCGCTTACGTAGGCAAGTTGAAATATTGTTTCGAATTTTCAACAATTCCAACTTCTTATAATTAAAGAACAACTTGTCAGTTCTACAACCTCTTCTATCTACGTTCCTAAGCTCTGATCTAACTATGGTTGTATAACTTTCCGAAGATGGTCTCTTGACGCCAGCATAAATGCTTGGGAACGCCAATTCTTCGGAGTCGACATCGAGAATCACGTCGAGAGGCTTTTGGCCCTCACCTGGAGCCATTGTAATTCTCGGAATTCCTACATTGTGTGCCTGGTTATTCTCAAGCAGAGTTTCCTGTCCTCCAGGATTTAGCTCTTCGGCTTCTTCATTCTCATCGGAATTTCCCGCCTCCAAGTTTACATCCTCCTGCTGGATGGCTAGTTGTCCCTCTACAAAGGCTAAGTCCGCTTGAGAAGCTACGAAAGGAACAGTTTCGGATGTGAAATCAGAGATCCACTGCTCGTTCACTGACACATTGTGCTTTCTGTAAAGCTCTGTACTAACTAAGTACCTGATGGCGTCAGCAATTTTTTAAGGCCTAATGGTCTCTGCCATGAAATCATGTCCGTACTCCATTCTTCGCTTGAGGTGGAGCTGTACAACCTCTGCCTCGTGGAAAGCTCGTGGAAGGGACGTCACGATGTTGCTAACCGGAATGGGGACATTTACAACAGCTCCTTTGATTGCACTCTGACGCTCATGCCCTATCGACTTAATTATCATAAATGGAAGGCGAGGTGAAATCAGTCGCTCCTCCAAGGGAGTAAGCCCCCTCAAGGAATGATGAATTTCGGGGAAGTCTAGGCCGTTGGAAATGGCACCTTTGGGCTTTCTTCCGGCTTTTATATTGCTGTGGCAAGTTCCACAGAAACTAAAAGATTCCCCAGTGAAAGCAAGCTGGCTTGCATTCTGGTAAATCTCTTCCCTAAACTCGCAATGCTCTTCCAAATAGACTCTAGAAAGCTTACGCATTTGCTTGGGGAACCACAATCCCTTGCAGCAGAAGCAAATCTGATCGGGGCCAAGCTTTACTAACCTATTGAATTTGGCTATGTGAGCATCCAATCCAATAGGTATATTTCTAGGAGTCCTATTTCCCTGGGATAAATCAAGTCGAATCTCCTGACTTCGGTTTGCGTTCCGAAGGTTCTCTGCATCCCTATTGCCACTGAGGCTTCTATACTGACTAACTCTCTGACTAATATTTCTAATGGCATCGATAGTTGCTTGTCGAGCAGCTATACGAGCACTTCGTCGAGCCAGTGTATTTCTCGCCTGCTCGACGGCCCTACGATCCCTAATACTCCTAGCCGTAGCTCTCCTATCCCTATCCTGCGCTCTTTGCCATAAGCGATCCTGAGTTGATCTTGCCTGCGCTCGTTGCAGGGTATTTGCTTCTTGCTCACCCGCACGATACGTAGCATCCAACCGCCTCAGAGAACGCCGACGAGTATCGGCTGCTTGTTCACCCGCACGGAAATCAGGATCCAAGCGCCTTTCCGAATGGTCAGCAGTATTTCGGACCTGCTCTGTAGTTCGGACTTGCCTAATTTGTCGCCTTAAAGCGCGACGCCGAGTATCGGCTGCTTGTTCACCCGCACGGAAATCAGGATCCAAGCGCCTTTCCGAATGGTCAGCAGTATTTCGGACCTGCTCTATAGTTCGGACTTGCCTAATTTGTCGCCTTAAAGCGCGACGCCGAGTATCGGCTGCTTGTTCACCCGCACGGAAATCAGGATCCAAGCGCCTTTCCGAATGGTCAGCAGTATTTCGGACCTGCTCTGTAGTTCGGACTTGCCTAATTTGTCGCCTTAAAGCGCGACGCCGAGTATCGGCTGCTTGCTGACTCGCACGGAGAACGGGATCCAAGCGCCTTAACCGATGGTCTGCCGTATTACTAACTTGCTCGGTAGCTCGGACTTCTCTAACTTGTCGCCTTATAGCGCGACGCCGAGTATCGGCTGCTCGTTCATCCGCACGAAGAACGGGGTTCGAGCGAGTTTCCCTACGTCTTTCAGCATCTGCTTCTTGTTCACCCGCACGAAAAACAGGATCCAAGCGCCTTAACCGATGGTCAGCGGTATTAACAACCTGCTCTGTAGCTCTTTCATCGGTGTTTCTTCGCCTAATAAAGCGGCGCCGAGTGTCGGCTGCTTGCTCTCCGGCACGAAGAACGGGATTCGAGCGAATTTCCCTACGTCTTGCAGAATCTGAGACCTGCTCTACCGCACGAGTGTGCGGATTCAAGCGTCTTGATCTACGTGACGCTCTGTCTACACCCTGCTCTACACTCCTGGCTACTGCATTTTCCCTTCTCCTACGCTGAGATTCAGAATTTTCTACCCTCTCCATCTCTGCATACTCTGGATTTTCCCTATTGGCCCTATTTCTCAACAACTGGTCCCTAGCCCGCTGAGATGCAGTGGGTCTATTCAAACGAGGCATTTTTGAAAATCTTAAATTTATATGACTAGTACGATTATATACGCTGATTACGTATATTAATAGAAATATAAGAATAAGGCTTTAAAAAAGTTAAATTCTAATATTTATATAATATAAATTTTATAATATAATAATATAATAATAGTTAATATAAATTAATAGAATAATAAGTTTAAGTCTTAAAAAAGACTTAGACTTATAGTACTATTACTAAGATAAATACGTAAATGTATAGAAATATAAGAATAAGCCTTTAAAAAGGCTGAATTCTTTTATTTATATACGGGTAAAGGGGCAGAGCGATTGAAAATTAATTACGTTAACAATTGGCAAATGTGAAAAATATGAATAATAACACAGGTCAACAAAATGGACTTTATTAAAAGGTGCAGGCTTATTGGCATTAAAACATGTTAATATAGACGTATATAAGCATATCTGCATACTTAGTTTTCGCGTTTAACGGGTGGTATTTGGGCAATCGCGGTTTGAAAAAAATAGCAACATTTAATTTTTTGATTTAAGATATCTTCGAGGGTCTGTGCTCAGTTGTAATAATACCTATGCCAAAAAATTGCTTAGATGCCCTTCTACATTATTGCACTTAAGGTTCTATCATAATTTGAGTCAATCACAGCCTATGAGCCATTGAAGTAATTTGTTCACCTCTATTCCCAACCAACTTAATGCGGTGAACACGCTTAAAAAAATACAAGGACAAATATATGCCCTAAAATATTTTACAGGCATCTAGAGGCGTCTATCACCGAATTTTTAAGACAAATAAGACCATTGTACGTCGAAGGATGGAATTTATAGAATTTTTTCCGTAAGAACTTAAAAAGTAACAACTATTTTTAAATCCCATTTTACATAAATATCTGACACATTCGTAAAAATGTGCCTTTCAATTTGGTTAGCAGTAGGCGCCGAACATAGACAAATTATATTTTTAAGGGGTTAATATGCCTTAAAAAAAATCCCCACCACAATTTTAAGGCGACACCACTGTTATCTTTAAAAAGCCTACTGTGTAAAATCACGACAAACTCGTTACGTAAGAGTGACTCTAAAATACTTGTTACTTTTCCCATTCTTACGGAAAAAATTCTATAAATTCCATTTTTCGAAGTACAATAGTGGGATTTATCTCAAAAATTCGGGAAAAGACGCCTCTAGATGCATGTAAAATATTTTAGGGCACATATTTTTCCTTGTATTTTTTTAAGCCTGTTCACCGCATCAAGTTGGTTGTAAATAGAGGTGAACAAATTACTTTAATGGCTCATAGGCTTTTATTAACTCAAATAATGATGGAACCTTACATGCAATTATGTAGAAGGGCATCTAAGCAATTTTTTGGCATAGGTTTTATTACAACTGAGCACAGACCCTCGAAGATATCTTAAATGAAAATATAAAATGTTGCTACTTTTTTCAAACCGCGATTGCACAAATACCACCCGTTAAACTCGAAAACTAAGTATGCAGATATGCTTATATCCGTCTATATTAACACAATTTAATGCCCATAGGGCTGCACCAAAAACACTGTTGGCCTGTGTAATAATTTAAGAGTAAGTCTTGAAAAAGACTTAATCTTATACTATTATTAAAAAATCTACGTTAAAGGAGCAGAGCGACAAAAAATTAATTACGTTAAAAATTTGCAAAAGTGAAAAATATGAAAAATAAGTAATAATAATCTAAGAGTAAGTCTTGAAAAAGACTTAATCTTATATTATTATTAACAAAATCTACGTTAAAAGGGGTACTTAGCAGCGAGTGCAGCAACCAGCCCAGCAGCAAGCAACGGCAGCGACGTCGGCAGCAAATCGGCAGAAGCAGCAACAACTCGCGAAAAAAATTTACGTTAATTTTAAGCAAAGAGAAATGAGTTTAATGAGTTTACGTTAATTTGCTTGCAAGTAGAAATGGGTTTGATAAGATAAATTCGCTTTAGAATCGGCAAAACTGGCAAAATGGGCAAAAATCGCAATCGACAGACGGGGATCACATACGATGGTTAGTCGTAGACTAAAGCGAGAGCAGAATAGTTTGCAGCTCTGCAAAGTTCCCAACCGCCAATTTGCTTGCACGGATTCCCGCCCTTTTTGCTAACAGCGAACCGTGCCTTCTAGAACTTTTCATTCTGCCTAGCACATCTTCCGTCTCTCTCTAGCGCAGGTGAATGCACTTGTGAGAAACGAATAGGAGCGAAAAGAGACAAAACGCGCGCCCCATTTCAAATGATTTAGATTTTGCATTAACATAATGTGAATTAGAGTGACCACAGGAAAAAAGGACAAAAGTTCAAATTATCAATTGGAATTCGGCGATCTTTTAGAGCTGGCAGCTTTCAAGCACGAGCATCAGCCCCAGCGCTGTTTTAGCGCAAGCAGCTTTTGTCATCCACCAGCCGTTTTTTTATGTTTATGTTTTAGAGTGCAATAAATTGACTAGAAATTTTAAACAAACATACATACTTATGTTGGCTAAACACATGCATTCTTAAAGGGTATTATGTATATTAAAGTCTAAATGTTTACACAAGAAGAGTAACGGGTATAGCTAATAGCTTTCTTTGAAAGGAGTTATCTTTGTCGGGCAATTGCAACTGTGTACATACATATGTATATGCTACATATATACACACATACGCCATTGTTTGACTCTGACCTCAAATTTGGCTAACTTTTCACCAAATAATTTGAATTGCATAGTTTTTGGCATATAGTTCGGTATTCAATTAGAATTGTACAATTGAAATAGAATTACAATTGAAAGCCATCGCAATTTCCTCTAATATAAATCCTTATCGAGAATTAAGGTTTACTCTGTTGAGCACCTTGCCCAGCTATTCTAAAGTCATCCGTTAGATGGCGCTATTGTTAATTGTATTGCGCCATCTACCCCAAGATATTGGTACCACGGGCTATGAAAGGCGGAAATGCAGGCGCTAGGCAGGTTTAAGCGTTTAATGGTTTTGTGGGCGTTAGAGTGGGCGTGGCACACTTTTATTAAGCCAATCGATAGGTATTGACGAAACAAATCCATATTAATTCCAATTTTCATAATATCATCAAAGCTGTGGCCACAGCTTGTGGCTTGTGGGCGTTAGAGGGGGCGTGGCACCTTTTTGAAACAAACTTGCGCTGCGTAGGAACTCCTAGAATCTGCATGCAAAATGTCAATCTTCTAGCTTTTATAGTTTCCGAGATCTCAGCGTTCATACAGACAGACAGACGGACAGACAGACGGACAGACGGACAGACGGACAGACGGACATGGCTAGATCGACTAGGCTAGTGATCCTGATCAAGAATATATATACTTTATGGGGTCGGAAACGCTTCCTTCTACCTGTTACATACTTTTGCACGAATCTAATATACCCTTTTACTCTACGAGTAACGGGTATAACCATTGTAAATATGCGCGCGCAAGAGTTGCCAGTGTTGGCCAGCAAGATCAGTCAGCTGGCCAGTCGGTACGAATGCCGATAGGATCGATAAGTTATCGGAATCACCCGAGAACGAGCTGAATTGGGCTGTTAGGCGCAAACTTGCTGTTAAGAGCAACCCTTTTGGCTGTTAGGAGCAAGCGTGCTGTAAAGCGCAAAAGCGTGCCCACATGGAACAGCGATCGGCTGAGATCGCTCTCATTCTTTCGTGGCAGCCGAGTTGAACGGACCTCAAGGAAAAATGGCAGAAGCAACACGCGGAGGCAAAGTCGTAAGGGGCCCCGAAGTAAGTTAGCAGATCAGAATAGTCAGCTCGAGTGCGAAAGGTAAGGGAGAACATTATTAGTGAAAATAAATAAAACCCAAATCTGTGAAATTTACGAGTAAGTGCGTGTTCCAAAGATCTATTTTGATGAAATTGTGGATGCATTTAGAGTCCAATTGCGCTAGGCGAAAAGGTCTAAGGCAGGGACCGAAAATAATGATTATTTTTTTGAGTAAAAAATAAAAATCACCATTTTACATGTCGGGTTGAATCTGTGTGGAATAGTTCATAACATCTTGTTAAGTCGTCTTACTAATATATAAATGACAAAGTCCTAAGGCTGATACAACTTTTTGAATTTATGCATACCTCTGGGTAACTAAAAACCGCTTTTTATTTTCTTTTATTAACTCAACATGTGCTCCGTAGTTCTACCTACAAGCACAAATTTAAAACTTGGTAAAATTCCGTACAAAACGGCTGCAATTGCACTTTGAGTGATATTTTTAACCTAAATAATATCGCTTACATAATAATCAATATTTCTGAGAGATACGTTTCGCTTACAAATAATCATTAAATGGTGATTTTTATTTTTTTACTTATAATGATTACAGTCCCTGGTCCCATGCAAAATTTTAACTCTACTTCAAAATGATCAGATGAGAAGAACCTTGGAGCCAGTGCCTAAGATGGCAGGCAGTTGGGTCGAATAAATGAAGAAGTCAATAGAATTGTCTCTGTTGTTTTCGTTATGGCGATAGTGTTCTTCTGTTTGATGTAGGATGTATAGTATTCTTCTATTTGCATTGAAATGGGATGGGCTGTGAGTTGGGACTTGGCAGGATGGATGCTTGGCATTCAGGTCACATCCTATAATGACGTCGCTATTGGGAGATTGAATTGAGATGGAGTCTGTAATTTTTTCTAGATCTTGCACGTGCAGAGGCCCGTTTGGTCGTTGATATAGCGATACAATTACGATACTTTGATATGTTCCGCCTGAAACTCTACAGTTCATTTCAATAGCTACTGCTTCAAGGTAACGTAGTTGTGTCATTTCAATACGACTGTATTTTGTTCCATTTTTAATGAATATTTAAACCGGGGAACCCCGGTTTTCCGGTTGGTGTACCTAATTTCTTTCTATTCTGATAATACGCTAGATTAGTAGAGTGCCGCTGGCCCAGACGATGCTCTGCTATTAGCATTGCGTCCGCCCTGTGTTTGTTTAAGAATAGGTTTAGGTCGTTTCTTTTTTGAAGAGGGAATTGACATTTTGGAAAATACATTTAAGTTGCGACATTAATTCGTTGACAATTGAAATAATAGGGTCCCCACAGAGCTCCATCCACCACCTACCATCCGTTGAACAGATGGTCCGTAAGGTTTTGCCATTCCGAAAATTTTCCAGTTAGTCCGCCATCCAATTTTGAGGGACTTTGATTGGCTCTTTTATGCGATAGTTAGGCGATGTTTTCTCGGTGCAACTCTGAATTCTTCCTCTTGACTGTGAAAGAAAAAATCAAATCGATGGCGGAAAAAAATTAAATATTGCTTAAGCTCATTGTTTTTTTTAATTATTTGTAGTTTGTTATGAGCGGAAAAGCATACGCAAACAGGTTGCTATGAGTGGGCCAAAACTTAAGCTGTACGAAAACATCAATGCTTGCAGCAAAGTGTCAGAATAGGTTCACTAGGAATAGGTGCACTTCGTAAATATAACTAATATTAATTAAAAGAGTACTTTGTATAGATAGCTATCAGGGACTTTGGCAGGGACTCGAGAAACCGGCCCTTAGACTGTTTAGAATTATGTTACTTAAAATTGTGACAGGTTTGGGCACTGGGAAGGAAGTAAGAGAATTAATTAAAAAAATTCCAAAACAATTCACAAAAACTGATAAGTGTCCTAAAACTTAAGGACATAAGGTGTCTTTGGACCAAAAATGCATTGTAGAAGAAAATATTTTTATTTAATTTTTAAACGCTGTTCAAAAATGAAGATATTTAAACTTCGCTGTGACTTTAAAATTTTGAATGCCCCCACCTTCTCTTGTGGTTCAGTTAGATTGAATTTTCCAAAACGACCGTATAAAAGAGACATGTAACTATTAAATTCCGAAAAGATTAACAAAATTGGTTGACCACTTTTGAAGATATATCACAAAAGACGATGAAAATTAGTGAATTTCTTAAATTAAAGATGGCTGATAAGCTATATGCTTAGAAAAGCCTCATTTATCGAAACAAAATGGTGGCAGGCCATGTCACATTTTGTTGGCCTGTGTTATTTAACTCTATTCTTTTCGAATTTCAAAGCCTGTTTGATTCCAGTCATGCAGATGTCTAATAGGAATGTTAGTTTCCTTCACATACAAAAAAAACTATGTAAAATCAACTATTTAATAGTGAAAACTGCCCCAACCCATAAAAAATAGAAAATGACCCAAAAAATAGTAGATTACCTATAAAATAGTATTTTACCTGAAAAAAATTGTTTTTTTTTTTAAATTTATTTTTTTTAACTATTTTTATTTTTTATTTAATTTGTTATATATTTAAACTTACAAATCAAAGCGGACGCTGGGAATCGAACCGGGGCCGCAATCGTCTGAGTCGAGCACTCTAACCAGTAGGCCACAGAAGAATGATTTTTGTTGAAGAAAATCTATACACTTGAAATCAACATTTGCCCAAAAAAAAACATCAAAATACACGAAAACAAATAAAATAGTTTTTCTACGATATTAATTAAGAAATGAATAAAACAACAAAATACATGAATATTTCGTGAATATGTTTTCTACTATTTTAATTGTTAAATACAATTCAATGAAAAAAAGTAAAACAACAAAATACATGGAAAAATTCAGAAAAAAATGCAACCGAATTCCGCCCGAAGAGATTTCTGTGTCACCCCTATGCTGGCAAATCACATTTAATGTGAAAAGACACTTTCGCCAGATCCTGAAAGGCAAAGTGTCTCAGTAAAATTGGTTCCTAAATAGAACATACTGAAATGCTCAGTGTCTGAGCAAGACACTTTGAAACAAAAATCACCTTGAGCGTGTCTCTTTATAACTTTTTCCATAGAGTCCTGAGGTAAAAGCTCTTTTTCTGACAGCCTGTAAAATGGGGACACTTTTGGGAAGCTCTGATCCTATATTTAAGCAGTAATTGGAGTTTTTTAAAAGAAAGTTCCTTGTGCCATTTGGGCCCACGGCTTTTTTGTTTTAAAATTTTTAGGAGTTCATTTGCGCTTGTTAATCCTGGGTTTATGGCTCCTGGCCAATTCCCGTCTGCTGTGTGAAGGTTATTGAATACTATTTTGTTTATATTTAATGTTGTGGATTTTATTAGGTTGGCTCTATGGTTTATGTTATTTGTGTGTCTTCTCAGGTGTCCGTAACGGTAGTTGTTCCGGTTCTATTATGAATTTTTTCAAAAGACCTTTCCAAATGTTGATGTGTGACGATGAGCAAAACCCCCTCACATTTTTATACACAACTTACGTATCTAAGCCAATGAAGGACATAAAATATTATTGTCAATATTTTATAAGTTAGATTTTAAGCTAAAACCATTGTAAATATGCGCGCGCAAGAGTTGCCAGTGTTGGCCAGCAAGATCAGTCAGCTGGCCAGTCGGTACGAATGCCGATAGGATCGATAAGTTATCGGAATCACCCGAGAACGAGCTGAATTGGGCTGTTAGGCGCAAACTTGCTGTTAAGAGCAACCCTTTTGGCTGTTAGGAGCAAGCGTGCTGTAAAGCGCAAAAGCGTGCCCACATGGAACAGCGATCGGCTGAGATCGCTCTCATTCTTTCGTGGCAGCCGAGTTGAACGGGACCTCAAGGAAAAATGGCAGAAGCAACACGCGGAGGCAAAGTCGTAAGGGGCCCCGAAGTAAGTTAGCAGATCAGAATAGTCAGCTCGAGTGCGAAAGGTAAGGGAGAACATTATTAGTGAAAATAAATAAAACCCAAATCTGTGAAATTTACGAGTAAGTGCGTGTTCCAAAGATCTATTTTGATGAAATTGTGGATGCATTTAGAGTCCAATTGCGCTAGGCGAAAAGGTCTAAGGCAGGGACCGAAAATAATGATTATTTTTTTGAGTAAAAAATAAAAATCACCATTTTACATGTCGGGTTGAATCTGTGTGGAATAGTTCATAACATCTTGTTAAGTCGTCTTACTAATATATAAATGACAAAGTCCTAAGGCTGATACAACTTTTTGAATTTATGCATACCTCTGGGTAACTAAAAACCGCTTTTTATTTTCTTTTATTAACTCAACATGTGCTCCGTAGTTCTACCTACAAGCACAAATTTAAAACTTGGTAAAATTCCGTACAAAACGGCTGCAATTGCACTTTGAGTGATATTTTTAACCTAAATAATATCGCTTACATAATAATCAATATTTCTGAGAGATACGTTTCGCTTACAAATAATCATTAAATGGTGATTTTTATTTTTTTACTTATAATGATTACAGTCCCTGGTCCCATGCAAAATTTTAACTCTACTTCAAAATGATCAGATGAGAAGTCCTTAAGAACCTTGGAGCCAGTGCCTAAGATGGCAGGCAGTTGGGTCGAATAAATGAAGAAGTCAATGGAATTGTCTCTGTTGTTTTCGTTAGGGCGATAGTGTTCTTCTGTTTGATGTAGGATGTACAGTATTCTTCTATTTGCATTGAAATGGGATGGGCTGTGAGTTGGGACTTGGCAGGATGGATGCTTGGCATTCAGGTCACATCCTATAATGACGTCGCTATTGGGAGATTGAATTGAGATGGAGTCTGTAATTTTTTCTAGATCTTGCACGTGCAGAGGCCCGTTTGGTCGTTGATATAGCGATACAATTACGATACTTTGATATGTTCCGCCTGAAACTCTACAGTTCATTTCAATAGCTACTGCTTCAAGGTAACGTAGTTGTGTCATTTCAATACGACTGTATTTTGTTCCATTTTTAATGAATATTTAAACCGGGGAACCCCGGTTTTCCGGTTGGTGTACCTAATTTCTTTCTATTCTGATAATACGCTAGATTAGTAGAGTGCCGCTGGCCCAGACGATGCTCTGCTATTAGCATTGCGTCCGCCCTGTGTTTGTTTAAGAATAGGTTTAGGTCGTTTCTTTTTTGAAGAGGGAATTGACATTTTGGAAAATACATTTAAGTTGCGACATTAATTCGTTGACAATTGAAATAATAGGGTCCCCACAGAGCTCCATCCACCACCTACCATCCGTTGAACAGATGGTCCGTAAGGTTTTGCCGTTCCGAAAATTTTCCAGTTAGTCCGCCATCCAATTTTGAGGGACTTTGATTGGCTCTTTTATGCGATAGTTAGGCGATGTTTTCTCGGTGCAACTCTGAATTCTTCCTCTTGACTGTGAAAGAAAAAATCAAATCGATGGCGGAAAAAAATTAAATATTGCTTAAGCTCATTGTTTTTTTGAATTATTTGTAGTTTGTTATGAGCGGAAAAGCATACGCAAACAGGTTGCTATGAGTGGGCCAAAACTTAAGCTGTACGAAAACATCAATGCTTGCAGCAAAGTGTCAGAATAGGTTCACTAGGAATAGGTGCACTTCGTAAATATAACTAATATTAATTAAAAGAGTACTTTGTACTCCTATAAAGTTCCAAAGTTGCTATAAATTACCAAAAACAGCACAAATTTGGTTTTGTTTACAAATTTTTCATATTAATATTGGCTAGGCAGAGGCGTAGTTAGAGCGGAGTGTGGGGTACGGGAGGTTAGGCTATCCCGTGCATACTCGTTGTAGGATATGTTATAAACGTTCAGATATGTTTTTAAACTATTTTCTTAAAATTAGGAGAACGCAATTGTACGTCAGTTTTCCCGAGTTGAAATCCCCCTTCGTTAATGTTGAGCTGATCAACTGCTCTTCAGTCAGCTGTTATTGGATGGTAGATGGTGGATGGAGTTCTGTGGGAACACGAGTTTCACATTCGTCAAAAATCCCAAACGTTTCAAACGGATGGGCTCTATGGGAAGAGACTATAAGATGTTAAGTATGATCTCTTGTGTTTGTCGTTTTTTTTCATCGGCGCAGAGTTGCTATTCCTGTATACCTTTTTTGTCACGCTTTACATGATTTAAAAGCATAACATTATATCCTTATATCAACCGTGTCTCTTTTGAAGGATTCAAAGGATTGGGTAGGATTTAGCCTTTTCTTTTTTCGAGGAAAGAGATGAGAAGCTTTAGTCGATATTAATTGTGAATGATTTCCTGTGTTGGGTTTGCTTTTTTTTTTGCTGCAATTTATTTTGAACAAATGTGTGCATTTGCCGTGTGACGACCATTGCAGTTGACACACTTAGCTTCAGACTTATCAGACGGGTTCTCTGACTTTTTAATCTCGCATTTACCAGGACCATGGTCACCGGTACATTTCACACAACGGTATCCAATTTTACAGTTAATGGCTATATGCGTGTATCGCTGACAGTTACGACACTGCATCAAATAATTTTTTTCCTACTGCTGCTCTACAATAAAGCAAGGTTTTTAGTTGAAAAACTTGATTCTTTTCTTCAATGCTTGTTACCTGCACTAGCCAGAATTTATTTTTAAAAGGCTTTTCTAATATAAATTTAACAGCCAAATACCTCTACATGGATTATATTTTTGTTTATTATATTTATTTATTTATATTTATATTTATTTGTCCCTAAGGGGTTCTTCTCATTCAAAACCCGTTTTGTGGACCCTTTTAAAAAAATTATTATTTGAAAACGCCAAGAATAATTGAAAACGTGCTTTATTTATTGTATTACAAAAGGTTCAAAGTAAATAATTTTGTTTGCCTCGATACGAGGGCTGTTCAAAAAGTAATGAGACTTCAAAAGCCATTCACCCGAGAATGGTCACAATTCTGCGTCGATTCCACTTTGTTTCATGAAAAGTGGTTCAGTTGAAGTGGAGATATCATGGCCGCCAGTTCGAAAAACGTGGTTTCGAGATAAACGCGTAAAAGTTTGAAGTAATAGCTCATTTTGACGAAGACCTTACTTCACAAAGAAGGCTGTATCTTCTAAAGTATTTCGAATTTCTAAAAATCCTTTTAGGGGCATATTCACAACTACCCAAGCTATAAATAAATGAAACGAGGACGGAAGCTAACTTCGGCAAGCCGAAGTTTTAATACCCTTGCAGATTTTACGAATTAAAACTTAAAACTAATTTCGGTTTTTAGGCGTGTATTTTTAACGATGCCATTTATGCCAGCATTTTTTCATTTTTTCTCACTTTTACAACTTTGACGAAGTGTAGCTTCTAAACCAGCGGTCGGCAGCGTCCTATTAAGTGAGCATAGGAAATTATTCTGCTCGAGCGCTGCCTCCACGTATACTGTAGAACAGCGGTCTGCGCACACACACTGTTTAGCCGCCTCGTACAATTTACTCACACAAATATAAACCCTGTAGTTCGCCGGGACTGGTCCCGAACTAGCGAAATCGCCATACACCGGGGGCTTGGGACTAACTCCCGTTCATACCACCCGCAATGTAAATTTCTATCCACTTTGACCACGGCATGTCCTAGGCGGTGGTCATATGGCGAAGTTCTGCATTACCTTTCGCCACAAAAGGGACCGATAGGTGGTCCCATATTATACCCTGTAGTTCTCAAGGGGGCCGGTGGCACTTTCGGGGTAGAAAAGGGATCGACCACCCAGTGGTCCCTTAAGGGTCAATAGGTGGCGTGTGTATTTTTTACAAGAGCAAAAGAGTTATCGGAGAGTGAACACTTCTATGTTAACACTTCTATATGAGTTAAAAAAAATGTAAAATGAAATTTTTGACAAGTTTATAATGATTTTAATAACGAATACAACTTTATTTTGTTTATATAAAAAACAAATTTAAAAAAAGTTAAAATAATAAAATAAAAACTTAATAATGAGATAAAATAAAATAATAAATGATAGAATTTTATTTCTTTTTATATTATTTATATTTAATAATGAGCAATTTAGCTGCAGCAATATTTTTAACAATAGCGGTGGTTCAGTAGCAAAACGTTTTCTTTCCTTCCATAACAAGCGGATTTTATTGGTGCTTAGATATATAAAATAAATATATAAGTACCTAATTTTATATACATAGAACTAAACAAAAATAATATTAGCGAATGTTTTTATTGCCATCGATTATACGATATCGGTAGTCGCAATATTAATCATAACGGATTGCCATAACTACCCAACCCCGCTACCATCACTAACCCAACGTTTGCGCCAAATTTTGTAAACATTGTATTTAATTTGTCTTATTGTACATTTAAAGTGTTATATTTTGTTGTGATCTGAGGTGTCGTCAACAGGTGAGTAACACCATGAGTTGTGCAAGTGAAATACCTAATAATGTGTGATATTTAGCCATGAACAGCAACAGGCACATTCGTCGATTTCTTAAAGAGGAGAAGGAGAAATAGTGGTGCAAAGGACTCCTACGTAAGTCTTTTTTCTTTGATATAAATATTTTAGTGAAATTTTCTTCCTTTTTAGATTAAAGCCACGAGATCGTTGTTGCTGCCAGAAGGATGAGTTTGTTGTGGGATTTAATGTTAAAGGCCTTTCTGGAAAAAAAAGCCGTAAACTCCTTTACACATTTCTATGGTGCACTTCACGGTAGGTTATTTTTATACCCGTTACTCGTAGAGTAAAAGGGTATATTGTATTCGTGCAAAAGTATGTAACAGCTAGAAGGAAGCGTTTCCGACCCCATAAAGTATATATATTCTTGATCAGGATCACTAGCCGAGTCGATCTAGCCATGTCCGTCTGTCCGTCTGTCTGTCCGTCTGTCTGTCTGTCTGTCTGTCTGTCTGTCCGTATGAACGCTGAGATCTCGGAAACTATAAAAGCTAGAAGATTGGCATTTTGCATGCCGATTCTAGGAGCTCCTACGCAGCGCAAGTTTGTTTCAAAAAGGTGCCACGCCCCCTCTAACGCCCACAAGCCCCCTCTAACGCCCACAGCTTTGAAGCTATTATGAAAATAGTAACTGATATGTATTCGCTTCGTCAATAACTATCGATTGGCCAAGTAAAAAATTGCCACGCCCACTCTAACGCCCACAAACCCAATAAACGCTTAAACCTGGCCAGCGCCTACATTTCCACCTTTCATGACCAGTAGTACCAATATCTGAAGGTAGATGGCGCAATACAATATACACTAGCGCCATCTAGAAAACGGCATTGGAAAAAATCTGTCTTTTTTTCTGTGGTTACTCTAATTCACATTATGTTAATGCAAATTTTAAAATATTTGAAATGGGGCGCGCATTTTTTTCTCTTTTTGCTCGTATACGTTTTTCACAAGTGCATTCACCTGCGCTAGAGAGAGTCGGAAGTTGTGCTAGGCAGAATTGAAAGTTCTAGAAAGCCTCTTCTAGAAAGAGATCCCTGGGTAAAAATCGAGCGGCGAAAAACATATAAGAAGGCATATTTCTATTAAGTTGTTTAGCTGAGTAACAGGTATCTAATAGTCGAGGCACTCGACTATAGAGTTCTCTCTTGTTATAACTGTATTTTTTATAATACACTTAGTTTCTTGATTCAATTTCAATCTATTTACTTAGAATGCCTTCTGTCTTTAATCCTATTTCTTTCTGTCTTTTTCTGCTTTTCACTTTTAAAACATGGTTTGATGTAAACAGGCTTGTATAATAAAATCTTAAAACATGGTTTGATGTAAACAGGCTTGTATAACAAAATCTAAAAATATATATTTAAACCCATGCAGAGGGAATTATAATTTAGTCCAGAAGTTTGTTACGCAGTAATGGAGACCTTTTCAAACCTATAAAGTAAATCCATTTAACCATGTCCGTCTGTCTGTCGGTTCAAGTTTCAAAAGCGTGAAATAAGTCTACATTTAACTGTTGGTTATTCTTATTTTATATTTATGCTTTTCTAGTCACAATTTTATTCCTGAAAGCTGCAAGGGTATTAAAACTTTGGCTTGCCGAAGTTAGTTTCTGTTCTCATTTTATTTTAAAACACTAAAATCTTATTTTTTTTAGATATTGTTTCAGAATCTGGTAATGCAGAAATATTGATTCCCAAGGCAATTCAATTGCAAAAGAAACGATTTTTTAAAAATAAATCCAAATCAAATAATAACAACAATGAGGCACTCAACAAAAACGTGTCAGCAGAGGAATTTGTTCAATAAATATAAATTAAAAAAATAGAAAAATTGTCTACTTATAATACAATAAATTAATTTAACAAAAAGTATTTTTTCTTGGGAAGTTTCATAGCATTCAGCTTTTTTGGTATTGAAAACACCAACCCCATTTCATACCCCTTTTCGCCACAAAAGGGACCGATAGGTGGTCCGATAGATGGTCCGATAGGTGGCCCCTTTTGTGTCGAAAAGGGGTACCCTGTAGTTCGCCGGGACTGGTCCCGAACTAGCGAAATCGCCATACACCGGGGGCTTGGGACTAACTCCCGTTCATACCACCCGCAATGTAAATTTCTATCCACTTTGACCACGGCATGTCCTAGGCGGTGGTCATATGGCGAAGTTCTGCATTACCTTTCGCCACAAAAGGGACCGATAGGTGGTCCCATATTATACCCCTTTTCGACACAAAAGGGGCCACCTATCGGACCATCTATCGGACCACCTATCGGTCCCTTTTGTGGCGAAAAGGGGTATGAAATGGGGTTGGTGTTTTCAATACCAAAAAAGCTGAATGCTATGAAACTTCCCAAGAAAAAATACTTTTTGTTAAATTAATTTATTGTATTATAAGTAGACAATTTTTCTATTTTTTTAATTTATATTTATTGAACAAATTCCTCTGCTGACACGTTTTTGTTGAGTGCCTCATTGTTGTTATTATTTGATTTGGATTTATTTTTAAAAAATCGTTTCTTTTGCAATTGAATTGCCTTGGGAATCAATATTTCTGCATTACCAGATTCTGAAACAATATCTAAAAAAAATAAGATTTTAGTGTTTTAAAATAAAATGAGAACAGAAACTAACTTCGGCAAGCCAAAGTTTTAATACCCTTGCAGCTTTCAGGAATAAAATTGTGACTAGAAAAGCATAAATATAAAATAAGAATAACCAACAGTTAAATGTAGACTTATTTCACGCTTTTGAAACTTGAACCGACAGACAGACGGACATGGTTAAATGGATTTACTTTATAGGTTTGAAAAGGTCTCCATTACTGCGTAACAAACTTCTGGACTAAATTATAATTCCCTCTGCATGGGTTTAAATATATATTTTTAGATTTTGTTATACAAGCCTGTTTACATCAAACCATGTTTTAAGATTTTATTATACAAGCCTGTTTACATCAAACCATGTTTTAAAAGTGAAAAGCAGAAAAAGACAGAAAGAAATAGGATTAAAGACAGAAGGCATTCTAAGTAAATAGATTGAAATTGAATCAAGAAACTAAGTGTATTATAAAAAATACAGTTATAACAAGAGAGAACTCTATAGTCGAGTGCCTCGACTATTAGATACCTGTTACTCAGCTAAACAACTTAATAGAAATATGCCTTCTTATATGTTTTTCGCCGCTCGATTTTTACCCAGGGATCTCTTTCTAGAAGAGGCTTTCTAGAACTTTCAATTCTGCCTAGCACAACTTCCGACTCTCTCTAGCGCAGGTGAATGCACTTGTGAAAAACGTATACGAGCAAAAAGAGAAAAAAATGCGCGCCCCATTTCAAATATTTTAAAATTTGCATTAACATAATGTGAATTAGAGTAACCACAGAAAAAAAGACAGATTTTTTCCAATGCCGTTTTCTAGATGGCGCTAGTGTATATTGTATTGCGCCATCTACCTTCAGATATTGGTACTACTGGTCATGAAAGGTGGAAATGTAGGCGCTGGCCAGGTTTAAGCGTTTATTGGGTTTGTGGGCGTTAGAGTGGGCGTGGCAATTTTTTACTTGGCCAATCGATAGTTATTGACGAAGCGAATACATATCAGTTACTATTTTCATAATAGCTTCAAAGCTGTGGGCGTTAGAGGGGGCTTGTGGGCGTTAGAGGGGGCGTGGCACCTTTTTGAAACAAACTTGCGCTGCGTAGGAGCTCCTAGAATCGGCATGCAAAATGCCAATCTTCTAGCTTTTATAGTTTCCGAGATCTCAGCGTTCATACGGACAGACAGACAGACAGACAGACAGACAGACGGACAGACAGACGGACAGACGGACATGGCTAGATCGACTCGGCTAGTGATCCTGATCAAGAATATATATACTTTATGGGGTCGGAAACGCTTCCTTCTAGCTGTTACATACTTTTGCACGAATACAATATACCCTTTTACTCTACGAGTAACGGGTATAAAAATAACCTACCGTGAAGTGCACCATAGAAATGTGTAAAGGAGTTTACGGCTTTTTTTTCCAGAAAGGCCTTTAACATTAAATCCCACAACAAACTCATCCTTCTGGCAGCAACAACGATCTCGTGGCTTTAATCTAAAAAGGAAGAAAATTTCACTAAAATATTTATATCAAAGAAAAAAGACTTACGTAGGAGTCCTTTGCACCACTATTTCTCCTTCTCCTCTTTAAGAAATCGACGAATGTGCCTGTTGCTGTTCATGGCTAAATATCACACATTATTAGGTATTTCACTTGCACAACTCATGGTGTTACTCACCTGTTGACGACACCTCAGATCACAACAAAATATAACACTTTAAATGTACAATAAGACAAATTAAATACAATGTTTACAAAATTTGGCGCAAACGTTGGGTTAGTGATGGTAGCGGGGTTGGGTAGTTATGGCAATCCGTTATGATTAATATTGCGACTACCGATATCGTATAATCGATGGCAATAAAAACATTCGCTAATATTATTTTTGTTTAGTTCTATGTATATAAAATTAGGTACTTATATATTTATTTTATATATCTAAGCACCAATAAAATCCGCTTGTTATGGAAGGAAAGAAAACGTTTTGCTACTGAACCACCGCTATTGTTAAAAATATTGCTGCAGCTAAATTGCTCATTATTAAATATAAATAATATAAAAAGAAATAAAATTCTATCATTTATTATTTTATTTTATCTCATTATTAAGTTTTTATTTTATTATTTTAACTTTTTTTAAATTTGTTTTTTATATAAACAAAATAAAGTTGTATTCGTTATTAAAATCATTATAAACTTGTCAAAAATTTCATTTTACATTTTTTTTAACTCATATAGAAGTGTTAACATAGAAGTGTTCACTCTCCGATAACTCTTTTGCTCTTGTAAAAAATACACACGCCACCTATTGACCCTTAAGGGACCACTGGGTGGTCGATCCCTTTTCTACCCCGAAAGTGCCACCGGCCCCCTTGAGAACTACAGGGGAAGTCATAGGAGCTCTGATTACAACTTCTCTAACGAAAAGCAGCGATAGTAATCGGTTACATTTTCTTTACATGTAATGCATTTTTTCTCCAGGCCCCATTCGCCTGTTCGCCGCTGGGTTGTTTTTGTGAGAGCTGTGTTCGGAATTCTTTCGTGAGTTCTGCGAACTGCCGAAGCATACAAAAAACAAAAACAACGTGCTGCCAAAAACGCCACATAAACCCCCGCAATCTTACAAAAAAAATCATTTAAAATTAAAAAATTGCTTACTGATTGTATGGCATAGCTCCACACTTTAAACCAAAAGCGGATCCGATCGCATAATCGGTGCGGAAAAAATAATTAAGTGCCCCCAACCGGAAGTCGGTTGGGGCTCATCTTCTGGGCTTTCAAAGATTTCCACAAATAAAGCTTAAAATAAAAATATCAACTTGTTTGGTTAAAAACTGTGGGAATGGTTCATATTTTAATCCCGCAATTTCGCATTTTTTAAGAGTCCTGGGATAAGGACTCCGAAGGATCCGAATTTTAAAAAATCCTTTCTTAGTGCACACCTCCTCTAACACACGATTCAGACCCAATTTTTTCCAGAATTTTAGGTCTTATGGTTTGGGCTGGGGGAAGATGACGCAAATCGACATCTACTCTTTTATAGTAATACTCGATAAAAGAGACGTAATCATTGCTTCTAGAGTGGACGTCGTATGCATGAAATCCCAAAATCCCTAAGTATGGTATTTTCGGGTATTTTGTGTGAGGATCGGATCCTTGCTAATAGCAGGGTTGCATTTGGGGTGAATGACTTATCCGGAATGTAATTAAATTTCAAATCGATTAGCATGTAAATCTAGAATATAAACTGTTTTCTTAACATAAAAAGACATACCTCTTTCTCTAAAAGATAGCTCTCCAACAACCAATATGATAATTTTGGTTAAGATTTATGAAGTTAGAGGAAATAGTTTTTTTAGGTAACGAAAAGGTAAAAAATAACCAAATACTCTTGGCAATTTAGCTAACGTGGGGGTTTTTAGAAGGTATCAACAGTAGACAACTCTTATAAGGGAAACTCATATTTATGCGAAGCAATGTTTTGCTTTATTTATTTGACTAATTTAAGAAAAGACATCAAGAAAGGCAATTCGATATTACTGCATTTTACCCTTGATATTTTGTTTCAGTATTTTTGATTTCATTTATTTTTTACCTTGATTAGAATAATATTAATAATAACGAAGGCAGGTGGAAGGGGATGCCGAGATTTAAATTTTTTAAGCATTTCCATTTGTTTAAACAATATAAGGCACGTGTAAGGGAGAGCAAGAAAATCAATTGGTCTGAATATTTCGTTTTTTTTAATATTTTTAATGCGATTTGAATTTTAAAACACAAAAATCTGTAAGAAAATGTTTTTAATCTGTTGTGGAAATGTAAATTAAATATTCTTTTAGCAAAACGATATCAGTACTATCATGAATTTAATTCTAAGCGAATCTCACTTCCTTAAGCCTAGTACTCAGTTCGGCTAAGAGTTTTACTAGTCGAAAAATAATATTCATTTGTAGTGTGACCGAAGTTTTTAGAGTTCACCCGCTCTGCTTGTAGCATGGTCTTATTGTAAACCAGCTGGGTTCACAAACAACAAGCAAATTAACTGGCGCCAATTTTGAAATATTACAAAACGTTGAGCCGACCTGGTTGGCAAGCTTTAAATTTGCTGTTGGCATGAGGATATGTATTGCCGCAACTCCTACAGGCAATTTTCCATTGGTTTTTGGAGTTTTCATTCCATTTAAAAATTGCAGAGCTTGCAACCGATGTTCCTGGGGCAGTTTAATCTCGACAAAACCGAAAAAAATGTTGCTCACAAACTCTCTCTCTGAGCGGAACCCTTTTTTAGTTTTGCTTGTCGGTTTCGGTCCGACCGTTCGGCTCAACCGAACAAAGCAATCGGTCTTTCAATAACCATTCGTTGAGACCCTTTTAAGTTAACAGTCACCTAAAAGGGTTTCTAAAAGACTACTGTTAAATAAAAGTCAGAAAAATGGGTTTTCTCTAGAAAGGAAAAAGTATAGGCCTGCTTTGATATGTGCATAAATTTTACATAGGAAATCAATATAATTCTAAAATTGCATTGTACATATAAATGTATATAAAATTGTATTCTGAATTTAGGTTAGCTGCTATTTTTGTTTGCTTCAATATATTTATTGACTATATAAGGAACTATCTTTAATAAGAAATGCCATAAAGAAACGAATTACCTTTCAAATGAGCTATAAAAGGCAGATCGGTTCAAATAAACTACCTTAAGTCTTAAGATAAACAAGAGAGAACGCTATAGTCGGGTTGGTGTCCCGACTATTTAATACCCGTCACTCAGCTAAAACTAACGCTGTACTCGACTATAATTGTAGCTCAGCTAAAGGCTGTGCGAGGGAGATAGATATATATAGATATTTTGATTGCGTAAACCTTTTAAATGAATGGTCCGATTTGAAAAATGTGTTCTACATTTCGAAAGGTATAAATATACACAACAAAATTGCATTTATACATTTCGGAAATCTTTAAAGATGTGGGCCATTTAGTGGGCGTTAGAGGGGGCGTGGCGCTCGGCTGAAATAAACTTGTACTGCGTAGGAGGCCCAAGAATATGTGTGGAAAATCTCAACCTTTTAGCTTTTGTAGTTCCGATCTCAGCTTTCATACAGACGGACATGGCTAGATCGACTCGGCTAGTGACCCTAATCAAGAATATATACCCTTTTACTCTACGAGTAACGGGTATAAAAATGGCTCAAAGTATTCCAACCAAGCCTATTGCTACAAAATGGATCGCGCGTTCTTTCAAATCTTTCGAAATATTTTGAATAAAACCAAATAATGTTGTGAAGATATTCTTAAATAGTTAGGAATTGATTTAAAGCTACATAAACAAAATTTGAAACTGCTATAGGAGGTTTAACCTGTTAAAAAGCTCTAATTTTTCCTGCAGCAAAAAAGATTCGCTTCTTATTACGTGGATTTGGTTATTAATTACTACATAAGAAAGATATGCCAAAAGTGGAGTTTTGGAATATAAAATTATTTAAAATATGTAGAGTATTGGAATTTAATGGTAAATGGGCTAATCTTAAAGATTCAGCTTTAGAGAAAACACATTTTCCCTTACCCCTTTGAATTTTAATAATCAAAAAGCAATGTTACGACTGAAGCATTACCCTGCATTAGCACTGCGTCGACTGCGACGCCGGCAGAGCCTCGGCAGAAGCGACTCTCTCACCAACCCGTCTCTCTCAATCACCGTCACCGACGGATCCATGGTGGAACTATACAAGGTGATCTCGTCGCGAGAGCTGCCCTCTTTTGAGGACGTTATTTGTGCCAGTCTCTATCTAGCTTTCTCATTCTATCGCTTAAGAGAGACAGAGAGGTAAACATATTTAACGTCCTCAGCAGAGCTGACGAGACAACCTTGTATAGTTCCACCATGGTCCCAGCTAAAGGCTTTAGCTACCTTTTTGCCTCTCGCTTACTCCTATGCTTAGCTTGCAGATTTCGTCGTACTCTTTTTTGTTTTGTTTTATCTTTTTTGTTTAGGAAGTATTTATAATTATATTTATAAAGTTAATAATTTCCTTTTCATCTTTTTTATTTTCTTTTATCGGGTGAACTTCCGTTTAGCTCCAACCCCCGATTTCCTTCAAACTTTCAAAATCCACGTTATTTGGGGTCCTGATTATTGGAAAAATAGTCAAAGTTGGCGCAAATAACGGGATCATGGAAAATAACGGTAAAAACTGTTTTTCTTAAATATCTTCGAATATAATAACTTAATCAATAAGCTAGCTAGGAGAAATGAAAGCTAAATGAGTATTTTATGTTTTATACATTTTTCTGTAAAACTAATAGTTTTCGTTAAAAACGCAAAATAAGAATATTTTTTCACAATGTTTGAAAATAAAAAACCGTTGGAGCACACTTGCGTCATGTTGCCCGATATATCGCACGAAAGCCTCATCTGGTATCGGTGTGTCAAAATTTATATCGAATGTCTCTCGATGTATTAGCGATGATACTACCTGAGCACGAGAATGGCATTACATTTTTTAGGAAGAGCATTTCAGTTCTCGTAGTTAAATATAACATTTAGAAAACAAAATAAAATACAAATTATAAAACGGAAATAAAATGTATTAACAAAAAATACATATAAATCATTTATAAAGTCGCAGGCAAAAATTTTTTTGAACAAAAATCGCGGCGCTTTCCTCGTCCGTACCGTACTTTTAAAAGCTTATCCAGCTTTCATTGAGGGCATCCGTTCCATTTCCTTTTTTCGAGGAACATGAACACGATACATCGTATAAAAAGGCAAAATAGGTCCATCACTAGATTAGAAGGTAAAATGCTGTTATCGACTAATCGAAAATTATATGTCGCCATTTTTTGGCGGGATATTGCAGTATTTTAAAATGTTCACACCCAATTTAAAATACTTCTTTTAGTTTTTCCTCGAAAACCTTTATGTTTACGAAGAAAATGATTAATACTACCACCAACCTACTTGAATTGTCATCAATTGTAATAAATGGATTTAACAATAAAATGCAGACTGACGTTGTATATACAGATTTCAGTAAAGCCTTTGACTCTGTTAACCACTCTCTTCTTTTATTCAAATTAGATTTGCTTGGGTTTCCATGTAATCTATTAACTTGGATTTCAAGCTATTTGAATGGGAGGACTCAGAGGGTTATATTTAAGAACGCTGTTTCAAAAACGATCCATGTGACATCTGGAGTACCTCAGGGTAGTCATTTGGGCCCTTTGCTGTTTACTTTGTTTATAAACGATCTTCCCTCTATTGTAACACATTCTCGTGTACTAATGTATGCTGATGATGTTAAGCTTTGTTTGACATATAATAATATCAGACATTGATCATTTTCAAGTATGGTGTGAGTATAACCTCTTAAATTTGAACTGCCTAAAATGCAACGTAATGACCTTTTATAGGGTTACCCCTACCTTTATTAGTTATTCTACCTCCCTTGTCCGTCCTATATTGGAATATTGTTCTTCGGTTTGGAGCCCACAATACCAAGTCCACATTGACCGTATAGAGTCGGTACAAAAAAAAGTTCTCCTTTTTGCCCTTCGTAGTTTGAACTGGGATCAAAACGTAAGGCTACCTTCCTACCAGAGTAGATTATTATTGCTTAATTTACCGACACTTGCAAATCGTAGAAAAATGCTTGGTACCATTTTTATGCATAATCTTATAAGAGGTGATATTGATTCTGTAGAACTTGTTAGCCGCCTAACTTTTAATGTTCCCGTTAGACTAACACGTAATTATCATCCTCTTAATTTACCTCGATGTACATCAAATTTTGGTCTGCACGAACCCTTTCGCGTTCTATGTAATAACTATAACGTTCTTTATCATTTAATTTGCACATCAACTTCTATCCCGGTATTAAAAACTAACATTTTAACTCATTTGCTTCACTCCTAACTGCATGTTTTTTTCATTATTTGTCTCGTATTTATTGGTTTTATGTATTCTTCCTCGCGAACTCGCATTTTTGATACGCGCCCCGCGCGTAACAAGCACGTGCTTGGTGTCGTTGGGCCACTTGTTTGTACTTCTCGTAGTGCATCAACGTCCATCATATAATACACAAAAGATCCGTTTTATAAATACTTCTGTTTTTGTCTAAAACATTTTTTGATTTTTCTTTTATTTTCGGAAAAAACTGCAAAAAACCGAAAATTTTAAGATTTTTACCGTTATTTTTCAAGATTCCGTTATTTGCGCCAACTTTGGCTATTTTTCCCGTAATCAGGACCCAAAAACACGTCAATATGGAAAGTTTGAAAAAAATTGGGGGTAGGAGCTAAACGGAAGTTTATCCCTTTTATCTTTGTTGTTTTGAAAATAAAAAAGTAAAATATTTAAGCATTTTATTAAAATAAAGAAAATTTTCTAAGACAAACATTTTTTTTTCAAGAAAAGTACTTTCTAAATTTTAGGAAAATTTCTCAATTTGATGGCAATTTTTCAAGATTTAAATTTTAGAAAATTCTTTTTCAAAAAAATACGGTAAATCGCCATCGACGGAAATCCATGGCGAATTTCTTGATTTAATGGCGATTTCGGGCTGTTTTTTTTTTAGAGTGTAGGGCCACAAACTATGCTACTTTTACAGAAATGTTTGTAATGAAATCGCCTACTGCCTGAACCTACCGTATGTTGCAATTTGTGTTAAAGGTATTTTTATGAGGGAAGCCAAAATATTTCAAATTTAAGTGCTTCAACGGCCCAGTATGTAGGCCGTTCGCTCCTCGCGCGGGAGAACCGGGTACGATTCTCACCGACGGACAAGTAAAAATGTAAGTTTTTTTCATAAGGATACAATATTAACTAATCACAATTTTCTACATTCCACACCCCCCGCAGTACGACAGTCAGTCACTGATTACGGGAAAAACAGTCAAAGTTGGCGCAAATAACGGGATCATGGAAAAAGCCGGTAAAAACCGTTTTTCGTGTATATTTTTGAATATATTTACTTAATCAAAAAGTTCTCCAGGAAGAAATGAAAAGTTTTAAAAAATGAATAATTTATGTTTTATACATTTTTCCTGTAAAACTAATAGTTATACCCGTTACTCGTAGAGTAAAAGGGTATACTAGATTCGTGCAAAAGTATGTAACAGCTAGAAGGAAGCGTTTCCGACCCCATAAAGTATATATATTCTTAATCAGGGTCACTAGCCGAGTCGATCTAGCCATGTCCGTCTGTCCGTCTGTCCGTCTGTCTGTCTGTCTGTCTGTCTGTCTGTCTGTCTGTCTGTCTGTCTGTCTGTCTGTCTGTCTGTCCGTCTGTATGAACGCTGAGATCTCAGAAACTACAAAAGCTAGAAGGTTGAGATTTCCCACACATATTCTTTGGCTTCCTACGCAGCGCAAGTTTATTTTAGCCGAGCGCCACGCCCCCTCTAACGCCCACAATCGCCCACTAACGATTTTAAAATGGGTCCTGCGCCCACATCTTTAAAGATTTCCGAGAAGTATAAATGCAATTTTGTTGTGTATATTTATACCTATCGAAATGTAGAAGACATTTTTCAAATCGGACCATTCATTAAAAAGTTATACGCAATCAAAAATTATATATCTATCTCCCTCGCACTCCATTTAGCTGAGTTACGATTATTAGTCGGGACACCAACCCGACACAGCGTTCGCACTCCCTTTAGCTGAGTCACGGGTATTAGATAGTCGGGACAACAACCCGACTATAGCGTTCTCTCTTGTTTTCTTTAAAAACGCTAAATAAGATTACGTTTTCACAAGAAAAATAAAAAACCGTTGGAGTGCGATATGTCGCACGAAAGCTTGTTGTTATATCGGTGTGTCTATAATGATATCGATGTCACTTCATGTTTTAGTGATGGTACGTGTTGCGTCGGCAACTTAAATATCGCCGCCGCGACCATGCATCTTGTCCCATTCGCACTCACAATTCATCGCCCCGTACTCAACGCGCCCAAAACCGCGGTGGCGCCGATGCGCCCCTGCAAGATCGCGAAAATTTTCGAGAATTTACCGCTTTGAAGCCGCGGTACTGACATCTCTTTCTCTCTTGCACGTCTCCGCTGCCAAAGCCACGCAGTGAAGTTGCGCAGTTGTAAAAAGTTGGTGAACGGCGTAGACGTGCGAGCAGACAAGGAGAGCACAAATGTAAGATAATATGTAAATGAATTAACACAAATGCTAACATGAAATAAAGATTTCAGTTGTTATTTTTCTGATCGACTGTTTCACAAATTGAACTACTCGAAGTCTGTGTTTTACGTGGAAGGAACGTCTCTCGCACCAGTCTCAAGCCAACAGTACGAATAAAGTCTATATAAAAAGTATAAGCTAAATATAAAAGTTCTCTATCCAACAACCTTCAGTTGTAGTAGTTAAAAATAAAGGTAACAAAACAAAATAAAATATAAATTTTAAAACGGAAACCAAAGTGATAAAAACGGCACTTCTAATCGCGGCGATTTTTGGTAAAAAAAATTTTTCCTGCGGCGAACTACCTCTTCGCCTACAAAAAAAAATACCATTTTGAGGTCTTCGCATTTCGAGCTTTAAATCAGCGGTCGGCAGCGTCCTATTAAGTGAGCATAGGAAATTGATCTGCTAATTCTCTGCCTCTCACTTATTCTGTACAGCAGCGATCTGCACACGCACACTGATAAGCTGCCCCGTACAATTTACTCACACAAATATAAAACAAAAGGTAATTGTATGTGTGTGCCTACCGGGGGGGTAGGGTCTTTGGCACCAAAAAATCGACAAACTTTGCGATTTTTTCTATAAAAACTGGTTGGATAGATTTAATTCAACCCTTTTGTATATTATTAAGTGTCATTTAAATAACATCCACAAATTGGTCTAGCCGATACTATCGGCTAATATATCGGTAGCAAAGCGATTGCTGGAACACTGCACCTCCGCTAAAAATGATCGGATTTCCATATTGTTTTTACATTTCGCTTAAGAATTAGAAAAAACCCGCCCCCTGATAAGCCTTTTTATTAATTTTTTATTTTTGAGAATTTTTTCGAGATTTCAAAGTTAAAAATGCGTTTTTCACCTAAAATATGTGACTGATTAATTTTAGCATAGCTTTTAAAGTTTTTGTCCAATAGACTTAAAACTTGTTTTGTATAATCTTAAGATGTTAATCTACGATACTGCAGTATTTTTATATGTTCACCACCTTTTTCAAATACTTCTTTTACATTTTTCTCGAAAACCTTTATGTTTACGTTTCCGTTTTATAAATATCTTCTGTTTTTGTCTAATAGGGTCTTCCCACAGAGCTCCATCCACCATCTACCATCCGTTGAACGGATGGTCCGTAAGGTTTTGCCGTTCCGAAAATTTCCCAGTTAGTCCGCCATCCAATTTTGACGGACTTTGACGGGCTCTTTTATGCGATAGTTGGGCGATGTTTTCTCGGTGCAACTCTGAATTCTTCCTCTTGACTGTGAAAATTGGAACGATGTCTGCAAGAAAAAATCAAATCGATGGCGGGAAAAAATGAAATATTGCTTCAGCTCATTGTTTTTTGGGTCTTTTTGAATTATTTGTAGTTTGTTATGAGCGGAAAAGCGTTCGCGAGCAGGTTGCTATGTGTGGGCCAAAATGTGCGTACGAAACCATCAATGTTTGCAGCAAAGTGTCAAAATATGTTCTGCACTTCGTAAATATAACTAATATTAATTAAAAGTGTACTTTGTACTCCTATAAAGTTCCAAAGTTGCTATAATTTACCAAAAACAGTATTAATTTGGTTTTGTTTACAAATTTTTCATATTAATATTGGCTAGGCAGAGGCGTAGTAAGAGCGGAGTGTGGGGTACGGGAGGTTAGGCTCCCCCCAGTCAGCAATATGTATGCATACTCGTTGTAGGATATGTTATAAACGTTCAGATGTGTTTTTAAACTATTTTCTTAATCTAATTATTGTATTATTCTACAGTAAAATTAGGAGAGCGCAATTTTACAACAGTTTTCCCGAGTTGAAATCCCCCTTCGTTAATGTTGAGCTGAGCAACTGCTCTTCAGTCAGCTGTTATTGGATGGTAGATGGTGGATGGAGTTCTGTGGGAACACGAGTTTCACATTCGTCAAAAATCCCAACCGTTTCTAACGGATGGACTCTATGGGAAGAGGCTATAAAACATTTTTTGATTTTCTTTTTATTTTCCGAAAAAACAGCATAAAGAAAACAGGAAAGTTTGAACAAAATTGGGCTTAGGAGCTAAACGGAAATTTACTTTTAGTTATTGTTTGCGAAGTGCAGAACATGTACTGATACTTCGCTGCAAACATTGATGTTTTCGTTCGCAGAACAAACAATAAAGAAAGGAAAATTTTCGGAACGGCAAAACCTTATGGCCGTTCAACGGATGGTGGATGGATCTCTGTGAAAAGACGCTATTATTAAACGCTGTTATTAAATTGATAAGGAATTAATATCTAGTCTTTGCTTTTTAGACAGAACACTGTAGATGTTGTTCTTCCTCCATGGATGCAGGTGTTTTGGCATCAGCTGTTGCGATTTTAAGCGCGCGTGTGCAGAGGGCATGTCTGAACAGGGTATTGCGTCGAGTACTATCGATACATTGATAATGTTGTACATTTTTCACATCCCTAATCCATAATTTTGTAATTGGAATTACGGGCTGCGCAACTAGCGACACAATCCCACAATGGATTCCTCCACCAGTCTGGCGGACAAGTTGGCGTCCAAAGCAGCTAGCAGCAACTCACTAGACAGCAGCTCCAAGTCCAGTTCTCTGGGCTCCAAGCACGGTAGCGGGGAGAACGGTGCTCTGCGGGACACGCCCTTCGGTTACCTGGACGGCGAGGAGGACCAAGACCAGAAGAACGACGTGACCTACGTGTGTCCCTACCGCGGGCCCGTGTTCGGGGCTCTTACCATTACTAACTACCGTCTTTACTTCCGGTCGCTTCCTCTGCGGGATCAGGAGCCACCAGTGGTCGTCGACGTGCCACTCGGCGTTATTGCTCGCGTGGAGAAGATAGGCGGTGCCACGTCGCGGGGCGAAAACTCCTATGGCATCGAAATCTTCTGCAAGGACATGCGTAACCTGCGCTTCGCCCACAAGCAGCAGAATCACTCGCGCAGGACGGTGTTCGAGAAACTGCAGGCCAACGCTTTTCCACTCTCGTACAGTGGACGCCTCTTTGCCTTCGCCCATGCGGCGGCAAACTCGGTTAACGGAAACGGCGGATGGGACGGATGGATGGTGTATGAACCGCTGGCAGAGCTACGGCGATTGGGCGTTCCCAACGACATGTGGCGGGCTACCAAGCTGAACGAGTCTTATGCCATTTGCGACAGCTATCCGGCCGTGTGGGCTGTCCCTAAGGCGGCTTCCGATGATTTTCTGAGGCGAGTGGCAACATTCCGCTCTCGTTGCCGCCTGCCGGTGCTGTCCTGGATGAATCCTCGGACCCAGGCGACCATCACTCGGTGCTCCCAGCCCCTGGTGGGCGTGAGTGGCAAGCGAAATTCGGACGATGAGGCATACCTCAGTTTTATCATGGAGGCGAACGCACAGTCGGACAAGTTGACTATCATGGACGCGCGGCCAAGCGCCAATGCTATTGCCAACAAGGCTAAGGGTGGGGGTTACGAGTCGGAGGACGCTTACAAGAACGTGGAAATCAACTTCCTCGACATCCACAACATCCACGTGATGCGGGAGAGCCTACGCAAGGTTAAGGAGGCCTGCTTTCCCACAACCGACGACTCGAAGTGGCAGACGGCTATCGACAGCACTCTGTGGCTGAAGCACATCCGGTGCATCCTGGCCGGCGCCGTCAGAATTGTGGACAAGGTGGAGACCATGAGCACATCCGTGGTGGTTCACTGCTCTGACGGCTGGGATCGCACAGCACAGCTGACGGCCCTTTCGATGCTGCTGCTCGATCCCCACTATCGTACTGTGCGCGGCTTCGAGGTGCTTATCGAGAAGGAATGGCTTTCTTTTGGACACAAGTTCCAGCAAAGGGTTGGTCACGGCGACAACAAACACTCGGATGCAGATAGATCACCAGTTTTTTTGCAATTCATCGACAGCGTGTGGCAGGTTAGCCAGCAATTTAACAACGCATTTGAGTTTAATGAGCATTTCCTAATAACCATCGTGGATCACCTGTACTCGTGCCGTTTCGGAACCTTCCTCTGTAACACTGAAGCCGAGCGTGTGACCGAAGGTAAGTTGCATTTATAGTTGCATTTTCTTGAAAATGATTTACATATATTTTTAGATCTGAAACATAAGACCACATCCCTGTGGACGCATATAAATTCTTCGTTGGACCAGTATTTAAATCCCTTATTCCCTTCGTTCACGCACGGGGCTGAGCTGGTGCTTCGCCCCATAGCTAGCGTGCGGTCTGTCCGCCTATGGAAGGGTTTATACTGTCGCTGGAATCCTGGTCTATGCGCCCCACAGCATGGTTGTCAGCGAACCCGCGAGCTGCTCTCCAAGCAGGATCAGCTCTTCAAACTTGTCAATGAGCTGCGCCTTAAGTCCAACAACCGCAGTAATAGCATGCAGACAACTACCAGACTGGCCTCGCCTATGCACTAATAGTATTCCTTTTTTAATTTCCCCTACATGTAAGCATAAGTAATCTTATTACGAACTATTGCCCAATTCCAAATGCAACAATGGATTTTTAAATTAGAAAACAAGTCGGTAACACAATATGTTAATTCCCTATTGAGTTTTAGTTTTTCAATTACCGAACTAATTAAAAACAAAGTTATGTGTAATTGCCTTTTCTTAAATTACACAGGTCGACAAAATCAAGACTTTTTCTTGGCCCAAGAATAAACGCTACAAAACCTAAAAGAATGTTAGCTGTAGATTACTACCTCATCCTTGGAAACTTTCCAACACGTCGAAGTTTTTAGAAATCCGTGGTCAAAGTTACAAATTTTCGATTTTTAGGCACTTTTTGCGGCTTAATAGTAAAAAAAACCTTTCGCAGCCCAGAGCCACAATTTAGCGGAAAAGGTACTTTGAACCTTTAACTCCAAGAGTGTCCAATCACAAAGCTGGGCGACCTCTATTTCTTTAGCTACAATCGATTTTACAGAAGTACTTTTTGTCACTTTTTTTCATCTATAGTAGCCTGATATTTTTCTTGTTGAACTGAGACCCGTACACATACAATACATTAAAAATATCAGGCTACTATAGATGAAAAAAAGTGACAAAAAGTACTTCAGTAAAATCCATTGTAGCTAAAGAAGTAGAGGTCGCCCAACTTTGTGATTGGACAATCTTGAAGTTAAAGGTTCAAAGTACCTTTTCCGCTAAATTGTGGCTCTGGGCTGCGAAGGGTTTTCTTACTATTAAGTCGCAAAAAGTGCCTAAAAATCGAAAATTTGGAACTTTGACCACGGATTTCTCAAAACTTCGACGTGATAGAAAGTTTCCAAGTATGAGGTAGTAATCTACAGCTAAAATCCTTTCTGGTTTGGTAGCTTTTATTCTTGGGCTTTTTTTTTGTCGACCAGTGTTATTCGTGCTGTTTAAATTTTAGAAAAATCGCAGTGGAACCACACGTTTCTACATTTTAATCACTAGGCGGTATAACAGAAAATAAATCTTGAAAAAACTTGCTGGATATCAAAAGATATCATTTTTATGATCTTGATTTGGACGGATATGTATGTACCTTTTCATTGGTCTATTTTATATGATGTTTTGCTTTATCCGTTAACAGTAATTTGAAACTGCTTTCAAGATGTATGTGCGTAAATAATATTAATGGCCGTTTTACTTTATTTTGCCTGCCGGGACAACGGAGCGATAAACAAAAAATGGTTTACTCGTCCTTATGTTAGCGCAGGTAGGGACAAATTTTGTCTCGGTACTTCATCCAACGTGCAAAATTTGTGCGGTTGGATTGTGCGCAAATGTTGCCAGACATTTGAGCGTTGTCAATCTGGTTCCACTCTTCATTCGAAAACAGGTGATTCTATTTACAGTTAAATACAAATCAAAATTGTTAATGTCATCCAATTGATTTTAAAATGAATTCCCGAGCGATTTATCTTCAAACTCTGTGGGAAATCGTCGAATTGTCTGAAGTGCGAACCTATCGGCGCAGATATCACGACCAAAGAAATTACTTCGAACATTACAGTGATGAAGAATTTGTTAAAAGGGTTCTCTTAAGAAAAAGCGGTAAAATTTGTTTTACAAAAAAATGTTTTGCGACTTGAATTTAAAGTAAAGCAGTAAGTGCATTCACTTGATTTAACTAATTCCATATAATCACAAACCATTATTATCGGGAAACGATAATACATGGGTTAAGCTTCTAATAGCTCTTAGATTCTACGCAAGCGGCAGTTTTCTTATAACTGTAGGCAATTTTTGTGGTGTTAGCGTGGCCACTGCCAGTTAAGGGCGTTAATTTTGCTATAGCGTCTTTTTCAAAACAATTAATGAAGTACCGGCGTATTAAAGATCTTCAAGAAAATGTTGTTGATTTTTATAAATTAGCCAAGTTTCCGAAAGTCCAAGATAGGAGCCATAGATTGCACGCATGTAAGAATTCAATCTCCCGGAGGCGATTCCGAAGACACCAGTTCTACAAGAATTGTGTCCTGTTCATCGGTATAATTTTTACCGCGAAACTTTCTTTCTGCCGACATTGTTTTTTATTAGTTTGAAATTTTGTTTATATCATCAGCTGTTTGTATGACTGTTTTATGGTATTTTTCGATAGTTTTTCGATTAATTTTTGACAATTAGTTAACTCTTCTATTGTGGGGCTGCCACCCAGACTCAAATTAGTGCGCCTTTTATTTGGAGTTTTAAATGACGGACGAGAAAACGAAAACTGATTTGCCACTGGGATAAATTTATCCTTCTATTAGCTAAATTTTACTTTGCAGGACGGACGAGAAAACGGCCCTAAGTGTTTCAGAAAGTTTATTACATATTAACTTAATAGCGTATATTGTAGGGTAATAGAGTATATTGTATTCGTGCAAAAGTATGTAACAGGGAGAGCGAAGCGTTTTCGACCCCATAAAGTATATATATTCTTGATCAGCATCACTAGACGAGTCCATCTAGCCATGTCCGTCTGTCCGTCTGTTTTTTGAGCTATCGGGATGAAACTTTCCCAAAAGTCTTCTTTCTATTGCAGGTAGTATATATGTCGGAACCGACCGGATCTGACAACTATATCTTATAACTCTCATAGGAAGGAAACGTTAAAAAAATACTAGCTTCAGTGTTTTTTCAAATATTACCTTCTACTCTTGGGAATATTATTATACCCTTGTAGAGGGTATTATAACTTCAGTCAGATGTTTGCAACGCAGTGAAGGAGACGTTTCCGACCACATAAAGTATATATATTCTGGATCAGCACCAATAGCCGAGGGTATCTAGGCATGTCCGTCTGTCTGTCTGTCTGTCCGTCTGTCCGTTTCTATGCGAACTAGTCTCTCAGTTTTAAAGCTATCGCGATGAAACTTTCCCGAAAGTCTTCTTTCTATTGCAGGTAGTACATATGTCGGAGCAAGCTGGATCGGACCACTATCTTAAGGCTCCCATAGGAATATTCAAACAAATATAAGAAAATTAATTGTAACTTTGTAGGAAGTAGGCGCTTTGATTCTTGACTACTTATGTATAAACAAAATTAAAATAGAAACGGTGAATCTGGAATCCCTGGAACTGCACCGAGTGAGCATTACTTTATCTACAAGGGTATATAAGCTTCGGCTGGCCGAAGGTAGCTTCCTTTCTTGTTTTTTATATATTTCTGAATTTCGAATTAAATATTTAAAAAATCGGATCACTATATCATATAGCTGCCATAGGAACGGTCGAAAAATTAAATGGAAATTATCAGGAAAAAAATTATATCTTTGTTGATTTTTATTACACTCTCTTCTACTCTGGGTTATGACTATTTTTAAATTTTACCAAATTTCGATTTTAATTTTAAAAAGATCGAACTACTATATCATATCAAATAAAAACACCTCTTAACGAGGTAAAAAACTAGTGACGATCGCACCTTCAACATACAAAAGTTCTGATATCAACATTTGTGACGAAAAATTATTACACTCGTCATTAAATAGACTTTCTAATCTTTTCTCATTCGGCCCGCCCTAGCAGACTATTCCAGCCTTTTTCCCTTCACAGGCATTTTCTATTGCAGCGTGCCGAATAAAAAAATAAAAATAAATCACAAATGTTGATATCAGAACTTTTGTATGTTGAAGGTGCGATCGTCACTAGTTTTTTACCTCGTTAAGAGGTGTTTTTATTTGATATCAGAAGTTTTTGTTTGTTTACATTTGCTCTCATAGGAGCTAATATATACATTTAAATTTAAATTGGTCAATCATAATTTGTAAGCCATTGTATTTAAACAAATTAAGTTAAAAAGTATTTCAAAATACCTTTTAAACGAGGTATGGCACATGTCTGTACCTTTAGTAGTGTAGAACTTACAAACTAACGAAATTTAGCCATTTTTAGCTTTTTTCCCGCTAAAGTAGCGGCTTTTTCCAAAAGTCGTAGAACAAAAGATTCCTATATGGAACTCTTAATTGCAAATTTACTGATTCCATGACCCTAAAATACAGTTCGGATACCCTCACACAAAATTCAATACTCAGGAAGCTTTAGTTGTTCGAGCTGGCAAAAGTGGCTATTTTCGTATAAAAATAACTTTTAAACGTGACTTTTTACAGTAATGTGTTATATACCAAAATTTAAGGAATCTCAATGGCTATACAGTTTAAAGTTTTCAAGAAAATCGTTAGAGCCGTTTTTGAGAAAAATAAAAAAAAGCTAAAAAAATAGTTTTAAAAAATTGTCTTTTGTTCATATCTTTTTAATTATTACATTTACACAAATTGCATATAGAAGGCGTTTATAGCATTTAAAAATACCTTTCAAACAAGATGCAGCACAAGTCTGTAGCTTTAGTAGAATAGAAGTTACGGTTTTCCGAATTTTAGCTATTTATAGCTGTTTTCCCGCTAAACTAGCGAGTTTTTCCAAAAGTGGTAGAACAAAAGTTTTTTATATCGATGGGATGAACGTCATATTAAATTTTCAAAACTTAAGAAACATGTTTTGGACAAACTGACAAACTGACAAACTGACAAACAGAATTAAATTTTCATTTTGGGAAGAAGAAGGAAATCTTATTTTGGCTATAACTTTTGAACGGAGCTTCGGATTTTGACAAATGACCCCTCATTCGACGGGTATTTTCAAAAGGAATACAACTAAAACATTGCGAGGGGGCATTTATCCCCACCGGCCCCAACAGCTCCAAATTTCGAAATTTTCATTTTTTCACTTTCACCGCTCTCTCTCCCAAGCCAATTGATTTTCTTAAAGTCTTGGTATGCAATCCTTTAAGTATTTGCAATACCTTTCGATTGGTGTATTACTCATTACGATCGGACTATCACAGCAGATTTTCAATTTTGCGGCTATATAATAGTAGTCGCCTTCGCACACTCTCCTGGTGCGCTTCGTCACTACATGGACTGCCGTCCATAGTGATAGCTGCCATAGAAACGATAGAATGATCTGCAAGGGTAGCTTCTTTTCTTGTTATGTTTGGTTTTGGGTGGAAAAGACTAAAAGAAAGGTTAAAATATATAATCCTCCTTGGACCCCGATTTCTTCTGATTATCATAATAAAACAAGAGAGAACGCTATAGTCGGGTTGGTGTCCCGACTATCTAATACCCGTCACTCAGCTAAAGGGAGTGCGAGGGAGATAGATGCGTATAACTTTTTAATGAATGGTCCGATTTGAAAAATGTCTTCTACATTTCGATAGGTATAAATATACACAACAAAATTGCATTTATACTTCTTGGAAATCTTTAAAGATGTGGGCGCAGGACCCATTTTAAAATCGTTAGTGGGCGATTGTGGGCGTTAGAGGGGGCGTGGCGCTCGGCTAAAATAAACTTGCGCTGCGTAGGAAGCCAAAGAATATAAGTGGCAAATCTCAACCTTCTAGCTTTTGTAGTTTCTGAGATCTCAGCGTTCATACAGACACACAGACGGACAGACAGACGGACAGACGGACATGGCTAGATCGACTCGGCTGGTGATCCTGATCAAGAATATATATAGGTTATAGGGTCGGAAACGCTTCCTTCTAGCTGTTACATACTTTTGCACGAATCTAATATACCCTTTTACTCTACGAGTAACGGGTATAAATACACATGCATGGTTATGATCATTTTTACGCGGTTGTGAGGACTAGTTCCCAATAATACCAATTACTCAGATGTTAGGTATTTTAAATTAGTCTTATTTTGACTAAAAAGGAAAAGGGTACATATAAGGGGGATTCCCCAAACTGTTGAATTGCTGAATTGTTGAAAATTCAACAAAAAATTTCAACAATTAAGGGAACGACCCAAAATGGTTCCTGTTGAATTTTCAAACAGCTGTTATTTGTTGAAAAGTTTCACGGAACTTAAAGCATGTAAAATTTGAATTATTATTGCTAGTTACTGTCTAAAAGTGTTACCAAGGTAAAAAGAACCACAAATATGCTTTCTAAGTTGATTTTAAAATAAATAATGCGTACTGGTGATACTAAAATGTTACGGAGTTGCCACGACTTTTAAAAAAAGGTGACAACTCTGGTTTTTCAGTAATTCAACAAAATTTTCAACAGCCCCGAGGCTGTTGAATTGCTGAAATTTCTGAAAGTTGCCTTTGTATGGAACCGCTGATTAACAGCTGACCAAAATTCAACAATTCAGCAATTCAACAGTTTAGGGAATCCCCCTATATACATATATGATTTTTATCAGTGTTTGAAATGCTGAGATATAAGCAGCAAAATCTGTTAAATTTTAGCTTTGGGGTGCTTTGACTACTTGAAAGCCTTACAAAAATAATTTACTTCGGATTTGGCTTTTTGATAAACTTACAGCCAACAGTAAAAGCAAAGCCCGAATAGGCAAAATGCTGGATTTTTGGATTGCCAGCTAGCTGAATTTCAAGCTAGCTGAAACAGCAGCTAAATTTCTGCTTTTGTAGATTTTGAAATCAGGCACATATGGGGGTGTCACAGAAATTATTTCCAACCGAAATCCGTTAAAGTTCTTACGTGCATCAATGCAAAATCCAACCGTCTTCGGTTGGAAGAGATTTCTGTGACACCCCTGATATAGTATGTTTCTGACAGGTTGATTTGCTTAATTTCAATGTTACATTAAATGTTTTTGTTACAGAAAAATACGGTTAAATAGATTTAAAAAACGACGGATTGCTAGACATAACCCTTTTTATTCATATTCATCGTTTTGGAAAAGCGTATCAAAGTATCTATTGCAGCATCTAAAAAATTTGGGTTTAACTTGACTAGCAATATGTTTTCCAGTGTTTCTTCACTCAGTCGATTTCTGTTGTCGGTAAGGACCAACTTTAAAGTCGAAAATGCTCGTTTAATAGTAACCTGAGAAAAAAAGAAAAGGAAAAAAATATATAGTATTTTAGTTTTATTTAAAGTAGGAAAATATATATAAAAAAAAATAAAAATATATAACAATTTTTTATAGCAAACGTTAGGAAAGCATACTTGTTTTTTATAGCAAACCCGGAAACTTTGAAATTCAATTACAAGGGAACCATGGCCGACCGCCAAGTTCTTTTTGCACGTAAATTCTTAAGAAATCGCGGTCCATCGAGGATAATTTTTTTGCGAAATTCGGGGTGAGCCCGCTAATAAATACATATTATTACCGAGTTCTCTCTTGTTATACCCTTGCAGAGGGTATTATGATTTCAGTCAGAAGTTTGCAACGCAGTGAAGGAGACGTTTCCGACCCTATTCAAGCTTTGGTATTTTTTGAAATATTAACTTCTTCTCTTGGGAATGTTATTTTTTAAATATTTAGAAATTTCGAATAAAATTTAGAAAAAATCGGGACACTATATCATATAGCTGCCATAGGAACGGTCGGAAAATTAAATGCAAATTAATAGGAAAATAATTATTGCTTCGTTAGTTTTTATTGTATTCTCTTCTACTTTAGGATATGACTCTTTTTAAATATTTCCGAATTTCGGTTTTAATTTGATCAAAATTGAACTACTATATCATATAGCCGCCATAGGAACGATTGGAAAATTAATGAGAAATAATGGAATATTGAATATTTTTGCGATTTGTTAATTAATATGAATGATCTGCAAGGGTATATAAGCTTCGGCTTGCCGAAGCTAGCTTCCTTTCTTGTTTTTCTTTCGACCTTAGGTGACTCAAACCTTGCAGCACTCTACTCATTTGTACAGATGGCCAACTGTGGCGTGCACCAATTCATTCATAAAAACTACTACTTACAGGCGTCTGCGCGTTGGACTTCTCACGTTAAATCACACTTCGACACCACACCCCTCCAATCCATTCGGCTTTGCGCCAAAATAAAATCACAGTTGCCTCAGTACGATTTCGCACGTTCATTAGAACAGTCGTGTTTTGTTGGTCGGTAGGAATCCAAAAAGTTTATTTTTGAAATATAGAAAATTGAGCGTATAAAATTATAGGGTTCCGTAATAGACATTAGGTATGTCAACTAAGGTCTGTGGGGAGCTGGTACTTTTGTGCTTTGTGAGCTTGTGCTGCTGCAAATTTGAACCTGGAGAAGTGCTCCTGGTCATCGCCTGTCCACCCCTTCCCCTCGAAGCTAAAGATGAGTGCTTAGCATTGGCAGACAGCGTGCGTGAGCAGCGTAGGAAACTGGAACTGGCGGGGATCTTCCCCGGGGACTATGTCTTAAAGGTCCATGTGATGCACGAGCTTTTCAACTACTGGACCATGCTAGACGCACTTCCACATTTGAGAGGCCAGACACGTCTATTAGGACCTCGCACGGAATGGATTATATGGTGTCAACACAACACGCGTTTGACCTCGCTGCGCGGCCTGCTCGAGCAGCTGAGTCGCCAAAACCCCAGGGAGGTGAGTTTTTTCACCTGGCGGTCAATCCTGTGCCTGTACCGACGTGCTTTCTCCAGCTCTCCTTTTACGGTCACGCCCTGTACGATTCGGAGGCCACCATTATACACCATTTCTTGAGTTACAAGGACCGCTTTCCCTATCCCATGTTTAGCGCCGGAGTTATCTTCACAGGTGTTATGCTGCGCAGGTAAAAAGTTTTTAACTATCTAAAGAAAAAATGCATTCTCTTTAAACTTTGCTTCCATATGTATATGTATAACAATTTTGCATTGGTCAGGACGCAAAATTCCGATCGGCCTTACAAAAGCAAAAAAAAAGTTCAAAAAATTGAATAAAAGTCAACCGAAAAATCCTTAAAAATGGCCAATTCTCTGCTGTCGCACGCGACGTTCGTACGCTTTGCAGGTGAAAAAAACCATTTTCCTGGACATTTTTTCTTTTGGCACTAAGCCCAAATGAAAGGTCTTGATTAGCACTAAAATATGTGCTAGGGCTGACCTTGGGACATTTTTCGTTTTTAAGATATATAAAAAAACCAAGACTTTCGCACGCGACACCAATAGAAGTGACTTTTTTGACTTCCTGCTTAACTTTCGATTGTAACAAAACGTGAAGGAATATTATAATGCAGTTAATTTTATAGTGTTCCTTGTTCTTTCTTTAAAATGTATTGTGTTAGGTTACATGTTGCTACATGTTGCACGCGACAGTTTTTTCCGTCATTTTCTTAGGTGGTTTTTCTGTAACCTTAACGTAAAAAAACCGTTTAAGAGCCACTTTAAAAAATACGGAAAAATTACAAAAAATGAGTTTTTTGCCCATATAAAAGGTACTGTCCTGGAAAATTATTCAAGGATACTTAAATTACACTGTGCAGCATTTTTAGTGCTTTTTAAATTTACCTCGATGGATGCTATATTTTTGGATTCGTTACGAATTCCCAAGTTAAACTGCGTTTTCTAAAAAGTTCCCCGACGCAAGGATTCTTAGCAAAAGGACCTCAAAGTTCGAAAAATTCTGAAATTGGCCAACTTTGCGGAGCTCTCAGAGGCAAATGGATGCATGGTTTGATTCGATGTTAAAGTTTTTTAAAAGATGCACCCTTTATCTTTAAACCCCATACTTAAAAAATTTTTAAGATTTTTTTAAAGGCAGAAACAAATTCTAGAAAACATAGTCAAAAAACATAAAAGTATACAGCTGCGGTCAAAATGGTAGTAGTGTTGCCGCCCTGTGTATTTAAAAGTTTGTTGTTGTAATTGATCTTTTCCTGGTAATATTGTATTGATTATAATTTTACTATTAGACTAATTGGATAAGAAAAAATTACAACATCAAACTTTTAAAAACACAAGGCGGCAACACTGCTACTATTTTGACCGCAGCTGTATGTTTTTCAGTTTTTTAACTATGTTTTTTGGAATTTATTTCTGCCTTAAAAAAAATCCTAAAATTATTTTATGTATGGGGTTTGTAAGATAAAGGGTGTATCTTTTAAAAAACTTTAACTTCGAACGATGCCATGCATCCATATGCCTCTGAGAGCTCCGCAAAGTTGGTCAATTTCAGCATTTTTCGAACTTTGAGGTCCTTTTGCTAAGAATCCTTGCGTCGGGGAACTCTTTGGAAAACGCAGTTTAACTTGGGAATTCGTAACGAATCCAAAAATATAGCATTCATCGAGGTTAATTTTTGATGCTGCATAGTGTTACTTATGTAGCTTAGTTAAGGATGACATCTTGGTTGACATCCTCAGAGAATTGCCCATATTTATTCCCGTTACTCGTAGAGTAAAAGGGTTTGTTCGTGCATAAGTACACAGAGAAAAAATACCAAAAATTGTCATCAATCGTCCCATCTGTGCTCATATCATTCCGAAAATATGAAATATAATGTCAAAATAATACATTAAATTTAACGTTTTTGAGATTTGTAAATTAATGGAAATGATCTAGAAGATCAATATCTGAGCCGATCCAGCCATGTTCGTCCGTCCGTCCGCCCATCCGACTGAACAAGAGATCTTGGACACTAAGTGTTAGCTGAATAACTTTATACTTTTTTCTGAATGGGGTCGTAAACGCTTCCATCTATCTACCTGTTACTTTTCAACGAAATAATTCGTTGGGCATTAAGTGGCGGACACCTAACAAATATCTTTTATTCCTCTCCATAAACAGAATGGTGGAACTTGTTGTTCATAATGCCCATAACATCACCCTTAATAGCGACTTTTCCATTGATGCCTCTCATGAGCTGGCGCGCTTTATTTACGATAACGTATCGCCCAACCCGCAAGAACGCACACCGATGTCTGGGAAAATACTTCTAAAAAGTGCCAGCTACATTTGCCCGACCGCTGCAGCAGTGCAAGGCCCGGAGATCCCAAACAGAGGACCCTGTTGTTTACTGCATGCACAGCCAGAGGAGCCATCTGTTGGCCTGCTACCGGCTTCGGAGCACAGGAAGGAGCGTTGTGTAAGTTCATTTACGCCTTCTTGTAGTAAAATCATATAACATCCAAAGGGACTTTTGATTAAGATGAGGTATTCAAAATATTATGATTTCACCATTTCAGTACAAGGGAGTATGTTTATCACTCTTGAGATGCATAAACATAGGTACTTATTCCATGTTTTTGATGAAAAGGCTAAATATAAAGTTAGTTGGCTGCTTGCATATGTGCATCTGAATAACGGGTATTTGATAGTCAAGACACTCGTCTATAGCGTTCATACTTGATGCAACGCTTTTTTAAATTACATTTGTTTCGTGCCTTAAAGTTAAAATACTCCGTGCTACCGAATAGGTACCAGATTCATTTGTTTCTACCCCGAGCAATTAGCATTTGAAACCTGCATAACCATAAATTGTGTATCGACCCCGACTTGATTCTCTCCGTCTCCATATCTCCTTTCCTGGCTACCCCAATAACACGAACAGGTGTACACGTCAGGATCGAACATATATTTCGCAATCAAAACCTGTGCGAAATTCCATAAGGAACGCATAGCAATCATCGAACGCACCTGGGCAACCGAAGCCTGGAACAGAAGATACTACAGCGATGTGGCAGGTAAGCACCCCGATGACAATAAGCGGGCAATTAAACCAAATGGGGGTTCCGGTGCAGTGGGTGGTACATGCATGGGTCATACATGCACAAGAGACTAAGCTCTACGCATTAACAAAAACACGATGAGGCGGAGTGACAGGCGAACTAAACACATACGCAAATACGCATACATTTATGCATGGACAAACATCGGATTTCCCCCATTCCCGCTCCCCAGCATCACCTTGCGAGGAACGGCCTAACTTATTCAATATTCATTGATTTGACTTTGCGATTTTCCGCTCTCTCTCCGAAAACCTCAACAGACGTCGGCATACCGACAATCAGCACTGGGATACCGAATGTGCAGTCAGGACATTGTGCCAAGACATTGGCAATTTTACAATTATCCCTCAAGGATATCGGTGAACAAATGGGCATACGCTGGCTCATGCTTGTCGACGATGATACGCTGCTGAGGTGAGTGCCAAGCATTTTCAGCTGGAGAATATAATGCGACTAGATTCTGTAGATTCTTCTGCTGTTCAACCAATATTAGACTAAGTAAGGTTTCAGTGCCTGTGACTAAAAGTCAATTATTCATTTCATGTTCATCCTACACTTTTTAAAGGTCCGCGTTGCACTTGACTTCCAGCCAGCGTTGAAGTACGTGAAAAACTTAATACAAAATCTGGCTTGGGAATTGTGGAATTGTGGAACATTTATAATTATATCAAGAATATATAAACTTTAATTAAAATTGTATTGTTTATTGTTTTTATTGTCGGAAATGCTTCCTTCTAGCTGTTACACACATTTTACTCTACGAGTAACGTATACTCGAGTACTGTTACTTGTAGAGTAATAGATATGTAACATCTAGAACGAAGCATTTCCGACAATAAAAACAATCGAGTATTACTATAAAAGAGTAGATGTCGATTTGCGTCATGTTCCCCCAGCCTAAACTATAAGACCTAAAATTCTGGAAAAATTTGGTTCTGAATCGTGTGTTAGAGTAGGTGTGCACTAGCAAAGGACTTTTCAAAATTCGGCTCCTAAGAACTCCCACGAGTCTCGAAAAATGAGAAATTGCTTGATTACAACATCAACCATTCCCACAGTTTTCAATCAAACAAGTTGATATTTATACCCGTTACTCGTAGAGTTAAAGGGTATATTAGATTCGTGCAAAAGTATGTAACAGGTAGGAAGCGTTTCCGACCCTGTAAACTATATATATTCTTGATCAGGATCACTAGCCGAGTCAATCTAGCCATGACCGTCTGTCTGTCTGTATGAACTCTGGGATCTCGGAAACTACAAAAGCTAGAAGGTTGAGATTTCCCACACATATTCTCGGGTTTCCTACGCAGCGCAAGTTTATTTCAGCCGAGTGCCACGCCCCCTCTAACGCCCACAATCGCCCACTAACGATTTTAAAGTGTGTCTGGCACCCACACCTTTAAAGATTTCATAGGTATTTGTGTGCTTTTTATGTTTCTAAGGTTTTTGGGGGTTAGATCTGTTCGAAATAAACGGTAAAAAAGAGTAAGAGTTTTTCTCTGCATTCGCTTAGCTAACCAAAACTATATAATTAGGCTACCAGAACGGTGGAGTTAAGGTGGGAATAAGGTGAGGTTAGTGCGGGGTTAAGTTGCGTTTAAGGAGGTATTAGATAGATAAGGGTAAAAGTAATGTAAGGGAAGGGTGAAGGTGAGAAAGGGAAGGTTCGTTTGCACTTTAAAGAGGATAAGGTGGGTCAATGTGACAAACAAGTTTTACTAAGAACAAGAAAGGAAGCTACCTTCGGCCAGCCGAAGCTTATATACCCTTGTAGATAAAGTAATGCTCACTCGGTGCAGTTCCAGGGATTCCAGATTCAGTGTTTCTATTTTAATTTTGTTTATACATAAGTAGTCAAGAATCAAAACGCATACTTCGTACAAAGTTACAATGAATTTTCTTATATTTGTTTAAATATTCCTATGGGAGCCTTAAGATATATTGGTGCTGATCCAGAATATATATACTTTATGTGGTCGGAAACGTCTCCTTCACTGCGTTGCAAACATCTGACTGAAATTATAATACCCTCTACAAGGGTATAAAAAGTGAAGTTAAACTAAGTAAGTATAGTAAGGAACATTTTTTTTCAGGTGAGACTAAAGTTAGGTTCAGGGCTGTGAACCACTCCGGAGCTGAACCACTCCGAACCGGAGTGGTTCACTTTTTTTAGAAAACGAACCGAACCGTAAAACGGAGCGCCGAATTTTTTTATAATTGAACCGGAACCGAACCGGAACTTTTTTTTTTTGATATTTGGTTCGGTTCACGAAAAATTTATTTTGTGTGTTCGTGTTTTTTTTCAACATTGTGGGGGGTTTTCTGATTATATTAACGTAAAGTTTATTTACTAAGGGAAATAAAAATGCGCAAATATTTTGTCTATGCAATGACTGCATCTAACTCAAACAATCTAATAATATATAACTATCATCTTCCAAAACTTTTCGCAGTATGACCACATTAAAATTACTAAATTAATAAAATTAATAAATCATAAATCTTGTAACTTTACTTATAAGTCCTAATGTTATGGTACATGTTTCAATGAAAATACATGAATATAAATGTTAACTTTATTATTTCATTAAAAAAAATTTATTTTTGTGAACCCTGGTTCGAACCTGAATCATTGAACCGGTTCCCAAACCGGAACATTATCTGTCGATTAGGTTTGAACCCCGAACCGAACCCATGCAAAAATAATATGGGTTCACAGCCCTGGTTAGGTTAGCTAAGAAGAGGATAAACTGGAGCTAAGGTGGGTTAAGTCAAGGAAATAGTGAAAACAGCATTTAACTAAAAAAATGTGCCAAGAAGAAGGGTATGGATAAAATATTAGTGCGTTCTAGGTGTGTTTACTGTTTAGCTAACGTTACGAGGGATTTTACTCTGATATTAATTTGAATTTAAATATATGAAAAAACCAGCAATAAATGCATTGCTAATAGTAGCGGACAACGTCGCTTCGGGTATTGCTAGTGTATATATATTCTTGATCAGGGTCACCAGCCGAGTCGATATAGCCATGTCCGTCTGTCCGTCCGGATGAACGCTGAGATCTCGGAAACTTCGAAAGTTAGAAGGTTGAGATTTGGGCTTTCTACGCAGCGCAAGTTTACTTCAGCCGAGCGCTACGTCCCCTCTAACGCGCACAATTGCCCACTAACGATTTTAAAATGTGTCTCGTGCCCACACCTTTTAATATTTCCGAGAAGTATAAATGCAATTTTGCTGTGTATATTTACACCTTTCGAAATGTAGAAGACATATAAATATAATTATATTTTATGGTCATTATTTAACATAAACGATTACCAGTCACTGGCAACCTGGTCAAGTTTAATAATCTTAGAACTAGCATGTTGGATACACTTTTGGTATAACTGCAAGGGGATATAAACGTCGGCTTACCGATGCTATTTTCGTGTCTTGGCTTCATTTTTATTTTCCGGCTCAAATGCATGACGGCGCTTTCAATTAAAAACGATTATATTGATAGACCTGATTCATCGGGTATTTCCCGCCTCTCATCCATTCCCGCTTTTCATTTGACCACCCATGCTCTCAACAGTGTGTCCCGACTGAGCGGCGTGCTGAGCTGTCACAACCATACGGATCTCATGTATCTGGGCCAGCGCTATGGCTTCCGGCTGCATGCCCCAGACGGCTTCAATTATCACACGGGAGGGGCCGGCATCGTGTTCAGCCTGCCCCTGGTGAAACTCATCGTGGAACGCTGCAGTTGTCCCAGTGCCAGCGCCCCCGACGATATGATCCTGGGCTACTGCCTCCAAGCACTCGGTGTGGCGGCCGTGCCGGTTGCTGGCATGCACCAGGCCCGTCCCCAGGACTACGCCAGCGAGCTACTGCATCTGCATCCGCCCGTATCATTCCACAAGTTTTGGAACACGGACCCAGGGCACACCTACCACTGGTGGCTGGGAGGAAGCTTGCTCAATCGGAGTGTCCCGCTCGCGGCGCTCAAGGAACAGACTGCTGCTGCTCAACTGCACCTGCTTGAAGGACTTCCCCGGCTCGGCGATGTCGGATTCCTACAAGAGTCGGGGTTGGAGGCTGCGGGAAAACATTTGGATCTTTAAACAGCTCAGGTGAGTGCTAACGAAAAAAAAACGGTTGCCAGAGTCAGTTAAACAGAAGTTGGCGGGGAAACCCTAAAACCAATCTACAGACTTCAACCGAGTGCCAAGCACACAAATTCTCATTTTCTGTAGACCAAAAAATAAAAAGTCTGCGGCATCAGCATTCGGAGGGGTCTACTTATAGCTGTGTCTGTGTTGCGGCTTTCGTGTCAGTTTAATTAGTGAAAATGCTCAAATGTGGCTGTAACTTTCGTTGATGTTGCTTGCATTTATTTTGTTGACACGGATTTGAAGCCGTCAAAGACAGCTCAGAAACTTGCACTTAAAAGCGGAATTATTGAGAATTATTATTATTGAGATAGCGAAGCTTGAAGTCGTTTAAAAATAACGTGAATATTTAGACTTCGATATCAAATACATCTCCTCATCCTCCATTATCCTTTTTATGTAAATGTCGCTGCACATTTATAAATTTATAAATCGAGTATAAAAGAGTTGATGTCTATTAATTAAAATTAAAATTAAAATAAAATACCAAAATTAATTAAAATAAATTTTCAACAATTTTGTAATAAGTCAGCTCTAATTGTTAATTGTATTAAATGTTAGATATAAGTGTAAAACATAAGTAGGGACCTACATATTTTTCATTTTCATTATACTTAATTTTGTTTTGTGACTAGTGCATTAATTTATAAGGAATTCCTTGTAGCACCAGGAAATAAGAAAGAAATAAATTTGCGTCAGCCAGCCCAAACCATAAGACCTAAAATTCTGGAAATAATTGGGTCTGAATCGTGTGTTAGAGGAGGTGTGCACTAAGAAAGGACTTTTCAAGTTCTTTTTGGCAGCACATTGTTTTTGTTTTTTGTATGCTTCGGCAGTTCGCAGCACTCACGAACGTCAGCAGAAACAGAGCGAGAGAGTAGTGAGCAGAGAGAGAGAGTCATTTGAAGCGAAAGAGAGGCGGCCAATGTTTTTTTTCTGGTTTGGAAATACCTGATCAAAAATACCAGAACGGAATATCTAATGGATGAAATTCTAAGTCAAAGTGTGTAGGCAAACCATAAAATGAACAAGGAATTTTTGTTTTTAATTTAAAATTATTTAATATTAAACGAGTGGAACACATCACTTCATTTGCTAATAGTATATACGGATTTAATTTTAAATCATGGAGTAATGCCAGAAATCTCATTCTTTTACATAAAATTATAAAAACCAAAGAACCCAGTTACTTATATGAAAAATTGAAATTTGGTACCTCGGCAAGAACCCGAAACATTATTACTATTAAACATAAGCTGGCATCTTCGGATCGCCAATTTTGTATTCATTCTATTCGGTTGTGGAATGAACTGCCACAACGTCTTAAAATAATTGAAAGCACATCGCAATTTAGGGACAATTTATTTATTTACATTTTTAAAATCACAATGTACCAATTAAAATGATTATTAAAATTAAAATAAAATACCAAAATTAATTAAAATAAATTTTCAACAGTTTTGTAATATGTCAGCTCTAATTGTTAATTGTATTAAATGTTAGATATAAGTGTTAAATTTAAGTAGGGACTTACATATTCTTCATTTTGGTTATACTTCATTTTTTTTTGTGACTAGTGCATTAATTAATAAGGAATTCCTTGTAGCACTAGGAAGTAAGAAAGAAATAAATAAAATAAATAAAACAAGAGAGAACGCCATAGTCGGGAGCCCCGACTATCAGATACCCGTTACTCAGCTAAAGGGAGTGCGAAGGAGATAGAGATAAAAACTTTGATCCGCCGTAACTTTTTAACGAATGGTCGGATTTAAAAAATTTCTTCTACATTTCGATAGGTATTGATAAACACAATAAAACTGCATTTTTACTTTTCCGAAATATTGAAAATTTTAAAATCGTATATAAGCGATTGTATGCGTTAGAGGAAGCGTGGCACTCTTTTGAAACAAACTTGCGCTGCGTAGGAACTCCTAGAATCTGCATGCAAAATGTAAATCTTCTAGCTTTTATAGTTTCCGAGATCTCAGCGTTCATACGGACAGACAGACGGACAGACGGACATGGCTATATCGACTC